>NW_026897857.1:0-376597 GCF_033153095.1 Gastrolobium bilobum | reverse complement strand
CTAGTATGCATGAGATAGAGTATCGCGATATGTATGCTTTATGACTTATGACGTCTCGTATGCATGAGTTGGACTAAATCGCGTTTGTATGATTATTATGCAAGTCCAATTGCAACTAGTTTAAACCGTTAGATGTATGACATAAGTTACGACTAGCATGATAATATATTAATGCGTTTGATGAGACTTAATAAACCCTTAATAAAATGAACCCTTAAAAGGAATAAACAAGCCGAGCTTATGTGCTTAGGGTAATAGTGCTAGGTTGGTTGCATGAGATGCACCACTAAGTGACAAGGAGTTGTCAACCTAATGTTAAGAAAGGGTATGAGATACTATTGATAAAGATCAATCCATTATTTAAATTAATCTTGCGGTCTCAGACGGGGGTTAAAATAAATAATCGCATTCTTAATCCCACTAAGGTAAATTCTAAAAGTAGAATAACCCTAAGTCAAAAGGAAGGGTCATTGACTTAGATAAAATAGTGGGAGGGGCAAAATTATTTAAAGTCTTTAATAATTTGTTTTTACTACATGACCGAATATTAATTAATTTTATCTTTACATTTTTCAGTTAATTAGTATGACTAATACACTGTCACTGCGCTCCATACTTGATACGAACAAGCTGACCGGTCCAAATTTTATGGACTAGTATCGGAACCTAAGAATTGTTCTAAGGGCCGAAAAGATTGCTTACGTCCTAGATGCTGAATTACCCGTAGCTCCTAGGGAAGGGGAAGATGGGTTCGCGGAATTTGATTTCGAGGCCCACAAACAGCACATGGATGACAATGTGTTGGCTGTCTGCATCATGTTGGCATCCATGTCGCCTGAACTGCAAAAGCAGCATGAGCATATGGATGTTCCCTCTATTGTCTTACATCTCAAGGAGTTGTATGACATTAAAGGCAGGCATGAGAGGTATGAGGCCTCAAGAGAATTGTTCTCTTGCAGGATGTCTAAGAGCATGCCTGTTGGCAGTCATGTTCTTAAGATGATCGGTCTGATTGAGAAGCTAGGAAATCTAGGCTTTATCATGGATGCCGAACTAAGTAATGACTTAGTGCTCACCTCACTTCTACCTTCTTTTAGTCAATTCATCATGAATTACCACATGCATGGGATGCAAGTGAGCTTGCCTAAGTTGTTAAGTATGTTAACAACTGCTGAAGTGTCTATCAAGAAGGATAAGACACAAGCTCTTCTGATTGGTGGGCCTAGCAAGGCCAAGGGTAAGGGTAAGGGGCCTGCTAAAGGTGACTCCCTTAAGCCCAAAGGAAAATCCAAGAAGAAGAAGGGAAACAAGAAGGGTAAGAAAGCATCCAAGGACAAAGGCGATGCTGAGTGCTTCCATTGTGGCAAGAAAGACCATTAGAAGAGGAACTGTCCAGACTACCTGAAGAGTGTGAAGGACAAGAAGCATGGTGATGCTTCTACCTCAGGTATTTTCATGATTGAGATAAATTATTCATGTGCTAATCCTACTTCATGGGTATTGGATACCGGTTGTGGTTCTCACATCTGCAATATGTTGCAGGTGCTTAGGAGCCCAAGGAGATTGGAGAGGAACGAGGTGGACCTCCGCGTTGGTAATGGAGCAAGAGTTGCTGCTCATTCTATTGGAGAAGCCGACCTCATTTTGCCTACAGGCCTTTTTCTGCATTTGAATAAATGTCTTTATGTTCCAAGTATTTCTAGAAACATTATTTCAATTTCTTGTTTAGAACAAGATGGATTTATTTTCAGTATTAAGAATGATACATTTTCTATCTTATGAATGATATTGTTTATGGTATTGCTACCTTAATAAATGGATTGTATGTTCTAGAAATGGGAACTGAAGTGCTCAAAATAGATGTGAAACGACCTAGGATGGATAATCAATCATATCTTTGGCACTGTAGACTAGGGCACATAAATGAAACAAGATTGTCTAGGATGCATGCAAATGGATACCTAGATTCCTTGGATTTGGAATCCTATGGACAATGTGAATCTTGTCTAGCTGGGAAAATGACTCGTCACACGCCCAAAGGGCTTGAGATTCATAGGGCTAGTGAGTTATTAGAACTCATTCACCCTGATGTATGTGGCCCAATGTCTATTGAGGCTAGAGGAGGATACTCCTATTTCATTACCTTTACAGATGACAAATCAAGATTTGGGTATGTGTACCTGATGAGATATAAATCCGAAGCTTTTGAAAAGTTCAAAGAGTTTAGGAGTGAAGTAGAGAAACATCGTGGCAAGATAATTAAGACATTACGATAAGATCGTGGTGGTGAATATTTGAGCCATGAATTTCAGGATTATCTGAGAGAGAATGGAATTCTCTCGCAGTTTACTGCTCCTTACACACCACACCAAAATGGTGTCTCCGAAAGGAGAAACAGGACCTTGTTAGACATGGTAAGGTCTATGATGAGTTAGACTCAACTTCCAAAATCGTTTTGGGGATATGCCTTAAACACAGCGGCATACCTTCTAAGTAGGGTACCGTCTAAATCTGTTCAGACCACACCATATGAGATATGGAATGGTAAGAGACCCAACCTGAGTTATCTCAGGGTTTGGGGATCGCCTGCTTATGTCAAGACATTGGCATCAGACAAGCTTAGTGCTAAGAGTACTAAATGTCTTTTGTGGAGTATCCTAAAGGTACTAAAGGATACTACTTTTACTCTATGGATGAACACAAAGTGTTTGTATCCAAGAATGCTGAGTTCCTTGAGAAGGATTTGATCTCTCAAGGAGCCAGTGGGAGTAAGATTGATTTTGAAGAAGTTCAAGAACCACATCAACAGATTGAGGAACCCAAGTCTGCTTAGCAGGCGACGTTCTCCGATGGAGAAGTAAACACACAACTCCGTAGGTCTACGAGGGACATCCATCCACCTGAGAGGTATGGATTTGTGATTGAGAATCAACAAACCGTTGAGGATAATGAACCGAGTAACTACGAGGAGGCAGTCAAGGATGTTGACTCTTCCAGTTGGCTTGAAGCCATGGAATCTGAAATGGATTTGATGTATCAGAACAAGGTATGGACCTTCGTTCCTAAACCACAAGGAATAGTTCCTATCGGTAACAAATGGGTCCTTAAAAGTAAGACTGATGCAAATGGCAACGTTCAAACCTACAAAGCTAGGTTGGTGGCGAAAGGATATCGGCAAAGACAAGGAGTTGACTATGATGAAACTTTCTCACCAGTTGCCAAATCTATAAGGATCATGCTTGCGATAGCAGCATATCACGACTATGAAATTTGGCAAATGGATGTCAAGACTGCCTTCTTGAACGGGTTTTTGAAGGAGGAAGTGTACATGACACAACCTGAAGGCTTTGTAATCAAAGATCAGGAGCATATGGTATGCAAACTTCAAAGGTCGATATATGGGCTAAAGCAAGCATCAAGGAGTTGGAATATTCGTTTTGATGAGGTCGTTAGGAGTAACGGTTTCATCAAGAACGAGGATGAACCTTGTGTTTACAGGAAGGTTAGTGGGAGTAATGTTGTCTTCCTAGTACTTTATGTAGATGACATATTGCTTATAGGAAATGACATCCCCACTTTACAAACAACGAAAGAATGGCTTTCAGAAAGCTTCACCATGAAGGATTTGGGAGAGGCAGCCTTTATACTTGGTATAAAGATCTATAGAGATAGATCAAACAGGTTGCTGGGTTTATCTCAATCCACATACATTGACAAGATGCTAAAGAGGTTTAGCATGGAAGGGTCGAAAAGGGGTTTTCTACCTGTCAGTCATGGGATACATCTTTCAAAGGCTATGTGTCCTAAGTCACAGCCTAAGAAGGATCGCATGAGTGGAATTCCATACGCTTCGGCTATTGGGTCCATCATGTATGCCATGATATGTAAGAGACCAGATGTCTCATATGCTTTAAGCATTACGAGCAGATAACAGTCTGACCCTGGAGAGGGTCACTGGACGGCAGTCAAGACCATCCTTAAATACTTGAGAAGAACTAAGGATGTGTTTCTGGTCTATGGTGGGGTTAATGAGCTTACAGTGAAAGGGTTCACTGATGCCAGCTTTCAGAGTGACAAAGATGACTGCAAGTCACAGTCAGGGTTCGTATTCACCTTAAATGGTGGGGCAGTATCTTGGAAGAGTTCCAAGCAGGAGACAACAGCAGATTCAACGACAGAAGCTGAATACATAGCTGCTTCAGAAGCGGCTAAGGAGGCCGTGTGGATCAAGAAGTTCATATATGAACTTAGGGTGGTTCCAAGCGTGGATGAGCCCATACAGTTGCTGTGCGACAACATTGGAGCCATTGCGCAGTCAAAGGAACCTAGGTCTCATCAAAGATCTAAGCACGTGCTCCGCAGATATCACCTGATTAGAGAAATCATTGATAGAATGGATGTAAAGATGGATTATGTTCCCACAAATGATAACCTGGCCGATTCTCTGACAAAGGCTGTTTCTCAGAGAAAACATGATAGTCATTATGAGGCTTTGGGTATACGACTTAGGTCTGATTGGCTCTAGGCCAAGTGGGAGCTTGTTAGTATTTGGGTGTCCCAGAGACAATCTTATGATTAAATAAGGACAGAGATGTAGACCTTTTTAATATTGTCGCAAATAAATAAAAGCACTCTCTATCTTGTTTCATAATTATGTCTCGATATTAATATTAATATATTATGAATAACTTGATAAACCCCGTGGAATAAAATAGGTATCTCTTGAGTATCTGTGATGAGATCACAATCATGAGAATTCAAGAATACCGGATGTTTATTCCTAATTTTATGTTCCTAGTCTAGAGATACTGAGAATGGGGTCAGTAATCTCAGGTAAGACTAGCACGACTTATCTATTTGTATATGGATACAAGGTATAGACCTCATGTGCTACAGATATGGAGATGTCTTAGCTAAAGTCGTGGGTGGACCTATAAGGGTATAGCTCGCACTGAACGGACCTACAAAGAGACTCTATGAGGAACTCTCACAGAGAGTATCATTGCAGTAGTCTCTTTATATTTGGGTATGTCTTTCCTAAGACCAGAAGTTATTACCTAGATTGTGTTCTAGAAGGCATGCTTTGATTGTGCACCTCGTCTGCCTGAAACATGGAGACTTATAGGTATACTGTTGGGCTTGTCCAGAAAGAACACAGGGCTAGGGTGATAAGCTGAAGGAATTCGTCAAATCTCTGTGAGAGATTAGGTTATCTGTAAACCGGAGAAATCGGGATGACATTTACAGGGACTCGGGAATCTATGCATAGTAAAAGAGATCATGAGATGATCTGCCTTTAGAGTCTGTAAATTGAAGATTCCCTATTTCGAATAAAGCTTACCCTAAACCGCAGGGGTTGATACGCTTCCTTACCCTAGGTTTTATGGGAAAGTAACCGAGACGAAAGGAAATATATACGGCAACAAAATATGTTTAATAGGATGATCAAATCATTAATCTAACTAGTTCTGGGGCAACAAAGCATTGCTAGTGCTCTGTGTTGTCATTAGATGAGTTGTGGGCTTATTGGGCCCAAGCCCATTTATGTCAGTGGCTAAGTTAGACCTAATGGGTCACACACAAACACCTAATTGTCTAGATGCTCTAACATTAAAGGTATTGGGCCTAATAATAGTTATTAGCCCAAGAAGTTGTTTGGAACTCCACCTAAAGGGGTGGAGGGTGCATGGCTCATTGTAATGGGCTTGGATAGTCCAAGACATTACTAATTAATTTAATTAGGTAAATTAATTATCAAACATTTAAATTTTGAATTTTGGAATTCGAAATTTGAATTTTGAAATTTTGAATTTTGAATTTGAATTTCGAAATTCGAATTTTGAATTTGAAATTTGAAATTTGAATTTTGAAATTTGGATTTTGAATTTGAATTTTGAAATTTGAAATTTGAAAATTTGAATTTTGAATTTGAATGTTTGAACATTTGAATTTGAATATTTGAATGTTTGAATTCAAATATTTGAATTTGAATTGCCTATGAAAGGTTGTTTCATAACAAAAGGATAAGATGAGATCTTGTTGGAACAAATCACTAGTATCATGAGAGAATCTTTTGGACAAGATCCAAGGCCATATATGGCGCTGATTTGGGTTGTTGGTGAGCAAGATTTGCTCATCAAAATCAGCTCCAGAAGATTCAGTCAGTTGGGAGAAAATCTGAGTGAGTTGATTCAAATTTGAATGCAACTACTCAGATGTATCTGGTCACCTTTTTGGGCTATATGGGGCGTACCATATAGCTGATCTTATGAAGATTTCTGATTAGAATTTTGAATAGGTTTTGAACCAATTCTCAAGAGAATATTCTAGGAGACTATTAGCAATTTTTGAAATAAAACAGCTCCACTTCTCTCTTCCAATCTGACGCCTAAAGAAAAATCTGATTGGTATTTTATTTTAAATACTCTCCTCTTATGCGCCTATGTGATCAGTTGTTCCTCCAAGGGTTTTTCTGAAAAGCCTAGCCTATTCTCTCCTTTCTCCTGCGCCACTTGTGAAGCTTTCACATTGAGAGCTTCACTTTTTCAAACACTGTCACCTAGCCTCCATCTTCACATATAGAGAGCGCCTAGCAAACCTCTTTGTGGTGATCATCCGGTGGCTTCACAAGAAGGAGTTCTTGCACCTAGACGAGTGGGAGGTGTGGATCAACGTTAGAGGGTCTGAACCCTTCAGACCTGCCTTGATCATCTGGTGATTTCACGAATAAGGTAACATCATGCTTTCCTAAAGCATGATCTTGATGTGCATGTATATTCCGCAAAGAAAAATTTTGTTTTTCCCTCTTGCATGCATCGGCCTTCAAGGCCATTTCGAACTTTCACATATGTCTACAACTTACAGTACAAGGAACACCGCTTGTACCTCACCCACAGAATCACCATCTTGTATGTCACCACATACTCAGGCTTACCGTCTAGGTGGAACACCACATACATATCATATGGCACTTGCACGTAAATAAACAGCTCAATAGCATTTCAGTAATCATCAGATAATTTCATTAAAACACATCATGCATATAAACCATCCCTCCATGAGGTATGGTGGAACCAACAATGGGCAAAACCGAGGACACGAAAACTTACCTGTAGTGCCAAAATGTCTATCCAAAGGCTCGGTAAAAACAGACAACCTAACAGTCTCACCACAAGTCAATTGCAATCTGTTCGTTATGAATACACAATTTAATAATCAGAAATCTTAATTTCATAATCATTAAACAAGGTCTTCTCTTTCGTTTTCATCCTTTCTAATTCATAATTATTAAGTGTTAAGTCCCGCTATTAAAGGTATTAACGTTCCCCATCAATAATACTGACTTCCTAGGACATCATGCCCAAATGGAGACTCTCCCACGCATTAAAACTGGTTTCTGGTCATTCTGACAGGTGGTAATCGATTACCAAACATTGGTAATCGATTACTGCACATGGTAACCGATTACCCAAAACAAAGTAATCGATTACTGCACATGGTAATCGATTACCAAGTGAAAGGTAATCGATTACCACGCGGACAGAACAATAATCTGCTGAATTTTTCTGCATAATCCAAGGTTGCAATGGATTCCGATGGTCCAAGGTTCGATTTCTCTCAAAACAGCAGTCCATTATCACTTATTAAACCTAGATTAACAACCCTTAGCTTGAATGATTAAAGTTATCTCTTTTTATGACACAAACAAGCTAAATTCATGAAATTTCAAAGGGAATGTTCAAGGTATACCTATGGAGTCTCAAGAACTCAGAAAAGAAGGTGATTTGGTGGCTTCTATACTACCCAAATATGCTGCACAAGTGAAGCCACGAAAATGATCACCAAGCTTGGCCCTTTATACCAAAAGGTGGCTCCTTGAAGCCTCAAATGACAAGAAAAGGCTTCCTCAACAAGAACCCCAAGAATTCAGCGCCCAAATGCTCAGAGGACAAACCCTCAAAAACACAAGAACACACTCTCCACTTCCCCAATGCGTGCTACAAGCCTACACCATGATGGAGGAAGGTTTTCATGAAGAAAAGTGGAGTCTTTGGTTAAAAATGGAGGAAAAAGCCAAGTTTTTTGAAGAGGGGAGAAGGTGACAACCACCAAGAGTCAGAAAACTCACCAAGAGTCAGCTACAAGCACTTAAGTTTAAGCATCAGTATTAGCGCTGATAGCTCCACTAATCATTTTAATCTCAAACTTCATATTCTGAACCTAGCCATTTTTCTAGGATTTGACATATTTTAATTTTAATTTTTCGCATCACTTTTCCGGTACGTGTTTTCACGCTGTCGGTATTAGTTCTGACGCCAATTCTCATTATTTTGACTTCAAACTTGACATACCAGTCCTAAATACTATTCTAGGAATATTCATATATTTATTATAATTTTTCGGGATACTTCACTGGTACACACTTATACCGTGAAACAGAACCGATATTTGCACTTTTCGTCAGAAAAATGACTTTCAATATTATTAAGCCCTTATAATAATTATTTAAGTCTTCTCATAATTATTCTAGGTCAATTATGGAATTATCTCATAATTTCATAATTAAATCATTTAAATTCCTAATTTAACGGTACGAGTTTTTATACCTATGACTTGATTCTGGGAGCTATTTCATACCGAGGTTGTGTTGACTGTCTATGACTTGACCCTGGAGTCACACATGTGTAACTGTCTATGGCTTTGACCCTGGGGTTACACAAGGATGATATGATGATGCTATGTTTATGTTGTATGCCTGTATTATATGTTTTGTATCTGACTTCTCATGCAGGAAGTGGGCTCAGGAGATTAGAGGATCCTCTATGAACCTTGAGCGTACCGAGATGTGTTATCTCACCCTGTTTGGGGACATCATTTCAGGTACCTAGGTTAGCAGTGTGCAGTCTAAGGGCAAGGGCCCAGCTACGGACTAGTGGACTGATGCTGCTATTGATGTCATGCTGTTATTTGATTATATAGCATGTGTAGTGTTTTGACATGCCTAGATAGACTATGTTGATACTCTGTTGACGTATGTAATAATGCTCATGATTATTATTATTTGAACTTTAGGATTATGGATGTATGTATTATGAGTTATGTTAGATGCATGTGATGTGTTCGCAAAGATATGATGTTTGGATTTATTAATTCGGGCACGGAGCCATTATTTATGTATTGACCCATTGAGGGGATTGCGGTCTGTGTGGGACTTGCAAGTTATCTGTTATTTAACTGTGTTTATCAGGTGATTGTGAGTGAGATTCTTATCTCCTAGTTATCCGTTAAACAGCTGTTATGCTGTCCGTAAGACTCTGGCAGGAATGACAGTTGTCGTCATATCCGGTTAGTCAATGACCACTAATACTGGCTAATAGGATTAATTAATAGATGTATGTTTTAGATTTATGCTTTCGCAGTATCTCATGTGAATGTTTTTAGAAATGTTTTCAGAAAATATTTTGGAAAAATTTTATTCGTATTTTTACAAGATAAATTATTAATCTTTAAATAAAATCTTCCGCTGTGTACGCTATAATATCATGATGTTAACAATCGGAGTACTACGAGGGGTTACAAATATGCATCACACAAGGCATTTTTCATCTTTTGCATCCCACAAAGCATATTCACATATTATGCATTATATAATATTACAATGCAATTACACGCTCCAATTGACAAACACACATATTTTGTGCACTCAATTTACAAATACTTAAATATGATGACATAACAATTTATCAACTAACTTTTAACATTTTTCCAACTTTAAGCAAAAAGTAAGGAAATCTAAAAAAAAAGGAAAAAAAAAAGAAAAACCTTTGGTTATCAACAAGGAAGCACGGACACTTGTAAAAATAGGGAGAGTCGTGTCGGACACGCTCCGACTCGGTGTCGGACACGCGGTCAACTTTTTCCGACACGATGACCATTCCGACACGCGAATTTGATCGTGTCCGACACGGTCAAATGGCATTTTCGTATTTTTTAAATTTTTTAAATTTTTTTTTTAAAAAATTATTTTTTTTTAAAATTAAAATATATTAATAAAGCTTCCACCTGATCATATCAATTTTATTTTTTTGTCTTTTTCTCCTTAAGTAGATAAGAGATCATCTCAGCATCATTGTTGTCAATTACTGTCACGCTCTTGTTGTATCTTCTTGTCTCTGATCTCTCTCTAATATGATTTGATCTCTCTATCTGATATTAGATCTCTCTCTCATCCCAGTTCTTATTTTTTTTATTAAAGCTTCCATCTTTATAACGTGTTGATGGGTATTATTAATTTAGTTTTATTTTTTTGTTAAATTATTAAATATTAAATGAAATATACACTATATAAATTAAAAATATTATTTAATATTAAAACGTGTCCCTACTTGTCGAAATCTATAATTTTTTAGGATTGACGTGTCGGAGTGTCGTGTCACGTGTCGCGTGTCGTATCGGTGCTACATAGGTTATCATCATCCGAAAATCAATGCAAGGTATGTTAAACACATGAATAAATTTTTGGTGTTACTCACCAAGATTCAATGCATTCTATTAATGGGAACATTACACATCATGAGAGAGAAAAAATTGGCAGAAAAAAAAAACTTTAGCTGACATGTAATATTTCTATTGGTGAGATGTACTGAATCTTTGTTGCAACAGTAGCACCGAAAATTTATTCCACAAACATAAAACAATAAATAGCTCATTGAACTATTTGAAAATGAAAAATGCACTAAATAGAAGGCCCTAAAATGGAATTCTAAATTCTCAAAAGCCCCCTTTTACGTCGTCGTCTTCATGCTTAGCCCACAACTCGCATAGTCCTCTGCACGCCCACACGCACGAAGAACAACCAACGTGCGCGTATAGAGGAGCAAAATCACCACCACGATAACCCAAATTGGTGATCTTGGATTCCTCAACAACACTCAGAATTGCTTCCATCGCTGACATTTGCTGCTACATGTTAGGTTCCAGGGCCAATTCGTGAACAAAGTTTCCCTTTTCCAAAACCCTAGGACAGAATAATTTCGAGTTGAATTGGCCTCTTTGGGGTCTCATGTTGTGCCCTACCATCCATTTCCGCGACCCTTTTGTGAAATAAGGTGTTTCTCTTGCCTTAATTGTTGTGTTTTTGGCATTTTCGTCTATTCCTATGGAAACCCTAGAATCGTGTAAATTGGGGGAATTCGTGGAAATTGGTGTTGTTAGGTCTTCACTTTATGGGGCGAATTGTGCTGGATGGTTGTCTCGTTGGGACTGTGTTGTGCATTGTGTTGGAAATGCATTCAGGTTTGTATGTTTATGGGTGCTAGGCATTAATTTGCTATTAAATGCAGGGGATTTGTGTACCCATATTGGAAAACTAAATAGAATGCGTATCTTTTGAGTGGCAGGCTAGTAATTTGAAGCATAAAAGTGTGGTTCGTGATGTGGGTTAACTTGATGGAAAAAAAAAAAAATTATTGGCGGCAACCTTCATGATTGCAATAGTTTCCCAATATATATATATTTTTAAGTATAGAGAATAGTACTTTAGTATTAACTACCATACTTCTTTGCTTGTTGCTAGAAGTTGGCATTTTACTTCTATCTGCTTATGCATTTGCTTGTTGCCTTTGTGCTTTCAACTTGGACATTATTTTGGATGTGCGTCTTGTCTATAGGACTTTGATGGATTTTCAGTTCAAACAATTAATACAAAGAAAGGAAATGGAATGAATGCGGGTAATTTTATTACTGGAACTGAAGTTCATACAATAAAACAGAAATACACGGAAATGGAAATGAAATATGGGGAAAAGTAAAACAAACTGTAAAGATAAATAAAATTCCCATACTCTGGCCTCTCCCAAAATAAGCCAATATCCAATAATCTGCCTGACACCAATACAGCCCTACCCTCTATATAATTAGAATACTTGAAAACTGAAAAATATTCTCTCCCAAGATTTCCGAATCCTTATTTCATCAAGAAGTTATCCTAGTCAGCAATGGGTAGGGCATGATGGAGAGAATTTAATTCTTATCCTAGTCAGCAGTGGACAGGTCATGATGATATTTTCTGTCCCCCTCTGTGGTGCTTCCTAGTCTATAAATGTTCCTCTTGTCTATAGGACTGTATATGTTGTTCTTACTTTTAAACCATAGTTGTTAGATTTGCATGATTCAATATTCAAATTGCACGATTCAATACGATTTGGCAATCCAGCTATTTGGATTATATGAATAATCAAAAATGGCTTTGAATCGTATATACATGCATGACTTGGTGTGGTTTCGTATCACCGATATGATTTGCACGATTCAACAATTCATTAATTTTTTTTCCTTTTCTGCTTTTTTTTTTTATTGACTTGTAAAAGAAATTGCAAAGGCAAATAATCTTTTAATATAAATGTAAAGAAACTAAAGGAGTGCTATGGAATGCACCTTATTTGATTATTCCATTGGCTCTTCCATCCATATGTATCATTTTTTAGAAATAGAGGCTTTGCACAACACTCGCTTGCTCTATATTTACCACATTTGGCTTTATCATTGTTCTGTTTTTTTTCCTTCTTAAACATGTATGCAGTCACGTTATGTGACTCAGTTATGATTAAGATTTTGTTTTGTGATAGTGCTTAAGTTGTTTTTTCTATTTGTAGTTCATAGTAAAAATTATTATATTGAGCATTATTCATAATTTAAGTTGTATATTTCAAGCTATTTTTTGTTGTCTTTCTGAATCTTACGATTCAATATGATATACGATTCACAATTCAAAATTAGTTTGGCAATTAAAGATTTGAATTGTTATCTGATACCCTTGCTTTAAATATAATGATGTTATCTTCTGACTTATGATCATCTTGATTTTTTGTTTCATTCAACTGCGGAAATACACTAGCTTGCATTTCAAAATATAAACATGCCATGATTTTCTTCCTTCCTGATACATAATAGTTGCATAACTTAGGTCTTTAGAGTTCTACATCCTTCCCCTTTTTATATATAGCCAACAAGGAATGTCACGACCATTGGTCCTTTTGACATCCTAATTAAATGGTTTTGCCTTGAGTAAAGTCTAGTCCACTTTAATAGATAGTGAACTAAAACCTAATGAAAAGCAGGTCACCTATTTCAAACTTTTTAAAGAGCATCTTTCTTGTAAATTTATGTTCTGCCAAGATTTGGGGTTGGAGGTTACCTGACCTTGGGCAAGACTGTTGATGGTTGCTAGAGGCTCCGGGTGTGGCTGTTCTGAGCAGTGAGGGTGTAATTGCAAAGGCACTTGGACACTTGAGTTAGTATATGTATTAGGAGGCTAAAAGTCCACGTTAGATCCAGTACCTGAGGGCCTAGTCCCTTTTATACAGTGGAGAGATGCTTGCTTAGAAAGTAATTGATTGTCAATATGGGATTTAGAGAGATTCTTCTATCCCTTGACAACTGATCGGGAGAGGATATCAAGGATTGTGATCCTTTATAACTGATTCTCTAAAGATTCTACAGAAATATGCATTAACTAATTGGTGAGGCCGAGGTTGCTAGTCCCTTAACTGCATGCTTCCTTGCCTTTGGGCCTAGGGTCAAAATCCTGTTCGGAACAATTAATTAATTTATTTCAGTTCATGTCGGTTTACGTTGTGTATTGCTATCAAATAGTGTTAACATACTAACATTCTAATGTTTGACTAATGGGAAGTCTTTGTTTCTGAATATTTCAATGATTTTTTTTAATATAATTAGGAGTTGTTTTGTATTTTATGCCTTCTTTGCCCTTTTTTCTTCACAAATTTGGCAGATTCATTAATGGATGGGAAGTGAAGGTCTTAGATATTAGGGGTTGGGAATGCATGGATATAACTCAGGATCTGCTGTCATTGTAAATGCTGAGGTTGATTCCATGGGAGGAGTGGTTGACGGTGGAGTTGGTATAGGTCTGAAGATCTCTCCGCACCGGGTAGCAATTGAGAAAGCTCAAGCAGAGCTTAGGTGATGGGAAAACCCTTCATGAGGTTGCATTATATGTTTAATTATGTTTTTCACTGCCAATCCATTCTTATGCTTTACTATTGCATATTGATATCAGAGAGGAGTATGATGTTCGTGAAGAAAGAAGAAGAGAACTAGAATTTCTTGAAAAAGTATGAAAGTTTTGATCTTTTTCACTTTATATCCCACAATACTTTAATGTAAATGATGGTCACATGTACTTTGTAAGTGCAGGGTGGGAATCCTCTAGACTTCAAGTCTGGGAATGCTGTTTCAGCTAGTGTCCAGTCTACTTCACTCGCTGATCAGTATCACGAGCAGTTTGTGACCAGGTTGGCTTTTCATATCTTGATTTCCCCTTGTGTTACTCACATGTATGTGTGCTACTGTCCATGATTATCTTTTTTGTGTATTAATTTTCTTAATGATTCTCGATTGCTTCTTTCTCCTGTCCTTTCTCTCTTAACATGATCTCAGTGAAAGAAAAGATAGTTTTGCATTGGCTGCCTCCCCTCATGGTGACTCGGTTGACAGTAGTGCTAGACCAGGGGCTCCTTCGGTTAATGAACCTAATACTGCTGATAATCTCCTACTTTTTGATGGTGAAAATGAGTTGCCTGAAAGTGAAAAAAGGTGCCTGCATTCAAATACAAGGAATGCTATTGCTCCATCAGAACAATCTTCTCAAATTGATGGAAGTCAAAATGCTAAGGAGACTGAAGATTCTGCTATTTTCCGGCCATATACGCGAAGGAACAGATCCAGACCAAATCATGGTCCTCGGGGAGCTTCAAGGGAAGGGATGGGGTTAATCTCTGAAACAAATAACCAAAAGGACCATAATATACCTTCTGTTTCTAAGCCAAAGCCTACTAGTTTAAATGGTGATATTGTTACTAAGAATCTGTCAACTAATACATTGAATAATGAATTGGTTGGGATCCGAGATCATCAATCCACTAGTGGCAGTGCTAGTGTTCCCGAAGATAAATTGGACATTATCCTGAATCGAAACTTAAAAGAAAGTCATGAAACTTTACGTTCTCAACATGAAATTGTACAAAACCCAGATCTCATGGCTTTTGGAGAAGCTAATGTAGTTGAAGTAAGGGAGCCTGTAGCTCCAGTCAATCATGAGCCTCCACCTCATGTAGTTACTATAAAACCCGAAAATGGAACGTATTATGGCCAGCCAAATGGGTTTGACAACGTAGAAGTAGACAGGAAAAGTGTACCAAATGAATGCCAAAATAGCATTGCTGTATTGGGCTTGAAGAATTTCTATTCAGAGCCCTCCCGCACACAAACTAGTTTAGGTAGAGATGTAAATAATGATAGTGATATATGTACTAATACAAAGAAGGTTGATGCTAATGGAAATACTATGCAGCAAACATTTGCATTAGAGAAGAAACTAAACTTTGCTGGTTGTGAAGTTGTGAAAGATAGGAATAAGACCATAAGTGCAAATGGTACTACTGTTAGCAATGAACATGATGCTGGTTATCAAAATCATTCTGGTAGTGGTGATATTGTCAAAGCCGAGGAAGATATCAATCTTAACAGCTCTTGCATGTCAAATATCGAGGGAGTGCATCAAAACGACAGTACCATATCAAAAGCTGATAAATATACTGTCTTGTTGGATCATTCCAAATCTGTCAAGGAAAACAGCTGTGAAAAACATCAGGTTTCTGTGGATGTGTCAATTTCAGAACCTCCTGAGACTGCTCCGGCTGTAAAGGTTACGAATGCGACCTCTGACTGTCAACCATGTCCTGCGCACCATATGAAGTTAGCAGACAGAGCTCATGAAGATTCTATTTTGGAAGAAGCTCGAATTATAGAGGTCTCCATTTTCTATTTCCAGTTGTAGTGATTAATGTGTACATTTTTTGTCAAATTTTGGATGTTTGTTCAGTAAACTTTTAAGGTCTGACACCATAATACACTAAACAGGCCAAGCGGAAGAGAATTTTGGAGTTATCTATTTGCACATTACCCACATGGAACCACATAAAGGCACACTGGGGTTTTGTCCTTGAGGAAATGGCATGGCTGGCAAATGATTTTGCACAGGTTTTATCTTTTAAACCTTTTAATGATATTGTGCTCCCCCATACCTTCTGCACAAATCTTTTTCTTTTACAAGCTGGGAAGTTACCAAACCTTAATTGAATTTCTATATTTGACTCTTAAAATGCTTTTTTCCCCCCAAAAATGTATTTATAGGAGCGTCTTTGGAAGGTAACTGCTGCTGCACAATTGGGTCATCGAGCAGCTTTTAATTGTCGGTTAAGATTTGAAAAACTAGACAAACATAAGGGGGTAAAAATTTTGGCTCACAGGATTGCAAAGGCTGTCATGCAGTTTTGGGATTCAGCTGAGCTTCGTCTAGACAATGATGAGCCTGACATTAGCTGTGTTGTTGAATCTGGGAAAGTTGATGCAAATGAAGCTTCTGAGGACCAAAGAAGAAATAGCAATGTGATGCAGGTTATTTTCGTTGTCCTTTTTTACTCTATCTACAAAAGGAACCTAATATATGAATTTGGTCAATGTTTTGCTAGGTTTTCACTCTTATGGTTTCTTCTTTTTTTAACCTGTTTAATTAGTTGCTGTCAGGAAATCATTAACTTGGAAGTCAAATGGTGCTACTTAAGGTACACCATTGTTTTTAGCTATTTTGTTATTGATACTTGAATGCTGGTGGTTTTGGTCAGGACACAAGCAAATTTTTGGAGGGACAAAATCCCATAAAACATACAGCACTGAAAGTTCATGCGTATGCTTTAAGGTTTTTAAAGGATAGTAGATCTCATGGGATTTCCTCCCAAGCAGAAGCACCAGCAACACCTGACAAGAATTTTGACTCAGGCACTGTGGACATGTCATGGGAGGAGCATCTAAATGAAGTATGAGACAAGTTACTGTTTGATTCTGGTTAAAATATTTATTTTTAAGTTACCATGCGTGTGTGTGTCACATGTTCATTTGTGACATGATGTTAGCTAAATCCTATATTGTTTTTGAAGTCCATTGGATGTGACCTTTTAATCTAATTTATGATTTAATAGATGATTTTTGTGAATATATTATAATCGATGTAAGCAAATAACTATTTCACATGTCATTTCAAAATTATAGGAAAGCCTCTTCTATGAAGTTCCTCATTCCGGGATGGAAACATACAGAAAATCTGTTGAATTTCATTTCCTACAGTACGAGGTAACTTTATGATCAAAGATACTCCATTTACTGTCTTTTATATCCTCCTGGATGGTATAGCTGTTTCGGGAATGAGGTTTTAGTCTTACTGGTTGAAATTTGAATGTGAACATGTTTCTATTATCTTTTATTTTAATTTATTGGTGACAATGAACTAAAATTTTTCAGAAAACTGGGAGTAGCATTCAAGAGGAACTTGAAACATCTGTATATGATACTGCAGCAGGTACTATTGAGACTACTTACGTTCAGATTTTTGAGTGCATTGTTGGTTAGTCTGGAACCTGTTACAATTTTCTTTTTATAAATTGAAATGTAGAGTTTGGGTCTGAAGAGAATACATATGACGAGGAAGAAGGAGAAACCAGCGCTTATTACTTGCCTAGTGACTGTAGCAAGTCATCAAAATCTGTGCTGAAGAAACATAAAAACTTGAAGTTTTATTCTGGTGATGCTAGGACTGATTTGCCTTATGTACAGTACACAACTGGAACTCGACCATCCATGCTATTTGAAAAAAGGCCTGCTAGCTTAAATGTTGGGTCAATACCAACAAAACGCATGCGTACAACCACTAGACATAGAGTTGTAAGTCCTTTCACAGTCAACACCGGGACACTACAATCACAAGCCAAGACAGATGCTTCGAGCGGAGATACCAATTCCTTTCACGATGACCAGAGTACTTCACATGTTGGACCCTTGATCCAGAAAAGTATGGAGGTGGAGTCAGTAACAGATTTTGAAAAGCGGTTATCTTATGACTGTGCAGAAACATACATTAAAACAAAGAAGAAGAAGAAGGCAAAGATTTTGGTAATCATCAATTTGTATATATATTACTCTAAGGCATACTTATTTTTGAACATGTATGGGTATTTTTTTTATGGGAAAATCAATTCTTATGCAACAGGAAAATTGAACTCTCCTACTATAGACTCATCGAAATTTTTGTTGAGTTTATTTTTTAAATTTCTTTAGTGGTGGGTCCCACTTGAAGTTTGAGTCTGTAGGTAAATGTTGTTTTCTCCAACAAACAGGAGAAAAACAACACCCTTTTTTTATTAAAGTTGGAATTGTATTTTCGTAACAATTATTTCTACAGGGTTCTGCATATGATCAGGGATGGCAGTTGGATTCTGTTCTAAATGAACAGGTAACTTTTTGTAAATGAAATTTCATTAATGCAATAGCAATCTTCCCTTTTCATCATTATGAAACAAAATTTGAATCACTGACCGTGTGTATTTGGCATGAGTAAGCTGTATTTATAAGTATGTATAATTAACATGATAGCTCTATTTTGGCAAGAATATTCACATTCTGGATATATGATGTGAAGCTATTGCTGTTAAACTTCCACTAGACTTGGATTTAATTTTAATAACTCATTGGTTATTGTGGGCTGGGCCAAGCAATATTTTTTGGATCTTGGGCTTGCAGAAGAAAAGGTCAATGTTAGGGACCACACGTAATTAGAAAAGAGAGAAGGGGACTGTTTACACGTGTAAATAGAAATAAAAGGGGAGGTGAGGAGTTAGTTAGGACAGTTATTGATGGATTGAGAGAGGAAGTTAGGGTAGAGTAAGAGTAGGAGTGATTATAGTCCTATGTTCTATATATAGTTCGATATCACTGTTTGTTATCACCTTGATACCAATTTAGACATTTTGTTCTATCAATAAAGATTACATCATTTATCTCAATTATAGCTTAGTCATATTCATAGATGCAAATAGCGGTGCTATCCACGCTATAATGCACTGGTAGCGGCTAGTGGCACCCAGCCACAACAATTCGCACGCAATGCTACTATTTACGGTAGCAGCCGCAGCGGCCGCTTTCTCAAGTTGCGGTTTGCAGTATTAGGGGCACGATTTTACGGCTTCGATGAAGGAGATGAAATTTTAAAGGTAAAATAGTCTAACCATTTAATTTTAAGGGTATAATGGACAAACTTTTCCATCTCGACACTTTCCTTCTAAATTTCTGTCTCCGGCATCCGCCTCTATTTCAGTCTCTCTCTTTCTCATATTCCGGAAACTCCCTCTCCCATTTCAAGCAAGCTTACGGTACAATCTCTTCGACTATGGAACAATTTCCATTGCTCTTTGATTCTGTTTTCATATCCAGTGGGAAGCAAAGAAATATTATGAACTCTTGGACTGTTTCAATCTTCAGTGAAGCTAAGGAATATTTCGGTATCTCTTTCTCTCACTCATTTTGCAGCAAGCCAAGGCCAAAAAACATCTCATATTCTGACTCAATTTCGATCTCCATTTTCTAGTGCATATTATGTTAGGTAAATTTTGTGAAAATATTAAATTAATAATTGATATATTATTTTATATATTTTATATTACATAATTGTTTTAATTTAAAGTGATAATGTGTTAATTATGATGTATAGATTATAGTTACTCAATAATATTTTTTTAAGGTAAGTATACTGATCCTTTAAGTTTAGTTACCATTTTTGTAAGTTAATTATACTTATCTAATTTAAGTTAGTGCCTATTATACCCAATATAAATGGATTTCATTGTAGGGGCTATACTGCTACTCGCTATACTGCTATAGCATTTTTGGGGTGGGCTGCTAACAACAATTAATAACTATGGTCATATTGACTGGTATAAGACTTCCCTGTTTAGGGAGTTCAGGCGTAAAATTTGAAGTAGTGGTTGTGTTGGAGGCTGATGCAGGTCAATGTGGCTGATGCTGTCTACAATTACAGCCTACTGTGGTTGAGGCGGCCATTGCAACCAAGATGTTGTGGTCATATATTCTCATATTAAAACTTCACGAAGTTGTTCATTGTGCATACAATGGAAGCCCTTTTGGAATTCTTGGAAAGAGGATTCTAGGATGAAAAGCATTAAAGAGGATTGGGTCCAAGCAAGAAGGGACCGAAAAATTCAAGGAACTTGAAGAGATGTTGGAAGGTTTATCTTGGCATTTATTCAGAGGCACAAATTCCTCGAGAAATAGCAGTTTAGTGCATGGGTCTAACAAAGGAGCAGAAGATGGGTTGAGTAATGGGTAGATAGTGGGTTCAATATTAGAAGTCGAAGAAGATTGATGGAGGAAGCTTGATTTTCTCCTTTTTTATGGAGGGAGGGGGAGAGGACGCAAATGGATTGATGATCAAAGTGAAGATCTTTTTTGAGCTCAAAGGAGTAGTGGACGGGGAAAAAATACAAGAGGTGATGGTACCAATGAAGGTTCAGTCCCTTTCTTCGTTTCGATGGTGGGGATTTGTTATGATTTAATTGCGAGATATGGGACTTGGAGTCCCACATTGGAAATATAAGGTTTTGGTGTGAGGTTTATATGGATTTTGGGCTCTCTTACCTTATAAGATAGCTTTAGGGGTGAGGTTCTCCCAAGTTTCGTATTAATTGGTATTTAAGTCTTCCACTATGTCTCCCAACCGCAATATTGGCATTGCAGTGTTTGGCCTTGGGCTAGTAAAAGACTAGCGCAAAGCCAGGCCACGTGAGCGCCGGGGCTGTGGAGCGTGGTGAGATGTTACGATAAAATTGCAAGGTATGGGATTTCGAGTCCCACATTGAAAATATAAGGTTCTGGTGCAGGGTTTGTATGGGCTTTAGGCTCTCCTACCTTATGAGCTAGCTTTTGGGGTGAGATTCTCCCAAGGTTCGTATCAGGATTCTGCAAAGTCCTTCTTGGATAGAATTTTAGATTGACACTGATTAAGAGGTGAATCAAAATCGATAATACCTTTATCCCAAACTGTTTTAGAGGTGAATCAAAATCAGTAATACCTTTATCCCAAACTGTTTTAGAGGTTAATGTGAGGGGAAATATGGGTTGGTCCGATGATCTAGTTGGGCTAGCCTTGTTGCTAATAATAGAGCTAATTGATATTGTTAGATAGATAAAGTTACTGTATATTTATTGATATTGTTAGATATGTTATACAAAGTAACCTGATATTAATTGATATTGTTAGATTTAGTAGATCGAGTTACACGATTTTAATTGATATTGTCAGATATTGTATATAGAGTTACTAATATTAATTAACCATGTTAGATACAGTGGTTAATTCTAATTAATATCTGGTAACTCTATCTGCTATATCTAACAATATCATTAATATCATTTGACTATATCTAATATATTTAACAATATCAATAACTCTAACTATTATTACTAACAAGACCTGGCCCAACTAGATTATTAGGTGCACCCTTATTTTTCTCTCATTCACTTTCCTAATTTGGGGCCCTGCTACGAACACAAAGCTGCCCAGTCCCTATACATATTTACTAGGCAAACCCCTTTATAAAGGCCATGTGCTTTTGCAGCAGATAGAAGCCAAATGCCTAATTTTATCCCAAATAAAGTATTGTGGGTTGAGTTGGGAGCAATGTTATAAAACTCTGTCTCAATACTGATTCGGCCGGGGTACTGGGTTCCTAGTTCAACGAGGTTGAACTGGATATATATATATATATATATATATATATATATATATATATATAAAAATTCATACTAAATCTGAAAAAGAAATATTATAACATAAACCAACATAGATAATAATAACAACATCAATAACACCATTATTCCAAACTAGTTGAGGTAGGTGGCAGAGAAACCCAAAAAAAAAGGTACGGAAAGATTGAAGAAAAAAAAATGATAAAAATAAACTTTTATGTATATATATATATATATATATATATTATCCATACAAAAGTAGTAAACAATTATAAAGAAAAATAAATTAAATTCAAATTCAAATAAGGATATATAGGGGACAGAAAAGAATAAGAAGGTAAGAAATAAAAAATAAAAAATAAATAGATAAAAAAATAAAAAAAATAACATAAAAAGGAAATAGGGAATAAAGAAAAAGAAAAACACAAAAATAAATAGGTAAGATAAAATGATTGAAAGGAAAAATGGAATAAAAGAGAGGGGGGAGATAAAGAGAAAAAGGACTAAAAAGGGATCGTCTGGAACATAGGAGTAAAAACGGTTTT
Source organism: Gastrolobium bilobum (assembly GCF_033153095.1). Lineage (NCBI taxonomy): Eukaryota > Viridiplantae > Streptophyta > Magnoliopsida > Fabales > Fabaceae > Gastrolobium > Gastrolobium bilobum. Next base: position 354,377 of record NW_026897857.1, on the reverse strand, counting down.
ACCCCTCCACCATGCTTATAGCTTTTCTCCATTCCGTCCTAAGATACACCGTCCGCCAATCTATATCCCTCTCTATTAAATCTTGTTTTACTACCTTCCCCCAAGTAAGACACCCTCTAACTTTATTTGCTCCTACTTCACAAAAAACCATAGCCTCCATCACCCAAATCAAAACTACCATAGGTAGAGTTGCCGTTGGTTTTAGAAATTGCATCAAAGAAGTCACCCTTGTCGCAATGACTCAACTCGGTTTTCATTCCTCCACAAGCTCCTTAGATCCGAAGCAAAGCATCGTAATTTCCCTATTGGACGACAACCAGTGATAGATGATTCATGTGACCGAGAGAAATCCCTTCCACCATCATCCGTTGAAGTTTGCTGGTCTATCCATCATCAAGTGAATATATCCACCTCTCTCGGTGGACATCCATTAAAGGTCTCTGCATCCACTTCAACTAGACAGCCCCACCACCATGTTGCATGTCTCTCTTGAACAAGCACCAAGCTGTCAGACAGGAAGATGTTGTTTCATTTGTTTTAATGAATGACCTTGTTTTTTGTGAACTGACCGGTCCACTGGTTTATTAATAAACCGGCCAAGTCAAACTGGCTCATGCCTGTTCACATACATGTCCTATTTATTGTGCAACCCGAACTAGTTATATGGCTTTCCCAGCTGATCCAGCTGGTCTGAGCCGGGTTTGATAGCACTAGTTGGGAGCTTGTATTGAATTATTTTAAATAAATCTGGTTTTACATCAGAAGATTGTGTGTCTTGTCTTTTTTTTTTGGTTGGTACATTTGAAAGTTATATTAATTTGAACCTAGGATAATACCTAAATCCCCTACTCTCTGTAGGTATTTTTAACTATATTGTATACTCTGTTTATGATTATTATTTTCTAATTAGTTGTTCTGGTGATGTTTTCTCAATGCAGAAAGATCATTCCAAGAAGAGACTGGATTATCATCACTTTGAATCTTATGGAAGTAGTGGTAAAACTACTTGTTATCTGATTATAGCTCTAGATATTTGTTTTATATACAATTAGTATTCTGTTTTCTTCATGCTTTACATATTCAACTGTCCTGTTCTGTAGGTCTGTACGGGCAACATAATGGGAAGAAGCCTAAGATAATGAAGCAATCACTTGATAATGCTTTGGACAATATTGCTTCAATGACTAATTCTATTCCTTCCCCAGCTGCTTCGCAAATGAGTAACATGCCCAATCCTAGTAAATTTATTAAGATCATTAATGTGCGAGATAGGGGCCGGAAAGCTAAATCACTGAAGGTAATTTTGGTGTGAACTTAGATGATCATATGCTGGCAAATTTTCTTATGTGGTTTTGCCGATTTGTTTATATTTTTATTATTTTTTTTCCTAATAGGTTTCTGCTGGACAGCCTGGTTCTGGACGTCCTTGGTCACTATTTGAAGATCAGGTTTTTTGGAGATCATTAGCTGTCTCAATTTTTTTTCTTGCACTTGTAATAAATATTTAAACTTCAATACTCATGTAAAAGGCTTATCCTTACTGTCCTACCGGTTTCAGGCTCTTGTTGTCCTGGTGCATGATATGGGTCCAAACTGGGAGCTTGTGAGTGATGCTATCAACAGTACTCTTCAAATCAAGGTAAATAATATGCAAATATGGTGTAAGAAGAAATGTGCCACAGTTGCAGGACCTGTTTTATACATTACTGAAAATCATTCAACTTAAAAGATCTTATCATTGACTGCCACTTGTTGCACCTCCAGCTTCATAGGATAACAGCTATCATATAACTTGTATGAACAAAATTTTAGCAAGTGGGAGAACTTTGGTGTACATTTGTCATATTTTTTAAATTTTGTAATGCTGTGTCATTATGAAGCTTTAACTGCTGTATTTTATTTTATTTTTAATTTGGTGTGTTATTTGGGATTTAATTACATTTTCATTGACAGCATGACATTTTACAATATTTCCAGTGTATCTTTCGCAATCCAAAAGAGTGCAAGGAGCGTCATAAGTTTTTAATGGATGGAAATGCTGGGGATGATGCAGATAGCGCTGAAGATTTAGGGTCTCCACAATCTTACCCTTCTACTTTACCTGGAATTCCTAAGGCATGAAATGTTTTTCTTAATTTTTTGATCATTTATTATATTTGGACATATTAGGAGAACTTCATGGTTGTCCTACAGTTTCCAGCTTTGATTGGTTCTTTTGTATTTTCTGCAGGGTAGTGCCAGGCAGTTGTTTCAACGTTTGCAAGGGCCAAAGGAAGAGGATACCCTGAAGTCTCATTTTGAGAAAATTATAAACATTGGGCAGAAGCAACATTACCTTAAGAATCAGGTGTGAATCCAAAGCATTTATGTCGGAACAGATTCTATTATGCAGTGACATTTAAAATTGGAATTTATTGTATGTTAACTAGTAGAGGGTGAGCCTTGGAGCGGTAAGGTTGTTTCTTATGACTGGAAGGTCACATGTTTGAGTCTGAGAAACAACCTCTTTGCAAAAATGCAAGGATAAGGTTGCGTAAAATCGACTTTCACCCCTTGTCTCGTAAGTTGGGAGCCTTGTGCACCAAAGTTTGTCTTTTTTATTTTTATTTTATGTTAACCACTCATATTAGTGGTTTAATAAGATGATAAGTGGTTATTTGAGATAATAAAACTTCAATGATAGATGGTTAATTTTAGTGCTTCTAATGAACAATGGAATTTGGTTAGTGCAACTTCAAAATGAGAATTCCGTTTAGTGGTATAAATACCACTTCAAGAGCCAACAGTTTTGCTAAGGAAGGAGAGAAAGAGAGACATTTGGTGAAATCCGTGTGTCTAAACTATGTATCAGATAATGGATTTATTGAAATATGAAAAAAAAGGTTTTCTAAAATTGATACATTTAATTTACACTGATAGGGGGTAATTATACAAGAGTAAACGAGAAAAAAATTGATAAGAATGACTCAGTAATGAGTTATCAGCCCTATCCTATCTATAGAAGCAAATTCAAAATTCAAATTCCTATTAAAGAAAAAAATCAATCACTAATTAATAGGAAATAAAAGCGGGAAGATTTTCTACACTCCCTCTCAAGTTGGGAGATAGATATTGATCATTTCCAACTTGCCAATCAGATCTTCAAATGCTAGTCTATGCAGACTTTTGGTGAGGATATCAGCAGTTTGTTCTTTGGTGGGTATGTATGTCATGCACACACTTCCATCATCTAATTTTTCTTTGATGAAGTGACGATCGACTTCAACATGCTTCCATCTATCATGATGAATTGGATTTTGAGCAATGCTTATAGCTGCCTTATTATCACATTATAGCCTTATGGGTAGAGAATAGCAGATCTTCAATTTTTCAAAAAGTTTTCTTGGCCAAATTCCTTTATAGACTTCATGAGCGAGTTCTCTGAATTCTGCTTCGGCACTACTCCTCGCAACAACAATTTTGCTTTTTACTTCTCCATGTTACCAGGTTGCCCCATACATCGCAATATCCTGAAGTAGGTTTTCTCTCAACTAGCATCAGTGTAGATTTCAACCATCCTGTTGTATCCATTGTTAAAGAAGAGTCCCCTACTAGGTGTATTTTTGATATATACCTCATGACCTTGTAAACTGCCTTAAGATGTTTCTCCTTTGGTGAGTGCATAAATTGGCTGATCATACTTACAACGAAAGCGATGTCAGGTTGGGTATGAGACAAATACATCAGTTTATCAACCAATCTCTGATATTGTTCCTTATTTACTTCTTTGCCATCTTTGATCCATAACTTAATGTTGGGTTCCATAGGGGTGTCACTTGGTTTGCATCCCAACATGCTTGTTTCTTGAAGTAGGTCTAGGATGTATTTTTTCTAGGAGATAGTGATCCCAATCTTACTTCGTGCCACTTCCATGCCAAGAAAGTACTTGAGGTCTCCATGGTCTTTCAATTTGAATTGATTTGCTAGATAATTTAAGGAATCTAGCTCTTCATGATCGTCACCTGTAATAATTATATCATCCACATAAACTATAAGAATAGCAAACTTACCATCCTTAGAGTGCTTGTAGAAGAGGGTATGATCAATTTGTGCCTGTAGGAATGCCTTCCTCTTGACTGCTTGAGTGAACTTTTCAAACCATTCTCTAAGAGATTGTTTGAGCCCATAGAGAGACTTTTTCAAATTACACACTTGGCCAACTCCTTTCTCAAAACCGGGTGCAGGATCCATGTACACTTCCTCATGTAGGTCACCATTCAAGAATGCATTTTTCACATCCAACTGCTGTAGGGGCCAATCAAGATTAGCTTCCAAGGACAGAAGAACTCGGACAGTGTTGAGCTTGGCTACTCGGGCAAATGTCTCTTGATAGTCTATCCCATATGTTTGGGTGAAACCTTTTGCTACCAATCTTGCCTTGTACTTGTTGATAAACCATGAAGGTGATAAACCACCGAGCACCAGAAATGTTTTTTTCACGAGATGGTCCCCATGTATCACTATGGATGAGGGAGAAAAGGGAAGATTCTTTATAAGCCGTGGGAGGATATGACTCGAGTGTCTTGCGAGTGGACAAATATCACAAGAGAAAGAACCATAGTAGTTAATTGCGCCGCAATAGCGTCGCGAGCCACGCCGTATGGGCATTGCGGTGCCTCGCTACAAGAAACCGCGCCGCGCCACACCGGAACGCAATAGCGGCCATTGCCATCACATTTGCGGCCATATTGCTATCATAAGGCAAAATGTCAACTTTGTCCTAAATTTAAATGTGTAACAGAAAAAATTTAAGGGATTTTTAGTCTATCCGCGTCTCTCTTTGTCACTTTTACTATCTCTGCCTTTAAAAAATGTTTCTTTTTGTCATTATTTCTGTCATATATCTATTCCGCTATTTTCGCAACTGCAACCCGCTATAACGCTATAGCGTTTTTCAGGGTTGGCCGCGACATGCCGCAATCCGCATTTGATAACTATGGAAAGAACTGACATTACTAGTACAAAGAATATTTGGTGACATCTTTTGAAGATAATAAAAATTGGGGTGGCCTAATCTACATTGCCACAACATTGCATTAGTACTAGAATCAGAAAGAAAACTAGGGAGGCGGCTTTCCACGAAGGCAGTTTGAGTCTTCACAAGAGTTAGCTCCTCAAAGTAGTAAATTCTTCCGTCCTCTCTAGCACTGCCAATCATCCGCTCGGAGCCTTGTTCCTAAAAAACACACCTATGAATTGAGAACGTTATAATGCAATCAAGCTCAGATGTGAATTTACTAATAGAAATGAGGTTACACGCCAAAGTCGGCACATGTAGAATAGAAGTCAATGTAATATCCTCAGAAAGTTTAACTGACCCCTTTCCTGCGATTTGTGAAACATTTCCATCTGCTAGTTTTACTCGAGAAGTCTAATAACATGGAGTGTAAGAGCAAAACAATGTTGGATCACCTGTCATGTGATCGGATGCACCAGAACCAAGAATCCAACGAGTGTTATTGTGGACATGAAATGCAATACCTTGTAGGGCCACACAGCTTGTGATTTGCAATGCCAAACTTTTTTCAGATGACTGTGTGTTGGGCGTAGCGGAAGAGACAGGTGAAGCCCTGAGAGAAAAAAAAGTTCACCCAAAAAAGTTGCCAGGAAAAACAGAAGCCGTCGGAAAAATTTTCCGAAGGCTCTGACTGTGGTGACCACCAGCTGGCTTCTGCTTAGAATTTGATTCTGTGGTGACTGGTGCCCTCACTTTGGTGATTCGGCCTTAGCAGATGAAGATTTCGACAATAAACAACAAGTTTGGGTTTTTTTAGTGAAGAACAATGGGTTTTTTTTTATGTTGAAAGGAATTTCTAAATGGCTTGAGAATAGTAGAACAAATTGTGTGAGATTCGAAGAACAGTGTCTCTGGCGAACAACGTGAATAGTGCGCGAACAGTGTTTCCGGTAGCAACAATGCGTGTTTGGCTGAGACATAATTGAAAAAATAAAATAAAAATGAAGGGCTTTTGATTTTTAGAGCTGGCCTAGGGTTTTTTATGGATGGAACAAAACTTAGCTCTTAATACCATATTGAAATATGAAAAAAAAAGGTTTTCTAAATTGATACATTTGAATTACACTGATAGGGGGTATTTAAATAATAGTAAATGAGAAAAAAATGGATAAGAATGGCTCAACATGAGTTATCAGCCCTATCAAATTCCTATTAAAGGAAAAAATCAATCACTAATTAATAGGAAATAAAAGCAGAAAGATTTTCTACAGGATTATATAGCCAAAACATAATAAATACAAAATAAATTCTTTACCAACATTACCCTAATTTCCATAATTACAAAATTCTGACTATCCTATTTACATAATCGCCAAGATATGATTTACTTTCTTACCTGCAGTTACCTACACTTCCTCAAGAGCTGGAGCATATAAAAAAATCATATGCACCAAACTTTTTACATATGTAAGGGCCTCTCAGAGGCTTAGTGAAAACATATGCAAGTTGATCACTGAAGTAGACAAAACTAGTGGCAATGGCTTCAAATAATATTCTCTCTAATGAAGTGACTATCAAAATCAATTTGTTTGATCATATCATGAAACCTTGATTAGAGGCAATGTGTAGTGAATGAAGTTACCATCAATCCCAATATGTTTGATCATCTTGTAAAACACTCTATTAGAGGCAATGTGCAATGCAATTTGGTTATCACAAACTGATTTCATTTGGGTAATGTAACACCCCCAAATTTCTAACAATTTTTATAAACATTTTTGTAATAATATATTTGCCAAAATTCACATTTAATTATTATTTAGGATCTTATAAATACTGCGAAAGCTAATCTATAACTGATTTGGGGAAATATTACCGCCACACCTATAATAGGGACAAGTGCAAAGCTAACTTTATCATAATTTTATTCCAAAATATATTCGATGTAAATATTTAAAAATTTAAAATGTAAATCCAAAATCTATAAATATCTCATACATTTATTAAATCCTAAGTCTAGCTTGAAATGTGCGAATCGTTATTCTTACTGCTACCTGCTAGCCCCAACCTTTGAAACCTGCTTTACTGAAAATCTGCTCCCTCGAAGGATCATTGCAGCACACAAACACAAAGACAAACAATCAGCAAAAGCTGGTAATCCCAATCCAAAATATAATTCAAATATTTACATAATTATCAAATCAAATATTAATTCCATTATTCATCATATTTATCTTTATTTAAACATAATAATCAAATCAAATATTAATTTCATTATTCATTATATTTATCTTTATTTAGTTCACTAGTGGGAAGAGAACCATGGTAAACTCTATCAGTCTATCCTGTGACCCGAGAAACCCTGCCAATGACATATAATCAAATTTGGCCATCATCAAAACATCTCTTCCTAGTGTGCACACCTCTTTCCAAAGTTGCTACTAGTACCCCGGGATACCCTGCCAGATACCACTTTGAGAAAAATGGATAACATCTTTTCACATCATATAAATATCGAAGGCATAAAGTCCAAAGGTTGTGTTTATCACTTTAGGAGGTATCATCCCAAACACTATCTTCCCATTATTAATTAATCACAATCACACATAATTTCAAATTCAATCATAAATCACATGTTTGGAAAGTTTTTCATAATCATAATATCCACATTTATTCGCATATAATTTTTATATCATTTAATCAAATATTGTAAATTATTCATCATCTATTTATTCCCAAAATAATAATCCTATTATTTTTCCAATAAAGTTTCCAAAAACACTCTAAATATCACATGTAGTAATTTAAATTTTAAAAATTACCTATGATATCCTAAGGATCATGATATACAATTTTTCATACAAAACTAATCTAAGATCACCTAGGGATTAGAATTACCTGGTCTCCGTGATTAATGAATTCTTTGGAAGAGAAGAAATAATAATTCAAAATAAAATAAAATTTTAATTAAGAAGAAAGAGAAGAAGAGAATATGAGAAGAAGAGAAGAGAAATGGAGAGATGTTGGGAATTAGAAATGATTTGGTTTTGTTAGACTATGCGCTTTGTTGCAAATGTTTCCTTAAAGAATTTGTTTCCCTTTTTTTCCTATAAGCATTTGTTTCCTTTTTCTTCTTAGAATTTCTTTCCTCTTTCTTCCTAGAATTATTTGTTTCCTTTTCCTCTTAGGATTTCTTTCTTTTTAGTTTTCTTATGGGCTTATGATAGGATATTGTTGATTTATGGTTGACTCATGACTGACTTATAGGATGATGCTGACTCATCCTAATCCAAAGCATTTAATATTATAATACTCATAGGGATAAATATAATTTTACTAGTATTATTTTTCTCTGGATTATCACAATTGATATAACTTATTATTACAAAATAATTATTTACATTACCAATTAAATAATAATCAATATTAACGACAATCAATATCCATCACTTCATACTAGACCCAATATATCTAACTTCATATAATATACATAAAGATATACTTAATTTATTATACTATTTTTTATTGCTATGATTACTAATTTTATTATACTAAATTTACTATACTTAATTTATTAATTTGCACGTGGCTGAGGACATGGTTGGATACACTGTTGTGGCATTTGATCTTGTGATCACATCTTTCTTCTTACTTTTCAATGATATTATATTATTTTTTATGAACACAATTCCCAAATTGGACCTTTTTTTAGTCGGGGAACTTGTCTAATCAGCATTTGAGTATTTAACAATCTGAATGTGATCTTTATCTTCATAAATAAAGCATTTTCTCGGAGCTCCTTTTACATATTTTAAGGTACGAAACATGACATCACAATGTTCACAACAAGGTGAATTGACGAATTGACTTACAACACTAATTTGCTGACTGGATTAGTATCAGAGTCATTTAGAGTTTTATGTAATTGAATCAGTTATTTCAAGTAGAAGGAGAGTGTTCACCTGTGTGTGTTGTCTTTTATTATTTTCCATTATTGAAAGTATCATTTGTTTCTCTGAGTCTGTGTTGTTTGAGTCTTCAATTGAGTTTTCTGTGTAAGGAAAAAGTCTTCCACTGTTTAGTGTTAATCTGATAAATTGGGTTCCATCACAGTACAACCTTTTTTTTTAAGTTATTCCTTTTTTTCCTATCGCATACTGATTTAATACACCTAAATGACTGCTTATTGTTCTGAATATTTCTAAAGGATATATTTTCTGTGTGGAGTAGAATTGTAGCAATAGAAAATTACAAATCAACAAAGTTGTCCATTTTGTCATTAGTTTCTATGACGTGATTCTCAGTAGAAAGTGTTTGGTTTTACTGCAGATTGATAAAAAGGATTTAAAACAATTAGTACCTGTCCATAATTCACATGTGATTGCTCTTTCCCAAGTCTGCCCCAACAACCTGAATGGAGGTCTTTTAACGTAAGTTCTATTTTATTTTTTTCGGTAGTTTTGAAATTTTGGTATACCTGATTTGTTTGTTTGGCACAAGTATTTTAATTATGTTTGAATTCTCAATGAAGGCCACTTGATCTTTGTGATACGAATGCATCGAACCCTGATGTCCTAGCCCTTGGGTATCAAGGTTCTCATGCTGGTGGTTTGGCATTATCAAATCAAGGTTCTGTACCATCAATACTTCCTAATACCGGGGTTAATTCTTCACTACCAGGGTCTTCTGGTATGGTTCTTGGCAATAACTTAACATCACCATCTGGTACACTTTCCCCCTCTGTCAGGTATGCGCTTTTTATTGCTGGAGATTCTTGCTTTGCAATTAAATTTGCATTAACGTCTTTTGCTTTTCTACTCTCGATTGATGCATTTCTTTTTAGGGATACTAGATATGGGGTTCCAAGAAATTCACCTTTATCAGTGGAAGAGCAGCAGAGAATACAACAATATAATCAGATGTTATCTGGAAGAAACGTCCAGCAGTCTAGCATGTCGTTATCAGGGACTCTTTCTGGAAGTGATCGTGGAGTTCGTATGCTGCCTGGTGGAAATGGTATGGGCTTGATGGGTGGAATTAGTAGAAGCATGGCGAAGTGTAGACCAGGGTTACAAGGAATGGCATCGCCATCTATGCTTAATTCTGGAAGCATGCATCCCTCTAGTATGATAGGGGTGCCAAGCACTGTAAATATGCAGTCTGGAGTTGGTTCTGGACAAGGCAACTCAATGTTGAGACCTCATGAGGCTATACATATGATGAGGGTGAGAAATGTTACTGTTTCATCTTTTTATGATTTAATTGATTGTATAAATTTTGTTTAGTGTGTTTGAGTCTTATCATGTGTACACAAGCTTATATTCAAATTGCTAGAGTTTTAGCTGAAAATCCATTTTTGTATAAAAACTTAGCGGAAATGTCAAAAAAAGAATTAAAAAGATGTGCATAGTTGGAATTTCCACTTGTGGCTAAGAAACTTTTTTTCCAACCAACTCAGCATCCTAGTTTTAACTATGTCTGCAATACCTCACTTGGACTCTGTTAGGAGATTGGTTTATTTGTTAACATTTACTGCGATCATATTTCATTTCAATTTGATGATTTTCCCCATTGCAATTAGCCTGGCCATAACCCAGATCATCAAAGGCAAATGATGGTTCCAGAGCTTCAGAAGCAGGTCACCCAAGGGAACAGTCAAGGTATTCCTGCTCTCTCTGGAATGAGTTCTGCCTTTGGTAACCAGACAACTCCATCACCTGTTCAGCCTTATCAAGGACATACCCAGCTGCCACACCAACTGTCCCAGCAGCAGTCCCATCACAGCAATCCTCATTCTCATCTCCAAGGTTCGAATCATGCTACAAATTCACAGCAACAAGCCTATGCAGTCCGATTGGCAAAGGAAAGGCAAATGCAGCAACAGCAGCGATATATGCAGCAACAGAAGCAGTTTGCTGCATCAAATGCACTGATGCCACATGTCCAGGCACAGTCTCAACTTCCCATATCATCATCACCATTGCAAAACAGTTCCCAGGTTCAACCACAAAATTCATCCCAGCAAGGACCTCTTTCACCTGTAACACCATCATCTCCTTTGACTCCTATGTCATCTCTGCACCAACAGCAGAAACTTCACCACCCACAACATGGGTTCAGCAGGAAGCCCACTGCTAGTGTGTTGACCAATCAAGCAGCAAAGCAACGGCAACGACAGCCACCACAGCAGCAGTTTCAACAGCCTGGTAGGAAGCATCCTAATCAGCAGCATAGTGGACAGTCTCAACAGCATGCTAACCTTCTAAAGGGAATTGGAAGAGGAGGAAACATGATGGTCCATCAGAACCTCTCTGGGGATCCTTCTCTTCTAAATGGACTCTCCACACCTTTGGGAAGTCAAACTGCTGAAAAAGGGGACCAAATGATGCACATGATGCAAGGACAAAATATATATCCTGGATCTGGTTTAAACCCAAATCAAACATCAAAGCCATTGAGTCATGTCCATTCTTCAAACCATTCACAATTGCAACAGAAGCTAAATTCTGGATCGCCAACCACTTCATCAAAGCAACTTCAGATTCCTTCTGATACTAGTGCTCAAGGACAGGTTTCGCAAGTTTCACCAGGTCATATGTTGTCACCTCCACAGCCAGCTGTTATTGCTTCTAACCACCATCAGTTGCAGCTACAGTCTCAGCATCCGTCTAAGAAAATTAATCAAAATCAATCATATGTTCAGAGAATGTTGCCAAAAAACCGTCAGGTGAATTCCGAGTCACCAAGCAAGTCTCAATCTGATCCAACTCAAGATGATCAACAGCCTGCGTGTAGTGCTTCTCTGGTCAGTACTAGTGCTACAATGACTCAAGGTTGTATGGATTCAACTAGTATGGTACCAGTTGTTACTACTGTGTCTTCTCAGTGGAAAACATCAGAATCACCTTTTGATTCCAATACGAACAATCAAGCCCCTCAAGTGAGCTCCTTGGGGAGTGCACCTGTTGGGAATCCCACTGGAAATGAGCCCCCAACAATTAGTCAAGGGTTAGGCCCAAGATCATTTAGCTCGACTTCTCATGTACATAATTCTGGGATGCAGTTGCAGCAGCAGCAGCGGCAACAACCTCTTCAACAGTCATCATCACAACCCATTCTATCTCAGCAGCCATATAAGGCACCAGAGCAGCATGAGCAGCAGCAACAGGAGCCCGAACAACATTCTCCCAAAGATCTTACTTTAGAACATAAACCCCAGCTGCATGAGAAGCATCTGCAATCCGAGCAGGGCAGTTTGTTTATCCAGGCGCCTAATTCTCAAGTGGAATAATGCGTTCTAACAGATGGAGCAGCCATGTGTGCTTGGTTCTGTCATAATGGAGTCTGCATGCCGTTTCGACAGCAGTGTACAGGTATTTCTATCTGTTTTTCCTTGTATATGTACAAATATAGCGACCATTGAATTACTTATTTGTTTGTTTCTTAGAGGGCAGGGTCATGCCATTTTTGTACTGCAGGCATATGAAACACTTACATTGCATGCATCATACAGGGTTCTCTAAACTGGTGTTGACATTAGAGGAAAGCTTTTCTTCTCAATGGTCATATAAGTAATTAATATTGACTTTGTTCACAATGGATGCAGATTGTTATTTGAATTTTATTGCTCTGCAATACTTTTATGTTGAATGGTAATGAGAAAGGAATAAAGAGGCAGGCTAGGTTTCATTTTAGACCATGACCTAGAATCCACTACATAGGAACTCTAGAATTTACTGGGAAGCAGGCAAGTATACTGAATAATATCGATAGGCCAAAAGTACTCATGGAATGTCTGGAATGATATTTGTCTGTTAGGAGGATACCTTATCCTCTATTGTTTTAATTTTTTTTAAGTTTTAAGTTTGTATCTCACTTTACACATAGCAGGAGGCCCTTTTAGGTAAACATTTTGTTTGACCTTTCATAATCCATGCATTAAGCACACAGGACTCTACAGTATTCACCTAAAATGACTTTAAAAGAACCCGGTAAAATTAATAAGAATATTGCTAATACAAAGTAAAAGAAAGTGGTAGAAAGAGAGAAAATGTTGAAAGAGAGGATGGTTGAGAGAGAAACTCTCAATCTTTCTGTTTTCCTAGCCTTCAGAACATTAAATGAGAGTCTTTTATAGGTACAACTAATAGCTAACCATCTGAATAACTAACTTTCTGACTCAGACAACAACTAATACAATTGTGACAGCAGCAGTAACTGCATGTGTTACTAATTCCCCCCTCAAACTAGGTCAATGGAGTAATGTTATATTGGTCCAAGACCCTTTGTTTGTCCCGCAAGTCACAAAATCTGGAAGTAGAGAGAGGCTTAATGAGGATGTCTGCTGGTTGATCTTGACCTGTGACATGGCGGACTACAAGGCTCTTATTAATGACTTTATCCCTAACAAAAAATAAGTCCAGTTCCTTATGCTTCATACGGGAGTGCAGCACAGGGTTGAGTAAGGGAGACTGCTGAGCAATGTTGTTAAAATCACGATTTTAATTGTAGGATCGTTCGATCCTACATTTTTTGGTGCCATAGCGTTCAGATCGGAAGAAAGTCGTTTTCTGATAGAATCAGGTAGGATTGACTTGCTAATGGTTAAAGTACCCTTAAGGTACCTTAGAAATCTTTTGACCTCCTAGTGCTCGTCAAGAGACTCTGAAAGAAACTGTCAGACCTTATTAATGCCATGACTGATTTCTGGTCTGGTCAAAGTAGCATACTGCAGAGGACCATAATTAGCACAATGCTTAGTCAGTTTGCATCCTCTATTCTTTGTTTGCACTATGGAAGTTCCCTTTGCATCTTCCATGTTGGCTTTGTTATATAGATCACGAATGTACTTGCTTTAGAGAATACTGCCACGTTAGGCTTAGGCATGTGCTTGACTTTTAACTCCCAAAAAATAATCCAAGGTCCCAAGCTGCTTCAGAGCAAAGATAGAGTTTAAGTTGGTGATGAGTTGTTGAACCAGCTGTGGTGGGTAGAGGCTAAATCTGGATTCCTTTGGTAGCACCACCCTTGGTTGATACAGCAATCGTCCTCCCACCAGGCTAAATCCTTCATGGGACTGAGGGTCCAACACCAACTCCTGGACCACAACCTTCAGCTTAGGATCTGCCTGAACTTCCTTCTCCAAGTCAGCTATGCTGCCCCATTCAGTTTGGGTAACCAAAGTCATCTGCATAATGCGTGAGAGAGCATCCGTGACTTTATTTTCCTTCCCAAGTTGATATACAATCTCAAAATCAAATCCTAAGAGCTTCGAAGTCCACTTTTGCTGTTACTCAGTCAACATTGATTGTTCTGATAAAAACTTAAAGCTCTTTTGACCAGTTTTCACCTTAAAGTGCTTGCCCATCAGATATTGCCGCCATTTTTGTATAGCAAACACTGTCGCCATAAGCTCCTTCTCATAGACAGATTTAGCCATTACCCTTTGAGAGAACCCTTGGCTAACAAATGCCACTGGTCTGTCTCCTTGCATGTGGACCGCCCCTATTCCCCTTCCGGAAGCGTCGGTACAAACTGTAAACTCTTTGGAGAAGTCCGGTAAGGCCAAAACCGGAACTTCATTCATCAATTTTTTCAGATTCTCAAAGGCCAGTTGTGCTTCCTCACTCCATTTAAATTTATCCTTCCTCGATAGCTCGGTAAGGGGTTTGGCAACCTTACCATAACCCTTCACAAGTATGGCAGCCTTACTATAATCCTTCACAAACTTAGTTGTTCCGCATGCTCCTGTTTATCCTTGCTGTAAATTAAAACATCATCCAAAAACCAGTACAAATTTCCTAAAAAATGGGCGCAACGCATCATTCATCAGTGCCTGGAAGGTAGCAGGAGCGTTGGTGAGGCCAAAAGGAAACACCAAGTACTCATAATGGCCTTCATGGGTCTTGAAAGTCGTTTTAGGCACATCTTCCCTCTTCCTAATTTGGTGATACCCAGATTTTAAATCTAACTTAGAAAAAATTACATAACCCCCCAATTCAGCTAACAATTCATCAATTACAAGTAAGCGAAATTTGTTGGGGATTGTACATTTATTTAATGCCAATCTACACATACTCTCCAACTCCTATCTTTTTTTTTTTTTCTTTTTACAAGAATTACCAGACTTGCATAAGGGCTTATGCTATGTCTAATCATGCCTTGACTCAACAGATCATCGACTAATTTCTCTATCTCAGTCTTTTCATAGAAGGGATATGGATGAGAATTAATGACCACACTACCTGGCTTGAGAGTAATCATGTGGTCACAGCTCCTCTCCGATGGCAAAACCATTGACACTTGAAAGAGGTCTTCATACTCCTCTAAATGTGTTATCAGACCCAGCCCGAGCATCAACCTGGTCGGGGTACTGGGTCACTGGTCCGACCGGTTAACCCGGATATATATATATATATATATATATATATATATATATATATATATATATATTTTTTCTTTTTTATAAAACAATGTTTTATTTTAAATAATTGATACTTAAAATAGAGAATAGTATTTTAATAATGAAAAGGAAAAATACTAATTATTTGAACTCATCGTATATTTTCAAATATTTTTATGGTAGACGTCCTTGCCTTATTCTTATATGCCAATCAAAACTTGGGTACAACTAATATCTTACAATAAAAAGTTGCAAGGACATATGCTAACGTATTAATAATAAAATTTGTTAAACAAAAAAAAATTACGAGTTTACGTTATCTCCAATTTTGTAGAATAATTATTTTTATTTAAATAAAATGATTTAATGAAAAGAAATAAATGTTTTGTTAAGTTTATTCTCTTTCTGATGTATCACGTGAGCTACTTTTTGGAGTAGAGAAAAGGACACGCAGTTCTAGAGAGTAGAGAAGAAAGAGCCAAAATGAACCAAAATGTCTCGACCTCAAATGTGTCTTCTTTTTTTCTCTCTCTTTGACCAATAAGAGCAGTATCTTTTCGGTGTGATAGGCATCAGAGAAGGGAAAAATGGGTAACAAAGAAAAGCATAGGGTTTTTGTTTTCTCTTCTCATCTTCCACATTTTTTCTTACAAGATCGTCACCAGAGATCTTGGTTTCAGTTTAAATGGTTGTTCTGAATTTTCATTGTCTTCTGCCGCTCGCTTTTTTACCGAAAAGGCTGAGAACAAAGAAGGCGACAACCAGCACCGACGACGGCGAGAACAGAGCAGAAAATCGTGCTTAGCAGAGAAGAGAGAAGGTGACGGCAATCCCTTCTAATATGCCGGGTCACCAGAACCCAGGTCGGTCCGGGTTTGATAACATTACCTCTAATAATGCCTCTAGCTCCTTCCACCCTTGATTGTTGCCTTCCAACTGGATTCTTCTCGATTCCACCAAAAAACCTTCGTCGTTATGTTGCAACGCTTTCACAATGGACTTGTATGACGCCATTGTTCTGGACAATGAAGCGTCTCTCGTGATGACAACTTATTTTCTTTCCTGATCGTATTTCAACATCATTTCCTTAAAAGTTCACCTTGACTTCAACCAACCCTCTAAAGCCATGACAACCCCAAAATGATGTCCCGTCCTCCCAAATCAAAAATATGAAGATCTTGACAAATCTTTTGCCCCTGGATGTTTATTCCAAGCCTTGGACAAACCCCTTGGCAAGAAACCCGATGTCGGTCCCCCACTTCCACTAGATACTTAGGTGTGTCTTCCATCTTCAGCTTTAGTCGCGTTGCTATCTCCCTCCCAATAAAGTTGTAAGAGGCACCACAATTGATTAGCACCACCACTCGCTCTTCGTTCACCTTTCCCCACAAACGCATAGTTTGGCTCGAGGTGAGACCCATTAGGCTTTGCATGGACAACTGCACAGCCACTGCTACTTCCCCGTCATCTACCACCGCCTCTGTCGCTATGTTTTCCTCGATCTGGGTTTCTTCCCTTTCGTCTTCTTTGTCGATTATCACCAACCGAAGCTGTCAAACTTGACAATGGCATGGTTGTCAAACTCGCGAGTAAACTCGCTAACTCGAACGAGTTTACGCTTCTGGTCACCCTTAACGTTCCCGTTTCACTGCAAACTCTCTTTTGGCACTCAAACAGAAGAAGCGCTGTGTTTTTTGGCAAACTCGTAAACTCTTACGAGTTTAACAATTTCAAGGAAATGGAGAAAAACCCATCGTATAAATGGGTTTTTTAACACAAAAAATCCTAATACCTGGTTTCAGCCGCCAACTCCTTGCTCAGTGAGAGATGATGTCGCGCGACTCCTACTCCACCGTCTTCCCGACGTGCTTCGTCGTCGTCCTTCCGCTTCTCCACTTTCTTCTCTTCCAATTTCTCCATGGAGGATTTGGGAGCCCTGGAGTCATGCGAGGTGGCTGATTTGGACGAGTTCATGAAGCGCTTGAACTTGATGGTCTCCTCCAACAAAGATTCTCAGCATCACAAGCAAGCTGATGATGCTCCACCACCACCTCAATCTCTTCTCGACTTTGTTTCGTTTCTGTTTTTTTTTGCCTCTGTTTCTTTTTTTCTTTTTTTTTTGTGCCTCTGTTTCTCGATTCATTTAAAACTTTTTTCTCTCTAAAATATGCACAGTATATTATTAGTAAGGAATCATGTTTATTACTTTATTCAATTGTATTAATAATTATATGAAATTTGAATGTAAAATATTTTACACTTATAATACATAAAAGTTAAATTTAACATTATGTATCTATATTAATAACTCATTTTTTATTTAAAAATCAATTGTGATATTAAAATAAAACATATTTGATGTTAAATTTTAGGGGCAGGTTATATTTACAAACTTTTTTGTTTACAAACTCTTACAAACTGCACTATATTCTTCCGGGAGAATACAAACTTTTACGAACTACACTATGTTCTCCCGAGAGAATATAGTGTAATTTGTAAAAAAATTCAAAAAAGTTTGTAAACGAATCCTGTTCCTAAATTTTAAGTAAAAAAATTTAATATAACTAACATAACTCTGAATATGGATTTTAAGTAAAACATTTGATATTTTGTTTAGGATTTTGATCTTTTGTGCTATGACTTTATGTGTTTGAGACATTATGTGATTATGACTATTGTTGTATGACATTATTTTGCTAGTTGGTTGAATTAAATTTGCTTATTACATTACTTTATATGCATATAAATATATATAAATATAATTTGTATCTTGTGTTACGATTCTACGATCCATGTTACGATTCTGCGATTTACGATTTTGGTTCACCCTTCCGAGTTTGAGTAGACTCTCGAGTTTGACAACCTTGGACAATGGTGTCCAGGGCTCCATCACTCGTCGCACTTGAAGCAGAGACCGAGGCGAGAACGTTCCTATAACTCTGCCTGAGTCAGTCGACGGCCATCACCACCTCCAACAACAGTCACTTGGCTCTCAGCATTTTGCGGCTTAGTCATACTTTGAGAACTTTGGGGATTAGGGTTTGTTGTCTATTTGTGTGCATTTTGGTCCCTTCATCGTTTGTGGGCCTGGAGTTATTAGGTTTCTATTATTTTGGGTCCAACTGGACTTACCTAGGCTTGAGCCCAATCCCAATCCTGGCTTCTTCACCCCCTCCGTCATCCAAGCCTGATTCTGACTTTCGATTTTCAACGCCATTTTCATCATTTCACTTGGCCGAATCATGGGATGCATCAACAGTTCCTCCCTCACATTGTCGCAAAGCCCATTTAGCCATACTCCTTTCAACAGCTCCTCGTCCTCGTATCTCAGGGGCTCACCACCCTCTCAAACTCCTTTCAAAACTGTGTCACGGTGCCGGTTTGTCGCAGAGTGAGCAACGAACGTAGTAGGTTATCTACCACTTCCGGTTGGAATCAACTAAGAAGCTCCGATTGAAAGTTTTCCTAAGTGGCGTTTTTGGTGTTAATCTCCCACCACTGGAACCAATTGAGAGCCTCACTTTCTAACACCACCAAAACAGCCGCCACCTTCTTGTCGTCTCTTACTCCATTGATTAGGAAGTAGCGTTCCACTTTGTTCAACCATCCATAAGCATTTATGCCATCGAATATGGGTAATTCTAGTCGTCGTCCATGGGATTCCATGCGTCGGATTCGCCCCTGGTTCCCATCAACTCCACCATCCGACCCCTGAGAACCCCCACCAAGATTTCCTCTATTCTTCCTTCGATCTTCGTCTTCCAGATTTTCGTTCTGAGTGTTCTGAAGAACCATATCCAACCTCCTGAGGATCTCCATCTAACCTTCTTCCGTCCTCCTCACCCTCGCAACCAATTCTTCGTATTGAGCCTCCATACTTCACGTTACCACCATCCATAGAGCTCCCAGATCGAAGCTCAGATACCAGTTGTAACAGTAAGTCAGAACTCAAGGAAAATGAAAGTAAAATATGGTCTCTGTATTGATTTTTTAGCAACGTTTACAATCTGTTCTGAGCTTACAGTCAAAATGAAACAAAATGGAAATGGAAATTAAAACAAGAGACAGTGAGATAGCTACAACCCAGAGCTTTTAGGAGAGGCTGGCTCCCTCTTAAGTTCCAAGTCCCAAATTCACTAGGCTCCAGAATGCCCTTCCCATTTCTCACCCCCCCTGCTAATAACAATCTCTTCATTTGCATCCTGCGTGACTCCCTCAACGGTTGAGGCTCAACCGAATTGCTTCCCATTTCCCTTGCTGACTCAGCACAATTAGTTATGAGCTGAGATTCTCTACTTTTATTCCCCTTCCTCCTTACATACACCTGCCCAAACTTCTTATGTGGCAAGTTGGTGACAGTATATTTCAAGCCAAGCAATTGAGCCGAACATTTCAAGTATTCTTTCTTCTTCATAATATTATTTTCTTAACAATGTGATACAAAATATAGTTCCAATGGTCTGTTTTATACTAGTAATTAGATCACATAGTAGTGTAGTATTATAAGTGCAAGCCCAAGCCCACTAATACAATAAGACTACTAACCCTAATTAAATAAGAAAATAAATCTGGAAATATCATCAATAGAAAGTAACTCCTAAGTTTGCTTTCTCAATGAGATGATTAATTGATCCCGCAATATATTCTAAAAATCATGCAAGACATTCTAAATTATTCAGAGATACAATAAAGACGTATAGAAATATTTTGTAAATACAATAAAGATGTCCCATTTATACAATAAAGCTTTTGGTAGAGTTCCCGAGAACCAACTGTCCCAAATGGTTATATTACATCTCTTGACAACATGTTTCCTCATGCAAGATTTGGGCTTGATGCGTGTACAATGTATTGGCTCATTTTTACCATGTGTGTTCTTGTTTACCATGTGGTGAAATTTAACTATGAACCTACTCATTTTTACCATGTGCTTATATTTGACTTATATTAAAAAGACTCTGAACATTAAGGATCAAATTCTTGACCACTTGATTAAGGAGGCTTTGATATCATGTCACAAACCAAACCTCACAAAAGCTTAAGCTATGAAATGAAGGCATATAGATGATTCTATTACATCTCGTGTTTAAATTGGTTAATGATATATGTTCTGATGCAAGGAAATTCTGGTGTGTCTTATACCTATGTAAATCAATTGTCTTGGCTAACATGTATGTTGAGGTCTGATCCCTGTTAATTTTCTCATGAATAATATCCAGTGATGATAGTGTTATTAAGTGTTGCCTAAGTTGCAAGTTTCTTAAGAATTGGGCATCATATTGGTCTTGTATATGTGTATCTGATGCAAGGAAATTCTGGTGTGTCTTATACCTATGTAAATCAATTGTCTTGGCTAACATGTATGTTGAGGTCTGATCCCTGTTAATTTTCTCATGAATAATATCCAGTGATGATAGTGTTATTAAGTGTTGCCTAAGTTGCAAGTTTCTTAAGAATTGGGCATCATATTGGTCTTGTATATGTGTATCTGACCTTTTGCTGGATATAATTTTCTATTTTTCATACTAGAATGAAAAAATAAAATAAAATAAAATAAAGACCTCATTTATGTCATGGGGTTTTGTGCAGATGAAGCTGGTTTTCATGATGGCTGGAAATAGGGAAGCAGATATCCATTATTTCTGTGCAGGTCCTGTTAAAATATTAACCAAAGTTACATAGGCAGGCATGCATCATTACTTATTTTGTTCTTGTTTTGCAAGTCTTGTACATTACCGCTGTTCTTAGAAGGTCCCCCTTCATCCTCCAATTTTCTTTTTAGGAAAGAGAAGAATATAGATGTTTTGTATAGGGTTGTCTCTTATTTCCCTTGTCCTTTTCGCTTTTGCCTTGTATTACCTTCTCATGTGCAGAGGAACATTTCCTTTTTGTTCTACTAGATTAGTGGATGTTTTATTACCCTTTAGATAATTGGATAGAAATCATTTTTTGAGGCGAAAGCCGATTGAAGGTTTTGTGAATACAAGTTTACTGCTGTTTGAACCAGCCAATGATGTAGTTTTTCATCTTGGTACTACCATCTGCACATGTGGAATTTTCCAAAATGGTAATCATTTTAAGTTTCTGAAATGCGTACAGTCTGATCCTTTTATCCTTATGTGTATGAGCGAACAGTATTCAAATTTTCAGTATAAAATGCTTATAGTTAGAAGCTTTTGCCTTTTAGAACCATTATCATGACTTGGGATATGAATACAGGAATGGTGATTTTAGGCCTTATTATTTCAAAAGGTGTCATTACAATGTAACTGTTTCTAGTTTATGCTTCTTTGTGCTTAGATGGAGCTGATGCTTTGTATTCTTGCGGATAGTATTATGCTCTGATGAAACAATTTCATTTTGTGAAGTTTGTTTTATTCCAGAAGACATAGTTACCCTTTCATTTGTTACCACTTATCAGAATGTATTTTCTTTGTTGTATTAAAAAAATAAATGAGTTGTTGAAGTATCTGCATTGACCGGAGAACTCCATTTCTGTTGGATGTAGAGACTGCCCATCTAGTCAATGTGATGAGTCATGTTGCTCGCTTTACAGGATCTATGTTGAGTATATTTATCAACCACGCTGGAATTCCTTAATTGATTGAGATTAATGATTTCCATTTTAAGTATTTTAAAGATTTAAATGTTGTTTCCAGTACTAACATTATTTTTGATAAGAAGTACTAATCAATGCTGATATGTATTCCAAGCTGTGAATCCCATTGAATATTATAGTCTACATGTTTAGTGTCACTGTTTTTCAACAGCTGATTTAGGTGGTAAATGTTTAAAGAAGGACGCGCTTTACATATTTACTCTTCATATTATGTTACTTTTCACTTTATACCAAGGCGTTTTATGCTTTATTAAGTTGATGATCAGTTTGTATAACTTTCCATGTTTTGTATATGAGCCCATTAATTAAGGTTTTTAATCTCGTTTGACCAAGAATTGGTAGGAACTTAGCTCTTATTAGCCCAACATTGGTGTTTGCTTGACGAAACTTCAATCATAACATTATCTTGGGGTAATGGTGAAGTGGGGGGAGGAATTAGGGTAGACGGTGGTACATCAAAACTCTTCAAGTTTTTAGTTGTAAGTATATCTTTATTTTTTATAAAAGTTATAAGGAAGAATATTGTTGTATTTTTGCCTCCCCTACAAATATTTTAAGCTCGAGGATGTTTTAGTCATTTTACAATTATCCCCTTCTTCATATGAAGAATAGTGAATTATGGCTGAGTTTTTCAGCCCTACCTTCCTCAATTGCAGGGGAGAGACGAGATATATCTGCACGCCTTATTCATGGCAACTGTTGTCACTTCTTTTCAAATTTGATTATGTGCTAAAAAACGATGAGATGAGTACAAAAATAGTCAACCGTTTATATTATATTATATATATATATATATATATATATATATATATATATAATGAAAAATAATCTCTCTCTCTATATATATATATATATATATAATGAAAAATAATCTCTATATGTTAGGTTCATTCATGAAAAAATTGGATTGGATTGTTGTAAATGAGTACCGTGGACCTTATCTCACATAACTTCTTCAACAAGTTACAAATGATAGAAACCATAGCTATTCATCTTCAACTAAACTAGTTGGGGTTGGGTCAAGAAAAGATGGAGGGAAAAGAAAAATAAATAAATAAATATTAAAAATAAAATATTTCAATTATTTATTTAGCAAAAATAAAAAACTTAAAAGGCTATAAAAAGATTTAAAAAAAGCAAAAAATATATGAATATATAAGTAATGAAAAGTAAAAAAACAAAAATATAATATGGAGTTATAGTTAATAAAAAATTTAAAAATGAAAAAAAATCCATATTTATATAGTAGTGGAAGAAATTTTCTTTTATATAATATAATGAAGAGAAAAAATAGTACATGTACATTTACTCTTCAAATTTTTAAGTCAATAACAACTTTCATCTTTATTTTCAAGTATTTTTCCTCCTTTTGTAATGCAACTGATTTCACCTAGAATAACTGTCCCAACACAAGTTATATTACGTGGACCTATATTGTCAATCTTCTTAGGTCTATTGCAGCATTATAACTCATATCAAATTGTGTGAAAACTTCGAAAACGCCTTTGTAAGTTTTTTCGTAATCACTTATCCTTTTTTAAAATTTTGAATCATTTATTTTCTTAATTTAAAGTTTTTTTATCACTTATTTCCTTAAATTAGAGGGTAAATAATAAAAAAAATTAAATAAAGATGTAAATGGTTTAAAATTTTGGAAGAAGGATAAGTAATTCTAGAAGAAACTTATAGAGCTTTTTTTAAATTTTCCCCTTAAATAATGAGAATTTTGTATAAGTGATAAAATAAATTTCAAATGGTTCGACAGCAGATTATTAAAAAGGAAATAAAAAAGTAACCTTTTTAAACTTTTTTTAACTTTTGCTAAAATCATTCTGATTCAAACTTTTATACCTTCAAACTATTTTCTTCTCAATAAATATTAGGTCGTTCATCCACCGCCAGAAGTAAAAAATTTCAAAGACTAATTGCATAGCCCATTGACTCTATCTTCAGATTACGACACCTTAACAATATCTCACTAATTCACAGAATAAAACAGATCATGAACAAATTAATTCATTAGCCAGTTATGCAATCAATGAACTTAACTTCAATTTAAAACCTTAAACAACAACAACATAAGGAAACCGTCCCCCTAAACATTTAAAAACCTTAATTTTCCTAAAATCAATTTCGTCACGGAAAGGCCAATTAATTCAATTCCCGTTTCAGTTAAAAAAAAAAAAGTTACAATCCCTCTTGACTTCTTGTTCTATAAATTGGAGTAATTTGGAGCCAATATTTTTCATACAAAACAAAGAAAAACAAGTTAAGGAGTAACTCATATAATACTATGGAGAAAACCACTACTGCTTCAATGCTTTTAGTTCTGATTGTTATGGCAATTCTGAATAGTACTGAGGCTGCAGGGAGAGGTCTCCCCAGAGAAAGAGGGTCATGTGTACAAATCCCAAACTTTTATGTACCCACCTTTCCCATATTTTCCCCCGCCAATTTTTCCTACACCACCAAATAATACTCCTCCGCAATTTTGTTGGTTATTTCCTTGGACTTGTTGGGGCCACAATGGTCACAAAACCACCCAAACTTATAATGATAGTCCTAAAGTTTAAAGTCCACCCAATGCCCCAACTATTCCATGATCAGAGATGGAGCCTACGTGTTATAGATATCACTTTGTGTTAAAGTGATATCAAAATAGTTAAATAAAAAATAACCATTTTCCCAACAAAAAAAGAAATAGCTAAATAAATTTCATGGTTTGTTGGTAGTAATTTTCCGAAGATAGAGTTATCGTTCTCAGGGAATATGGTGAATTATTATTTTTTTTTGTATTTTTCTGAAATAAAGATTCTTAAATTGAAATTTAATTAGTTTTAGAACAAGAAAATTTTTTATAGTCTTTATCAATTATTAAAACTGATCTAAAAAGTAAAGAATTTGTTTATCAATACTAAAGGCTTCTGGGTATATCTCAAATCATGGGTAAAATTTCTTATGTGCATTGTTATTGTTTCTTTAATCTTCATTCGTTTGATACTTTTTTTAACTCAAGAACTCCATGGGAATGGGACTTGAGTATTTCAACAAAAGGAAATTGGGAAATGAACTTTTGTTAAGTGTTAAATGAATTCTTTTGGTTAAGAATAATCGAAGGTATTTTCTGATATAAATTTCTATAAAGATTAAAGAAACTTTGGGAAAAGTCTTTCTTGAATCTTATTGTTGTTGAATCTGGAAAACTTCAGCTAAATTTGCCGTAGTAACTCAGAAACTGAGATAAAGTAGCTAGATAAAGTTGCTATAGCAATGTACGATTTTGCAGGAATGCAAATATTTTCTGTTACCCATGATTTGAGATATACCCAGAAGCCTTTAGTATTGATAAACCAATTCTTTACTTTTAGATCAGTTTTAATCATTGTTGTTAAAATCTCGATTTATCACTACGATTTTACGTTTTTACGATTTTTTGTCATCAAAACGATTTTACTAATATTCCAAACGCTTTCACGTTTTTACGATTTTTTTACATTATGATTTTACGGTTTATGATTTTTTAATCATCTTCCGATCTTACTTAAGATCTCGATTTTAACAACATTGGTTTTAATAATTGATAAAGACTAAAAAAAAAATTCTTGTTCTAAAACCAATTAAATTTCAATTCAAGAATCCTTATTTCAGAAAAATACAAAGAAAAATAATTCACCCTGTTCCCTGAGAACGATAACTCTATCTTCGGAAATTTACTACCAATAAAATGGCGTCGTTGCCGGGGAACGGTGTTTGATTTTATTTTCCTTTTGTGATTCTGTTTTAGAATTCTTAATTTTTTTTTCTTTTTCACATATTTTTCTTGTTATCTGCTAACTCCAATTTTAAGATCCTACTAGATTCTTGCAGAATTCAATTCTAATTACAATAACCAGCAAATTACACATATTTGATGCTGAATTCTTGAAAATGGCAGAATCGAACAATGAATCTGTTAATGGAGAAAACAACAATGGCAATGGGAATGGCAACCATGCTCTAGTTATGGTGGATGAAGAGCTTCCCATTGTTGAATATGCTATTCCATCACTTGATGGGGTGATTCCTAGTATAGTCCAGCCAGGAGTGGAAGGGAATTTTGATCTCAAACCAGGAATGACACAGCTGCTGCAATCCATGACTCAATATCATGGATTACCCAAGGAAGACACTCACAAGCACATCACAAAATTCGTGAAAATCTCTGATACTTTTGATGTTCATGGAGTATCCACAGAAGCTATGAGGATGAGACTATTTCCTTTTTCTCTAGCTAGGGCAGCAGAAGAATGGATCGAAGATCTGCCTGCGCAGTCCATCACCACATGGAAGGAGCTTGGGGAAACCTTCCTTATGCGGTTTTTCCCACTCACAAAGGTGTGTGATTTGAGGGATGACATCACAGGGTTTAGACAGTATGTTGATGAGTCAATCCATGAGAGCCGAACTAGGTTCAAGGGGTTGATCAGAAGGTGTCCTACACATGGTCTTCCTAAGTGGGCAACCATTCAAATTTTCTATAGAGGATTGAGTCACCAAGGCAAAACTCATTTGGATTCTACTGCCAACGGTGCATTTTGGAAAAGGTATCCAGAGGCTTATGAGACACTTGAGAGAATAAGCCAAAATAGTTGCCAATGGCCTGAACAGAGAGATGAAGCTCCAAAGAAGGCAGTTAGACTTTATGAGGTGAGTGAAGTCACTTCCATGGCAGCTGAGATGGCAGCACTGCATAATACTTTCAAGATTTTAGTCAAGCAAATGGCTGAAACCAAACAGCAGCCACTTGCCCAAGTAGCTGCAGCCACACCAATCTGCTCACTTTGCTATGGTTCCCATTTGTTTGAGGAGTGCCCAAGCAACCCGTCTTCAGCCTTCTATGTTGGTGACTACAATAGAAACTACAATAATAGAGGGAATTACAACCAAGGTAGATGGCAGCAACAAGGTGGAAATTTTGGCCAGAATCAAGGCCTAAATTACCATCAAAATGTTGGAAATAGAAATCAACATCAGTCCTTCCAAGGAGGGCAATAGTCTTATCAGCCAAAAGTTCCTTTTCCACCTAGTTTTAACTCACAAAATCCTCAAGATCAGCAAAGGCAATCTAATGCAGAAACTCAACCTCCTTCAAATGACCAGTGGTCAAATCGAATGTTGCAAAATCGTGAGGCCATGCTTCAAAGTCATGGAGCAATTTTAAAGAGCTTAGAGACACAAATGAGGCAGATTGCATCTTCCCTTAGCAATAGACCAGTGGGGACTCTTCCTAGTGATACTGAAGCACCAAGGAGAGATGGAAAAGAGTTTTGTAAAGCTCTCCATTTGAGAAATGGAAGAGAGGTTGAACAACCATAGCATGTTATTAGGCCTTCTACCTTGAGGAAGTTGACAGAAAAAAATGTTCAACCAAATGAAGAGGCAGAGCATACTGTAATTGAAGTGCAAGATTCAGAAAACGACAAAGAGCAAGGTGATTTGAGCAAAACAGAAAAATCAGCACCTAAAACAAAGGAGCCAACCAAACCTATGCAGAAAAATGAAGGAATTCAACCAATATCAAGGGCAAGGCAAGTTCCATTTCCACAAAGGCTCCAAAAACAAAACCAGGAGCAGCACTTCAAGAGGTTCTTAGACATCCTCAAACAACTCCAGATCAACATTCCATTTGTGGAGGCCCTTCAAAACATGCCAAGCTACATCAAATTCATGAAGGACATCCTATCCAGGAAGAGGAGAATATAGGAGTTTGAGACAGTGGCACTTACTAAAGAATGCAGCAGCATCCTCTCCACCAAAGTACCTCCTAAGTTGGAGGATCCAGGTTCCTTTACAATTCCTTGTCTTATAGGTTATAGGTGTATTGGTAGAGCTTTATGTGATTTAGGCTGTAGCATTAATTTGATGTCTGCTTCCATTTTTAAGCAATTAGGAATAAAATCTGCCCCCACCACATTAACTCTCCAATAGCTGATAGGTCTATTATAGTAGGAAGACCATTTTTAGCTACAGAGGATGCAATGATAGATGTTAGAAAAGGAGAGCTAACAATGAGGGTAAATGATGACACTATGACCTTTAGTGTTTTTAAAGCCATGAAATTTGTGGATGATGATGTTGATGATTGTTCTGCCATAACTGTCATTGATCACT
The DNA here is from genome assembly GCF_033153095.1 of Gastrolobium bilobum. Classification (NCBI taxonomy): domain Eukaryota; kingdom Viridiplantae; phylum Streptophyta; class Magnoliopsida; order Fabales; family Fabaceae; genus Gastrolobium; species Gastrolobium bilobum. The sequence continues at coordinate 326,210 of NW_026897857.1, read as the reverse complement.
TGGTTACTGCCCATGCTCAAGAAAATCTTGAAATTAATGAATCTGCCATTTTTGAAATTAATGAGGATGTTGCATCTGAACATGATCATGCATGTGCATTCACATCTTATCCTACTAAGTTCTTTGGTGATAAACATTTTGAGTCCCTTGGACTTCTTGAAAGAATCACCAAACCTCTTAAACCGTTCATTATGGAACCACCTGAAGTGGAGTTGAAAGAACTCCCTACTCACCTCAAATATGCTTTTCTGGGAACAGATAACACCTTCCTAGAAATTGTTGCATCTGCCCTCAAAGGCAATGAGGAAATTCAGCTGCTAAATGTGCTTAAAAATCACAACAAAGCAATTGGTTGGACCATGGATGATATTAGAGGCATTAGCCCTTCCTTCTATATGCATAGGAAAAGGCTAATTGATGAAAATAACAGTTCTATTGAGCCTCAAAGAAGGCTCAATCCAACCATGAAAGAAGTGGTAAAAAAGAAAGTAATAAATGGTTGGATGCTGGTGTGATATATCCCATTTGTGAAAGTAGTTGGGTAAGTCCCTTGCATTGTGTCCCTAAAAAGGGAGGTATCTCAGTTGTGCTCAATGAAAACAGTGAGCTTATTCCAACTAAGACCATAACCGGTTGGAGAATTTGTCAGGACTTTAGGAAATTAAATGCAGCCACTAAAAAAGACCATTTCCCCTTACCCTTCATAGATCAAATGCTTGACAAGCTTGCTGGCCAATAATACTTTTGTTTCCTTGATGGGTATTCTGGTTACAGCCAGATACCTTTAGCTCCAGAGGACCAGCACAAAACAACATTCACATGTCCATATGGCATATTTGCATTTAGGAGAATGTCTTTTGGGCTTTGTAATGGCCCTGCCACCTTTCAAAGGTGCATGACTGCCATTTTTAATGACATGATTGATGAGTATGTAGAAGTCTTCATGGATGACTTCTCTGTATTTGGAGACTCATTCGAAAATTTCTTGCTAAATCTGTCTAGGGTCTTATAGAGATGTGAGGAAACTAATTTGGTTTTGAATTGGGAGAAATGCCACTTTATGGTGCAAGAGGGTATAGAGCTAGGCCACAAGGTTTCTAAATCAGGTTTAGAGGTAGACAAGGCTAAGATTGCCCTTATTGAGAAGTTACCACCACCTAGAGATGTCAAGGGAATAAGAAGCTTTTTAGACCATGCTGGGTTTTATAGAAGATTTATAAAGGATTTCTGTATGGTGGCTAAGCTACTGGAGGTGAATAAACCATTCAATTTTGATGAGCCTTGCTTGAAGGCTTTCGAAGAGCTAAAAACCAAACTGATTTCAGCTCCTATAATTGTGGTGCCAGATTAGTCCTTGCCTTTTGAGGTGATGACAGATGCTAGTGAGTGTGCCCTAGGTGTTTTGCTAGGGCAGAGGAAGGAAAAGATTTTCCATTCCATCTATTATGCAAGCAAAGTCTTGCAAGGTGCCCAATTGAATTACACTGTGACTGAGAAAGAACTCCTTGCAGTGATATTTGCATTTGAGAAATTCAGAAGTTATTTGTTTGGAGTAGAGGTGATTGTACACATTGACCATTCTGCAATAAAATATTTAATGAAAAAAAGAAGATAGTAAACCAAGGCTTATTAGATGGATGTTACTCCTATAAGAGTTCCAAGTAAAAATTATAGATAGGAGTGGCACCCAAAATCAAATAGCTGACCATTTATCTAAACTTAAATCTAATAAAACAGAGCAAGATCTTGAACCAATCAGGGTCATGTTCTCTGATGAATCTCTGTTAGCCATAAGCTCTTCAAACACCCCTTGGTATGCTGACTTTGCCAATTACTTGGTAGCAAGTGTGATGCCTGAGGACTTGAATCCGCATCAGAGAAAGAAATTTCTCCATGATGTGCAATTTTATTTTTAGGATGATCCACACTTATTTAAAAAATGTGCAGATCAGATTCTGCGTAAATGTGTACCAGAATGGAGCAAGAGGGAATTCTGCACAGCTGCCATAGTTCCCCATATGGAGGTCATTATGGTGGTGTAAGGACTGCTGGCAAGGTATTGGAAGCTGGCTTTTATTGGCCAAATTTTTTTAAGGATGCATATACAATAGCTAGTAAGTGTGATAGGTGTCAGAGGACTGGCAATATCACACGTAGGAATGAAATGCCTCTAAATCCTATTCTTGAGGTGGAAGTGTTTGATGTGTGGGAGATAGACTTCATTGGTCCCATTCCCCCCTTCAAATGGTAATAAATATATTCTTGTAGCTATAGACTATGTATCCAAGTGGGTGTAGGCAGTAGCCTCTTCCACTAATGACACCAAGATAGTGTGCAAGTTCCTAAAGAGTTATATTTTTACAAGGTTTGGTACACCTAGATGTATAATAAGTGATGGAGGAAGCCACTTCATAAGTAGACAATTTGAAAGTCTCCTGACTAAATATGGTGTCAAACATAGGGTGGCAACACCCTACCACCCACAAACAAGTGGTCAGGTAGAAGTTACTAATAGGGAGATAAAGAAAATTTTAGAGAAGGTAGTTGGTCCTTCTAGAAAGGACTGGTCACTGAAGCTAGAGGACTCCCTGTGGGCATATAGAACAGCTTATAGAACTCCTATAGTTGCTCACCTTATAGACTCATTTTTGGCAAAGCATGTCACTTACTATTGGAGTTGGAATATAAAGCCTGTTGGGCTCTTACAAAGCTAAATATGAACTACAAACAATCTTCTGAGAATAGGTTGCTTCAGTTAATCAACTTAGATGAATTTAAAATGAACTCATATGAAAATGCTAAGTTGTACAAGGAAATAATGAAACGGTGGCATGATAATCTAATTCAGGAAAGATGTTTTGAACCAGGACAAAAAGTTTTGTTGTTTAATTGTAGGCTAAGGCTATTTCCTGGCAAACTAAAATCAAGATGGTCTGGTCCCTTTGAAATTGTAGAAGTTTTTCCACATGGGGCAATAGAGATTCAGTGTGACAAGGATGGTAGAAGGTTCAAGGTGAATGGACAGAGATTAAAAATCTATCAAGGTGAACCAATAACCAGAGACAAGGCAATTGTTCCTCTGGTAGAGCCTTCTTAATCCCTCAATATTTTGCTGCAGTAGTTTTAGTTAGTTAAAGTAGATGTTTGTCTGTTGTATTTTGTTTAAGTCTTCATGAGTCTGTAGTTTGTCACATAGGTGTTGTAGTATAGATGCTACGTAGGAGTCTTGCTAATTTTTTTATCGTCCATGTGTTAGTACTGTCTTCTTAAAGCCAATGAAAATTTGTTCTTTGAAATAAAAAAAGGTAGTTGACTGAAGAGTTGAAATGGTCCAGAATTGTTGAGTGTGAACTATGAGAGTGAGCAAATAATTAAGTTTGGGGTGAGTGACTATTTTAAGTCACACGTGACTTGAATGGAACCAAATTGAGCAAAGAAAGGAAGAAGAATAAAAAAGGAGAGTTTAGCTGAGATGGTGTTATGGGCTCGTGTCCAGGTAATAATAATAATAATAATAATAATAATAATAATAGAGTAATCACACTGTGCGTGAGTTAAAAATATTGGATTTTTTGTTTTTATCTTAAAGTTAACATAAAATGGGGAGGAAGTAGAATTGTTGATCGGGAAATTTCAACTTGATGAGCCCAATGATTCTTTTACGGTGAGTAAAATTACTTGTGCATTGAGTTTCTATAGATTAATTAGGCCCAAATAATAAAACAATTCAGGGGTTTAATGAAATAATTTGGGTCATTCTTGTGTACCAGCCCAATTATATTCAACCCATTTTACTCTGACCCAATTTATTTATTTATTTATTTTAAATCTGATAAGGTCAGAATATTTATTTATTTATTTTTCTCATCTTTCCTCAAATCTTCTTCTTGCCCAATGAGATGCGCACAAATAGTCTCAGCTACTATTTTCAATTATGAAATTAGCTGAATAGGGATTGTAGAAGCTAATATCAACCATTATTGCACCTCTGAAATTGTCTAGTAGATAGTAAAAAGAGGAACTTTTCATAAAGTAATGATGTGACCATACCCTGCTATATATGTTTTTGCCTAGTCTACCCCAATTAAAAAAAACAAAAACACTCTTTCTTCTTCTTTTCGAACTCTTCTCCACCGTCATTTGTACTCCTATTCCTTTTCCTAAATCTTTCACAGACCCATTTCAAACACCAAGGTTAAGCTCCATTTTAATCATCATCGTCTACAGCTGTTTGAGCAAAATCCATTAGTTCATCTATTTTTGTTCGATTTCTCACACCAATAACGCGCTCCCTTCATCAACCTCATCAATCTTTGCTATAATGACCATAATTATGTGATCTTAAATTTGAGGGTGATGATGAGGATCTTATGGTCATAAATAGAATGAGAATGAAATTCTAAGAATTTTGATACCCATATTAAGGGTATTATGCACAGATAAATTTCCATCTGTTAATTTTGACTGCTGACGTAATAACAGTCAGTAGAATAGCTCCAAATTAGCAAATTATAGTTAGAGAGCTAATCTAATGATATAAACATCATGAATTAGGTTAGGATATGATTTGATGAAGATTGATACCCATATTGGGGTATTTTTCAAAAGTCACTTCTGCCAAATATTTTGTACTGCTGTAGCAGCAGCCGGTAGAATCCCGAAACGGGAAAAAGATGAGAAAATGGAAATAAAGACCAATATATGCCTAACAAGTCATAATTAGACCAAAAATGTTAATGTTAAAGTTAGAGTCTTGGGTGTTTCATGGTAAAAATTTGATAACCGTTCAGAGAAAAATTACACCGGGTGTCATTAAATGACAGAAAGTCACTTAATGACATGGCAAAAATCCTAAAAATATAAGAAGACTCTTCCCCTTCCCTTCCCATCAGCAGCCCACTTCATTCTCTCTCTACCTTGGAGGTTTTCAAATTTTCTCCACCTTCTCTCTAAGATCCCACCACCTAAACTTCATTAAAATCCAAAACACTCTTCACCAAAGTTGTTCCCCTCATCATCCTCTTCAATAATATCCTATTTTTTATTTTGAAAAGACAAATTTTCGTGGGGAAAACCTTCCCATACAACAGCGATTTTGGAGCTTCTTCATGCCATGGAGATGTTATTTTGAGTTCTCTTGGAAGAACACTCCTTGGTGCTTGTTTTCTTGAGTCTAGTGTAAGTTCCTTACATTTTCTTCTTGAAAAACCCTACCTTTTCTCTTTTAAATTCATGCTCTTGGTTCTAAATCCTTGAATATTTCATGAAGGTGGGTTCTTAGTAAAAAAGAAGCATTCTTGGTAAGTAAAGGTTGGATCTTGACCTAAAGGAGCCATCTTGGAGAGGTAAGGCTTGAATCCATGGAAAAGATAAATCCAAACCCTTCTTCCTCCCACTTTCCATTTCGTCCATAATAATTATATGTTGATAATGATGTTGTAAATTATTAAAAATGGGGTCTTGATGGTTAAATGTGTGGTAGAGGTATAAAACTCAAGAAAGATGAAGACTTGTAAGAAAAAGTGTCACATTTGGCTTGTGTGTGAGTTGTTCTTGATGTGGATGAACTAAGAACCCTAAAAACTCCATGCTTTGATTCTTCCCTCTTCATTAATATTAGGGTTTAGGGTTAAAATTAATAAAGGTGACACCTTTGAGGACTAAAGACATAAAGGACTTAATTAAACCATGAAAGTGTGTTAAAAAGACAAGTAAAAACCTTAATCTTATGACTATGCAATTCAACCATATGGATATATATTAGGGTTTGATGTCTTAAAATGGTTCTAAGACTTAATTAGGACACTAATGGAGGGACCAAGTGAGGTGGATTAAGCATAATTGATTAATTAAATCTTAAACACATTTAAGGCTAAGTAACCAGTCTTTATGCAAAATTGGAGAGAGCATATCTCCCTCCACAGAGGTCATATAGGGTTGTTCCTTATATCAAATTGAAGCTTGCGATGTTAGCTATGTGGTGTCAAAATTTGGTATCAATGGAATATGTATTCCATTCTGTATGTTTGTTTGAGTGAGGACTGCACAGGGAGGCCATATGCAGGGGTGTTGTACATGGCTGCAACTTCTACGAATTATTTCTCCCTCTGTACTTACTCAAATCAGGCTAATAATATGTCGAATTAAAGCTAAAGGTGTCTAGTTGTCTACATAAAAATTTGAGAGCAATTGGTTTAGTATATTTTCCAGAAGCGCAGAAATGGTAAAGAATGTTTAGGGCTTTGTTCGGAGTTGGCAAACAGTTTTGCTTGTCCAACTTCAAATGGTGATAACCGGAGCTAGGAAACTCCAAATGAGGCATGTGATATCTTGTGGGAAATTTAATTGAGTCTAGATTAACATACTAAAATATTAGAATTTTATAACAAGTGAGTTACGCTCAGTAACTAGAAAATAGAAGCATGTACAGTTATGGGAAAACCGTAAAAGTGATATTTAAGCTAAGTGGGCTTAGAGGAACCCTTAGTAACTTATAATAATCATAAATAGGGCTTGGATGAGTTGAAAATAATCTAAGCTACCTAAGTGAGCCTTGCATGTGATTCTAAGTTATGTAATTAATTGAAGATTTAGGTAGCTTGTAATAATGCACTAAAATACGTAATTATGTAATAATTGGTCTAGACTTGTAATGGACATATTATTGGCATATGAGTATGAAAAGTGGAATCATTAAATGATTAAGTCGTGGATATGACTTGATTAATTAATATGTAATTAATGATATGAATGGTTCCTACTCTAGGTGTGCCTAGAGAACCATACACTTGAGGATTTTGTTGGAGCATATGTATACTATTGGAGTGTGTGCTTGTGCTAAGCTCCCTGAGGTAAGCTCCTAGTTATAGTTGACTCCTCTCTCTTGTGGCCCCACCATGATGGTGGGCATTATGGTTATATTGTATGAAAGTATATGGTATTATGTATATGTGCATTCATTCACATTCATATAGTTGTTATATGATCTTGATGTTATGATGATGCACTGATGATATATGTTATGAGGATCCTAGCCAGTGATCATGGTATGTAGGCTGCCTATAACTTGACTCTGGGAGCTATTTCATACTGAGGTTGTGTTGACTTCTATGGCTTGACCCTGGAAATCACACATGTGTAACCGTCTATGGCTTTGACCCTGGGGTTACACAAGGATGATATGATGATGCTATGTTTTTGCTGTATGTTTGTATTATATGCTTTATATCTGACTTGTCATGCAGGAAGTGGGCTCAAGGGATTAGAGGATTAGAGGATCCTCTATGAACCTTGAGCTTACTGAGATGTTGTTATCTCACCCCGTTTGGGGACATCATTTCAGGTACCCAAAGTAGTGGTGATGCTTCTAGGGGCAAGGCCCCCGCATTGGAGTAGATGATGATGTAGCTGATGATTTTATATTATGTTTAGATTTAATGTTAGCATGTAGACTTGTTAACATGCTGAATTATTTTATGGAGATTATTGTATGTGTTTATTTAGGCTTATGATTGTATCCTTAGAGCTATGAATTAATTACTGATATTTTTATAATTTGAATTAATATAGACTTGATGTATGCATTCAGTTAATTTGGGCATGGAGCCTTCTTGTTTGTATTGACCCATTGAGGGGATTGCAGTTCGTGTGGGACTTGCAAGCTGTCTGTTTAAATTATTATATTTATCAGGTTAACTGTATGTGTGGGACCAGGTTCTCAGTTATCCAAAATACAGCTGCTATGCTGTCCGTGAGACTCCGTCAGGAATGACACTTGATGTCATATCTTGATGGTCAATGGCCACTAATACTGGCTCATGGGATTAATTACTAGATGTATGTTTAAATTTACGCTTTCGCAGTATCTCACGTGAACGTTTTTAGAAATATTTTTATAAAATGTTTTGGAAAAATTTTACTCGTATTTTTATAAGATGTTTTATTCCTTTTCAAATAAAGTCTTCCACTGTGAATGTTAAATATCATGTATGTTAACAACCGGAGTACTACGGGGTGTTACATTCATCGCCAGAAAGGAGAGACATATCTTTTCGTCAGTTTCGCGGCAACCTTGTTGAGTGTCTCTCATCGTAGTTGGTTTGGTCCGATTTGATTTCAGGTATGGTGTTCTGAAGCCCTAACTCTAACTTATTTTGGACTCTCTGTGACCTTCTTCCACTCATTTCTCAATCTGAGTTTCATATTCTCTCACATATCCTTTTGTTCCTCATCTTCCACCTCCACACTGGTCGTTGTTGAGCAAGACCGAATCATTTTGTTCCTCATCTTCTAAACCCAAAACACGATTTTTATCTTTTCTACAAACCAGTTTTATAAAAATAAAAAATTAAAAAAATAAAACAGACATGAGTGAACTTTAAATTTTTAGAAGTGTGAAATTTTATTTTATTTTCTTTTTGTGATATGGGGATGGTTATCTGATTTTCATTGTTGTCTCTACAAATTGTAGGTTAAGTATGTTTGAATGGTTGTATATATGAGAAATTATTGTAGTGCATCGAATATAAATAAAGATAAATTTTATACTACATATATATATATATATATTTAATGATTTTTGTTACTAGGTGTACGATCTGTGTTTTTACACAGGCAACCCCTTGCTGTTTTACCCACTGATGTATGTTTATTCGGTTGAGTAAAAGTTTTACTATACAAGCATCTCATTGATATTGCAACTTGTCATTACTGCACTTTGACCAATTACCATCACATATTTTATTCCAATATTTGGTTGTGCATTTGAATCCCTTTATATAACATGGATTGTGACTTAAATTTTTTGATTACATAAGCAAGGAGATTGTCAGATTTTGTTATACTTATGTTCCTCGGTTGATGAATATATTATACACACCAGAATTGCATGTTAACTACTTTAATGATGAACCTGAACAACCTTTGATACTCTGTGAGAGTTGAAATGTTATATGATTGATCTTTTGTATTATTTGTGGCTTCTATTTTCTGGTGTTGTAAACAAGTCAATTTTGGGTCTTTTTTCTTTCTAATTTCTAGTTCCTATTATATTGATTATGAGACTGCATTTTTTTCTGCAAGTTGAAATTTACCTTATGCCAAATATCACCCTTGTTTGCAATCCGTTCTCTTACACTTATATTAATGATTGAATTTTCATTGATAAATTTATATATATATATATATATATATATATATATATATATATATACTTATCATCAGCTATGGATTTCATTGATTGATTTAGTTCTCGTAGACTTGTTATTGCTGTCATGAATGAAATAGTATATAGTACCTGAGCTACTCTTGTAATTGTCCAATTACTTTTATGAAAAATATGATGATTATAAAAATTATGTGTTGTAAATGCGTTTATTATATTCTCTAATCTTTGATACTGGAATTTGTGAGTATTAATCTATTTGCATTATTTTATTTATTTATTTTATTGCTGATTCCTTTTGATATTTCTGAGTTTCCTTTATTTATTAACAGACCACTTTTCTTTCGATTTGCTCACTGATCCATATTGTAGTACAATGACACCCAACAAAAATAAGAAAATTAAACATGGTGCTGAAAAAGGGAAGGCAGTTCAGACGCCAACAACAAGAAGTACAACAGCAGCCCAATCTTCTTCCACCCCTCCAATTTCAGAACGAGTATGTCAGCGTCTCCAGGAGCTAGATGCAGGCAGGTTAAAAATTCATTATGAAAGAGGACTTGACCTGTCTCATGAAGTGGGATACACAGAGCTGTATGTTAGGGAGCATGTCATGCCATGGCAATGGGAAGTCTTTGCAAGCCACCCCTCTGTTAAGGCGCCCATCAAGTTGGTCCATGAATTTGTGGCCAACTTCCCTGATGAAGATTCACCACTTGTAGTTCCTGTCAGAGGAAAGTTGGTTGACATATCCCCTGCAAAAATTAAGGAGGTATATAACCTCAATAAAGATGGGGATTACAATTGGTACTTGAAGTTCCTTTCTGACCGAACTCAGGAGAAGGTCCATTCCATTATAGCAGAGAAGCTTACTGGAAATCCCAATACAGAATGGGATTCTGAAAAGATGTTGACTATCAAAATGACAAAAGAAGCACAAATTTGGGCCAAATTTGTTAGATATCGCATTTTTTCAAAGCTTCACATGAATCACCTGTCCATGAGAGTTGGTGTAGTGGTATATTGTATTCTGCAAGGTTTGTCCTTCTACCCTGAGAGGCTCATACATCAAGAGTTGTGTGAGAATGCTAAGAGATCATCAGGGCCATTCTACTTCCCATGTTTGGTGAAAATATTATGTGATGCAGATGCAGTTCCTCCTTCTCCTCAAGATGGAGCATTGGTTTCAACTCCTAATTCACCAATCAATGAAATCTGTCTGAAGAGGATTGCTGAATCTAGTCTTAGAAAGAAAAGAACAACATCTTCATCTCAACCTTCTCAAGGAGCAGCTAAGGGGCAGGTGTTTGAAATGAGAGATCAAATTAAGGAGTTGCAGCAATGTGTGAAGGGGATGATTCAATACATGAAAACCTCTAGACAATGTTGTATAAAATCTTACAGAGAAACTTTTCCTCACGAGGAGTTTCCTGCAATTCCTTCCTATCTTTTGCAACACCTTGGTGATGAGGGAACTTCCAATGCTGCAGAGCACAATTCAGATGAGCTAGTTGATTTGGATGATACCTTCTCTGAGAGTTAAAATCTCTTGTTGGTAACCAGGTTCTTAATTTTTTTATTATAACATTTATTTATTTATTTTTCAATTTATTGTTTATATGTATATTTATGTTTTGCCATTTGCTGTGAGGACACAACTATGTATTAAGTTTGGGGTGGTATACAAGGTATATATGTTGTGTTGATTAATTTTGTATGCTGAGTTTAAGAAAATGATAAAAAAAATTGTAATTTTTTAACTTGAAAAGTAATAAATTTTTTGATTATCTATACATACCATTATCATGAACTCAATTATGTTGATCTTGCATATCTTATTAGCTCTATGTCTATGTCATATTCTAATTAACCAACTTATTTCATATTCTAAAACTCTGGATTGAGGAACCTTATTTCATATTCTAATTAACCAACTTAGAATGACATAGACATAGAGCTAATAAGATATGCAAGATCAAAATAATTGAGTTCATGATAATGGATGTCACATGTATAGATAATCAGAAAATTTATTACTTTTCAAGTTAAAAAATTCCAATTTTTTTATCATTTTCTTAAACTCAGCATGCAAAATTAATCAACGCAGCATGTTTACCCTGTATACCATCTCAAACTTAATACATAGTTGTGTCCTCACAGCAAATGGCAGAACATAAATACATATATAAACAATAAATTGAAAAATAAATAAATAAATTAAGAACCTGGTTACCAACACGAGATTTTAACTCTCAGAGAAGGTGTCATCCAAATCAACCAGCTCATTTGAATTGTGCTCTGCAGCATTGGAAGTTCCCTCATCACCAAGGTGTTGCAAAAGATAGGAAGGAATTGCTGGAAACTCCTCGTGAGGAAAGGTTTCTCTGTAAGATTTTATACAGCATTGTCTAGAGGTTTTCATGTATTGAATCATCCTCTTCATACATTGATGCAACTCCTTAATTTGATCTGTCATTTCAGACACCTGCCCTTTAGCTGCTCCTTGAGAAGGTTGAGCTAAAGATTGTGTTCTTTTCTTTCTCAGACTAGATTCAGCAATCCTCTTCAGGCAGATTTCATTGATTGGTGAACTAAAAGTTGAAACCAATGCTCCATCTTGAGGAGAAGGAGGAACTGCATCTGCATCACATAATATTTTCACCAAACATGGGAAGTAGAATGGCCCTGATGATCTCTTAGCATTCTCACACAACTCTTGATGTATGAGCCTCCCAGGGTAGAAGGACAAACCTTGCAGAATACAATATACCACTACACCAACTCTGGTGGACAGGTGATTCATGTGAAGCTTTGAAAATATGCGATATCTAACAAATTTGGCCCAAATTTGTGCTTCTTTTGTCATTTCGGTAGTCAACATCTTTTCAGAATCCCATTATGTATTAGGATTTCCAGTAAGCTTCTCTGCTATAATGGAATGGACCTTCTCCTGAGTTTGGTCAAAAAGGAACTTCAAGTACCAATTGTAATCCCCACCTTTATTGAGGTTATATACCTCCTTAATTTTTGCAGGGGATATGTCAACCAGCTTTCCTCTTATAGGAACTACAAGTGGTGAATCTTCATCAGGGAAGTTGGCCACAAAGTCATGGACCAACTTCATGGGCGCCTTAACAGATGGGTGGCTTGCAAAGACTTCCCATTGCCATGGCATGACATGCTCCTTAACATACAGCTCTGTGTATCCCACTTCATGAGACAGGTCAAATCCTCTTTCATAATGTATTTTTAACCTGCCTGCATCCAGCTCCTGGAGACGCTGACATACTCGTTCCGAAACTGGAGGGGTGGAAGAAGATTGGGCTGTTGTTGTACTTCTTGTTGTTGGTGTCTGAACTGCCTTCCCTTTTTCAGCACCATGTTTAATTTTATTATTATTGTTGGGTGTCATTGTACTGCAATATGGATCAGTGAGCAAATCGAAACAAAAGTGGTCTGTTAATAAATAAAGGCAACTCAGAAATATCAAAAGGAATCAACAATAAAATAAATAAATAGAATAATGCAAATAAATTATACCCACAAATTCCAGTATCAAAGATTAGAGAATATAATAAACGCATTTACAACACATAATTTTTATAATCATCATAGGTTTCATAAAAGTAATTGGACAATTACAAGAGTAGCTCACGTACTATATACTATTTCATTCATGACAGCAATAACAAGTCTACGAGAACTAAATCAATCAATGAAATCCATAGCTGATTATAAGTATATATATATATATATATATATATATATATATATATATATATAATTTATCAATGAAAATTCAATCATTAACAGAAGTGTAAGGGAACGGGTTGCAAACAAGGGTGATATTTGGCAGAAGGTAAATTTCAACTCGCAGAAAAAAAAATGCAGTGTCATAATCTATATAATAGGAACTAGAAATTAGAAGAAAAAAAGACCCAAAATTGACTTGTTTACAACACCAGAAAATAGAAGCCACAAATAATACAAAAGATCAATCATATAACATTTCAACTCTCACAGAGTATCAAAGGTTGTTCAGGTTCATCATTAAAGTAGTTAACATGCAATTCTGGTGTGTATAATATATTCATCAACCGAGGAACATAGGTATAACAAAATCTGACAATCTCCTTGCTTATGTAATCAAAAAATATAAGTCACAATCCAACATGTTATATAAAGGGATTCAAATGCACAACCAAATATTGGAATAAAATATGTGATGGTAATTGGTCAAAGTGCAGTAATGACAAGTTGCAATATCAATGAGATGCTTGTATAGTAAAACTTTTACTCAACCGAATAAACATACATCAGTGGGTAAAACTGTGTAAAAACCCAGATCGCACACCTAGTAACAAAAATCATTAAATATATATATGCAGTATAAAACTTATCTTTATTTATATTCGATGCACTACAATAGTTTCTCATATATTCAAGCATTAAAAATACTGAACCAACAATTTGTAGAGACAGCAATGAAAATCAGATAACCATCCCCATAACACAAAAAGAAAAAAGAAAAGAAAATTTCACACTTCTAAAAGTTTAAAGTTCAAACATGTTTATTATATTTTTTTAATTTTTAATTATTATAAAACTGGTTTGTAGAAAATATAAAAATTGTGTTTTGGGTTTAGAAGATGAGGAACAAAATGATTCGGTCTTGCTCAACAACGACCAGTGTGGAGGTGGAAGAAGATGAGGAACAAAATGATATGTGGGAGAATAGGAAACTCAGATTGAGAAATGGGTAAAAGAAGGTCACAGAGAGTCCAAAATAAGTTAGAGTTAAGGCTTCAGAACACCATACCTGAAATCGAATCGGACCAAACCAACGACGATGAGTGACACTCAACAAGGTTGTCGCGAAACTGACGAAGAGGTATGTCTCTCCTTTCTGGCGGCGGAGATTGATGAGGTTGATGAAGGGAGCGCGTTGTTGGTGTGAGAAATCGAACAAAAATAGATGAACTAATGGATTTCGCTCAAACAGCTGTAGACGATGATGATTAAAATGGAGCTTCACCTTGGAGTTTGAAATGGGTCTGTAAAGGATTTAGGAAAAGGAATAGGAGTACAAATGACGGTGGAGAAGAGTTCGAAAAGAAGAAGAAATAGTGTTTTTGTTTTTTTTTTTTAAATTGGGGTAGAATAGGTAAAAGCTGATATAGCAGGGTATGGTCACATCATTACTTTATGAAAAGTTCCTCTTTTTACTATCTACTGGACAATTTCAGAGGTGCAATAATGGTTCATATCAGCTTCTACAATCTCTATTCAGCTAATTTCATAATTGAAACTAGTAGCTGAGACTATTTATGCGCATCTCATTGGGCAAGAAGAAGATTTGAGGGAAGATGAGAAAAATAAATAAATAAATAAATAAATAAATATTCTGACCTTATCAAATTTAAAATAAATAAATTGGGTCAGAGTATAATGGGTTGAATATAATTGGGCTGGTACACAAAAATGGCCCAATTTATTTCATTAAACCCCTGAATTGTTTATTATTTGGGCCTAATTAATCTATAGAAACTCAATGCACAAGTAATTCTACTCACCGTAAAAAAATCATTGGGCTCATCAAGTTGAAATTTCCCGATCAACAATTCTACTCCCTACCCATTTTATGTTAACTTTCAGATAAAAACAAAAAAATCCAATATTTTTAATTCACGCACAATGTGATTACTCAATTATTATTATTATTATTATTATTATTATTATTATTATTATTACCTGGACACAAGCCCATAACACCATCCCTTTTTTATTCTCCTTCCTTTCTCTGCTCAATTTGGTTCCATTCAAGTCATGTGTGACTTAAAATAGTCACTCACTCCAAACTTAATTATTTGCTCACTCTCACAGTTCACACTCAGCAATTTTGGACCATTTTAACTCTTCAGTCAACTCCCTTTTTATTTCAAAGAACAAATTTTCATTGGCTTTAAGAAGATAGTACTAACACATGGGCAATAAAAAAATTAGCAAGACTCCTACGTAGCATCTATACTACAACACCTATGTGACAAAATACAGACTCATGAAGACTTAAACAAAATACAACAGATAAACATCTACTTTAACTAACTAAAACTACTGCAGCAAAATATTGAGTGATTAAAAAGGCTCTACCAGAGGAACGATTGCCTTGTCTCTGGTTATTGGTTCACCTTGATAGATTTTTAATCTCTGTCCATTCACCTTGAACCTTCTACCATCCTTGTCACACTGAATCTCTATTTCCCCGTGTGGAAAAACTTCTACAATTTCAAAGGGACCAGACCATCTTGATTTCAGTTTGCCAGGAAATAGCCTTAGCCTAGAATTAAACAACAAAACTTTTTGTCCTGGCTCAAAACCTCTTTCCTGAATTAGATTATCATGCCACCGTTTCATTTTTTCCTTGTACAACTTAGCATTTTCATATGAGTTCATTTTAAATTCATCTAAGTTGATTAACTGAAGAAACCTATTCTCAGAAGATTGTTTGTAGTTCATATTTAGCTTTGCAAGAGCCCAATAGGCTTTGTATTCCAACTCCAATGGTAAGTGACATGCTTTGCCAAAAATGAGTCTGTAAGGTGAGCAACCTATAGGAGTTCTATAAGCTACTCTATATACCCACAGGGAGTCCTCTAGCTTCAGTGACCAGTCCTTTCTAGAAGGACCAACTACCTTCTCTAAAATTTTCTTTTTCTCCCTATTAGTAACTTCCACCTGACCACTTGTTTATGGGTGGTAGGGTGTTGCCACCCTATGTTTGACACCATATTTAGTCAGGAGACTTTTAAATTGTCTACTTATGAAGTGGCTTCCTCCATCACTTATTATACATCTAGGTGTACCAAACCTTGTAAAAATATAACTCTTTATGAACTTGCACACTATCTTGGTGTCATTAGTGGAAGAGGCTACTGCCTCCACTCACTCGGATACATAGTCTATAGCTACAAGGATGTACTTATTACCATTTGAAGGGGGAAAGGGACTCATAAAGTCTATCCCCCATACATCAAACACTTCCACCTCAAGAATAAGATTTAGAGGCATTTCATTCCTACATGTGATATTGCCAGTCCTCTGACACCTATCACATTTACTAGCTATTGTATATGTATCCTTAAAAAAATTTGGCCAATAAAAGCCAGCTTCCAATACCTTGGAAGCAGTCCTTACACCACCATAATGACCTCCATATGGGGAATTATGGCAGCTGTGCAGAGTTCCCTCTTGCTCCATTTCTGGTACACATTTATGCAGAATCTGATCTGCATATTTTTTTAAGTAAGTGTGGATCATCCCAAAAATAAAATTGTACATCATGGAGAAATTTCTTTCTCTGATGCGGATTCAAATCCTCAGGCATCACACTTGCTGCCAAGTAATTGGCAAAGTCAGCATACCAAGGGCTGTTTGAAGAGCTTATGGCTAACAGAGATTCATCAGGGAACATGTCCCTTATTGGTTCAAGATCTTGCTCTGTTTTATTGGACTTAAGCCTAGATAAATGGTCAGCTATTTGATTTTGGGTGTCATTATTATCTACAATTTTTACTTGGAACTCTTGTAGGAGTAACATCCATCTAATAAGCCTTGGTTTACTATCTTTTTTTCCATTAAATATTTTATTTCAAAATGGTCAATGCGTACAATCACCTTTACTCCAAACAAATAACTCCTGAATTTCTCAAATGCAAATATCACTGCAAGGAGTTCTTTCTCAGTCACAGTGTAATTCAATTGGGCACCTTGCAAGACTTTGCTTGCATAATAGATGGAATGGAAAATCTTTTCCTTCCTCTGCCCTAGCACAGCACCTAGGGCCCACTCACTAGCATCAGTCATCACCACAAAAGGCACGGACCAATCTGGCGCCACAATTATGGGAGCTGAAATTAGTTTGGTTTTTAGCTCTTCGAAGGCCTTCATGCAAGGCGCGTCAAAATTGGATGGTTTATTCACCTCCAGTAGATTACTTAAGGGCTTAGCCACCTTAGAGAAATCCTTTATAAATCTTCTATAAAACCCAGCATGGCCTAAAAAGCTTCTAATTCCCTTGACATCTCTAGGTGGTGGTAGCTTCTCAATGAGTGCACTCTTAGCCTTGTCTACCTCTAAGCCTGATTTAGAAACCTTGTGGCCTAGGACTATACCCTCTTGCACCATAAAGTGACATTTCTCCCAATTCAAAACTAAATTAGTTTCCTCACATCTCTGTATAACTCTAGACAGATTTAGCAAGCAATTTTTGAATGAGTCTCCAAATACAGAGAAGTCATCCATGACGACTTCTACATACTCATCAATCATGTCATTAAAAATGGCAGTCATGCACCTTTGAAAGGTGGCAGGGGCATTACAAAGCCCAAAAGACATTCTCCTAAATGCAAATGTGCCATATGAACATGTGAATGTTGTTTTGTGCTGGTCCTCTGGAGCTAAAGGTATCTGGTTGTAACCAGAATACCCATCAAGGAAACAAAAGTATTCTTGGCCAGCAAGCTTGTCAAGCATTTGATCTATGAAGGGTAAGGGGAAATGGTCTTTTTAGTGGCTGCATTTAATTTCCTAAAGTCCTGACAAATTCTCCAACCGGTTATGGTCCTAGTTGGAATAAGCTAGTTGTTTTCATTGAGCACAACTGTGATACCTCCCTTTTTAGGGACACAGTGCAAGGGACTTACCCAACTACTATCACAAATGGGATATATCACACCAGCATCTTCAATAGAACTGTTATTTTCATTAATTAGCCTTATCCTATGCATACAAAAAGAAGGGCTAATGCCTCTAATATCAGCCATGGTCCAACCAGTGGCTTTCTTGTGATTTTTAAGCACATTTAGTAGCTGAATTTCCTCATTGCCTTTGAAGGCAGATGCAACAATTACTGGGAGGGTGTTATATCTTCCCAGAAAAGCATATTTGAGGTGAGTAGGGAGTTCTTTCAACTCCACTTCAGGTGGTTCCATAATGGATGGTTTAAGAGGTTTGGTGATTCTTTCAAGAAGTTCAAGGGACTCAAAATGTTTATCACCAAAGAACTTAGTATGATAAGATGTGAATGCACATGCATGATCATGTTCAGATGCAACATCCTCATTAATTTCAAAAACGGCAGATTCGTTAATTTCAAGATTTTCTTGAACATGGGCAGCAACCAAGTGATCAATGACAGTTATGGAAGGACAATCATCAACATCATCATCCACAAATTTCATGGCTTTAAAAACACTAAAGGTCATAGTGTCATCATTTACCCTCATTGTTAGCTCTCCTTTTCTAACATCTATCATTGCACCCCCTGTAGCTAAAAATGGTCTTCCTGCTATAATAGGAATGTTTTCATCAACTTCACAATCAAGGATTATGAAGTCAGCTGGAAAAATAAATTTTTCCGCCTTTACCAAAATATTTTCCACTTTTCCTTCAGGGTGTACAATAAACCTATCAGCTAGTTGGAGAGTTAATGTGGTGGGGCAGATTTTATTCCTAGTTGCTTAAAAATGGAAGCAGGCATCAAATTAATGCTAGAGCCTAAATCACATAAAGCTCTACCAATATACCTATCCCCTATAATATAAGGAATTGTAAAGGAACCTGGATCCTCTAACTTAGGAGGTGCTTTGGTGGAGAGGATGTTGCTGCAATCTTTAGTAAGTGCCACTGTCTCAAACTCCTCTATTCTCCTCTTCCTGGATAGGATGTCCTTCATGAATTTGATGTAGCTTGGCATGTTTTGAAGGGCCTCCACAAATGGAATGTTGATCTGGAGTTGTTTGAGGATGTCTAAGAACCTCTTGAAGTGCTGCTCCTGGTTTTGTTTTTGGAGCCTTTGTGGAAATGGAACATTCCTTGCCCTTGATATTGGTTGAATGCCTTCATTTTTCTGCATAGGTTTGGCTGGCTCCTTTGATTTAGGTGCTGATTTTCTATTTTGCTCAAATCACTATGCTCCTTGTCGTTTTCTGAATCTTGCACTTCAATTACAGTATACTCTACCCCTTCATTTTGTTGAACATTTTTTTCTGCCAACTTCCTCGAGGTAGAAGGCCTAATAACATGCTCTGGTTGTTCAACCTCTCTTCCATTTCTCTAATGGAGAGCTTTACAAAACTCATTTCCATCTCTCCTTGGTCCTTCAGTATCACTAGGAAGATCCTCACTGGTCTATTGCTAAGGGAAGATGCAATCTGCCCCATTTGTGTCTCTAAGCTCTTTAAAATTGCTCCATGACTTTGAAGCATGGCCTCATGACTTTGCAACATTCGATTTGACCACTACTCATTTGGAGGAGGTTGAGTTTCTGCATTAAATTGCCTTTGCTGATCTTGAGGATTTTGTGAGTTAAAACCAGGTGGAAAAGGAACTTTTGGCTGATAAGATTGCTGCCATCCTTGGAAGGACTGATGTTGATTTCTATTTCCAACATTTTGATGGTAATTTTGGCCCTGATTCTGGCCAAAATTTCCACCTTGTTGCTGCCATCTACCTTGGTTGTAATTCCCTCTATTATTATAGTTTCTATTATAGTCACCAACATAGAAGGCTAAAGAGGAGTTTCTTGGGCACTCCTCAAACAAATGGGAATCATAGCAAAGTGAGCAGATTAGTGTGGCTGCAGCTACTTGGGCAGGTGGCTGCTGTTTGGTTTCAGCCATTTGCTTGACTAAAACCTTGACAGTGTTATGCAGTGCTGCCATCTCAGCTGCCATGGAAGTGACTTCACTCACCTCATAAAGTCTAGCTGCCTTCTTTGGAGCTTCATCTCTCTGTTCAGGCCATTGGCAACTGTTCTGGCTTATTCTCTCAAGTGTCTCATAAGCCTCTGGATACCTTTTCAACAAAAATGCACCATTGGCAGTAGAATCCAAATGAGTTTTGCCTTGGTTATTCAATCCTCTATAGAAAATTTGAATGGTGGCCCACTTAGGAAGACCATGTGTAGGACACCTTCTGATCAACCCCTTGAACCTAGTCCAGCTCTCATGGATTGACTCATCAACATACTGTCTAATCCATGTGATGTCATCCCTCAAATCACACACCTTTGTGGGTGGGAAAAACCGCATAAGGAAGGCTTCCCCAAGCTCCTTCCACGTGGTGATGGACTACGCAGGCAGATCTTCGATCCATTCTTCTGCTGCCCCAGCTAGAGAAAAAGGAAATAGCCTCATCCTGATAGCTTCTATGGATACTCCATGAATATTAAAAGTATAGGAGATTTTCATGAATTTTGTGATGTGCTTGTGGGGGTCTTCCTTGGGTAATCCATGATATTGAGTCATGGATTGCAGTAGCTGTATCAAAACACCTTCGATTATTCCTAACCAAAAGGGTTCATTTAACACTTAACAAAATTCCATTTCCCAATTTTCTTTTGTTGAAATACTCAAGTCTCATTCACATGGAGTTCTTGAGTTAAAAAATAAAAGTATCAAACGAATGAAGATTAAAGAAACAATAACAATGCACATCAAGAAATTTTACCCAATCATTTTGAATACCCAGAAAAAGAAAGGAATTAAAAACTCATTTTTAGAAACAACAATTCAGAGATATCAGAAAAAGAAACATGCATTAAGAAATGAAATCAAGGTTAATCGTACAAATCAAAGTACCGATTACTAAATTAGGATTGGAAAGATTTAAACTTCACTTGCATACACCATTGATTCTTCCTTCCGACGAAGATACTTTGTCATTGTACTTCGAGTTCAAGAAGAAAAGAATAATGCATTCAGCTTTTCTAATAAAATCTAACAACACTCAGAGTCTTCTAAGAACAAGGAATAACGAAGATTAAATTTTTAAATCTCTATTCTCGTCTAAATTTTTACAACCCACAAAAATAATTAAAAACTAAAAATTCTAAAAGCTAGTAGCCGTCCCTTCTTCTTGTTAGTCCAATGGTGAAAATGTTCTTACTTCCATGAAATTGCTCCACATGGCTGCTTCCAAGAAAAACACCTAAAAAAATTGAATAATTACAATTATCGGCAAAAATAAATTAACTTGGACTTGGTTAATTTCTTTTTGAATTGGGTCATATTTCATATTCTTTCAGTCCATTTTCCTGTAATTGTCAACCTAAAAAGATATAAAATAATATAAAATAAAACAGTAATTATATAAATAATTTAGTGCTAACAATTGATCACACCCAAGCTGCTTTGCGATTTCCAGTCCTGGATATCTATATTATATCTATGTGCTATGTATTTATATTGTGCAATGTTATGGTTATGTGTTGCTTGAAATAAAATTTCACAAGTGCTATTCGTGAGATTGACAGATTGAGTCTTGAAAGCATCACAATATATAACATTCTGATCCTTTTGTATATATATATATATAAAGCAAATTTCTTTAGTTCCTTTATCTCTATTTCCCCCGCCAATTAGAGAAAGAAAAACGAGTTAATATTACAAATTGTTAACATGCTTGGAGTTTCAACCGTGAAATGAAGCCATCCTTGAAAATCATTCATTTCGTTCTATTAAAAAAAGCTGCATATATTGAAAAAAAAAGTATCATTAACTTGCACCTCATGCCAAATCTCGTCATCTAAGTTCTTTTTTTTTGGAGTTACCCAACCCTAATTATCTCTTTGAGACGAGTTGGTTCCCTCCGGTATCCCCACGAGCTTCGACTCTTTGAGCCGGCTATGGAACTAATCCGGAGTGCGGAGGAACAGTGATGGCTAAAGGTTCAGCCCCCTCCCCAAGAATGCATTCAGCGAGAATCGAACACATATCCAACCCCATTAACTCAGCGCCAAATTACCAACTGAGCTTCTAAGTAAATTTAATTGCACCGAAATATTAACTATATGAATGAATTCTCTATATTCTGTTTGAATAAGTGTATTTTGTGGTAAGAATTTATTTTAAGTTTAAAATAGCTCAGCTGTATTGCTATCATTCCATCTAGGAGGAAGATGCATCTTAGCTATTTTTTTTAAAAAAAAATAAAAATAAAAAAACATTTTAATTTAATGCACTTTTGTAATAGCATTAGGTTAAAATGTCCTAAACGGCAAAACATAGTTAATCCCCGGCTTTTTTATCCACGTGGATTAACTTTATTCCTTTCAATCAAATTGTTAGAATTTTAAATTCGGTACTCTTAATGGTATGATTGGCAGTCTTACCCAAAACTTTGTAGCATAATTTTTTTTTTTCCTCCCCAAAGTCGTGAATACACAAAGATATGTAGAACTTGCATAAGCAAGAGATAAAAATGGAAGAAAATAACAACAAAATATTAAAATAAAAAAGGAAAAATTTCAAAAAAAAAAACCCCTATGAGTTTTCTGACTTATCACTTACCCCTCACAAAAAATTTAAATCATTTACATCTTTATTTAAATTTTTTTTATCACTTACCTCCCTGATTTAAAATTTCTTTATCATTTACCCATTTCATTTAGGGGGCTAAATGATAAAAAAAAAAAATTAAGTCAACGGAGTAAATGATTCAAAATTTTGAAAAGGGAATAAATGATTACAAGAAAAGCTACACAAATTTTTTTGAAGTTTTCCCAAATAAAAATGATCCTAGTCTAGATCTTTCTTATGTGAGATCACAGGCCCAACCTGTAGAAGGCCCAATATTGGGTGGTGCAAGCACCAGCCTCCAAGATTGGGGAGGGAATAGGTGGCATAATAGATGATTGAACCTACGCCCCATTCATACAAACTGGGTCTGAAGAGTCAGTTGAGCTACAAGCTCATTAGCACTAAAATAACTTCTCATCTTTAGCATAACCACAAAATACATAGAAAAATAACAGATACAATCACCAACAAATAACCTCCAATTTCAGTTAAATATATTGTTAGATATAATAATCATTCCTGAGCACGCCCCTATGTATTTAACTACATAAGAGCATGTTTGGTGCATAGCATAGGATAAGACCTGATAGTATAAGACCTGATTGAATTTTAATACTATCCAGCGTTTGGCACGGTATTGTATAAAATAATATATTGTATAAGATAATATCATCTAGTATTTGATAATGTACTGTATAATACTATATATGATAAAAATAAATATTTTTAATAAAAATATCCTTTAATAAATAATTTATATAATTCTTCAAAAAATTGCATATGATATTAATTTTTATAAAAATTTATTGATCAGTGTGTCCAAAATATAAATTAATTTTTACAAAAATAAAATAGTCAATATTTTAAAAATTAATATATTGAAAAATTAATTTTTATTTTAATAGATTAATATTAAAATAATATATTAATTTTTAAAAATTACATTGGTCAACGATGTTAATACATCAATCTCTTATCAGGCATTATCTCTCATCCTTAGGCCGTATTAAGTTATACATCGTTTTGATGTATTAAGGAATTATGCTGTATAAGTTTATACTATACGATGGTCATACCAAACAACTGAAAATGTCATAACATATAGTATAAGTTTATACTATCATACCTTATACGTCACACCAAACAGGCCCTAAGTTAATCAGTTTTTCACATACATATTTACTCCCAAGATCTGAAACTTTATCATAGGTTACCAGAAATCTATTGGACTATTTCATAGAAAAGAAGAATTAAAAGAGAGCGTGAGTGAAAGGTGTTGAGTTCAAATTGAAAAAAGATTTAGAATTCTGTTCATTCCTACTTTGCTTAGTGGTTGATAGGTGTGTGGTAAGGTCAGTGGTTCTATTCCCATTGAGTGAATTCTTCAATTATTTTGGAAGGCGATCCTCAGAGTAATGGTAAGGTTACTCCTTTATGACCGGAATCGTCACATTTGGGGTATGGAAAACAAGGATACGACTGTATACTATCATCCCTCACCCCATCCTCGCAATATCGAGAAGCCTTGTGCACTAAGATTTGAAGATTTACAATACTAACAGAGAAGGTAAATGTTAGGATTCCCGTCTCCCACTATATCATGTTGCTTTACTGAATAGAATAATCTCTAATGGACAGAGAGGTGTTCTGTTATTACAAATAACAAACAAGAAAATAAAAACAAAAATCAACCAGAGAGATGTATCTCTCCTCATCCTCACACTGAACCAAGCTCTTCACAACACTCAGAAACGGACAACTTTATTTCCTCCCCCAGTCACACACACTCACCCAGCCTTTTTATACTTAAATTCACAGACACAATACTATAACGTAATCCCTTGAAATTTGCTGGTATTTGCTCCGGCTTTGATTCATAGTAATATGATCCAGCTTTAATTCATATTAGCTTTTAAACTCTCCACGACATCTTGTCTGCCTTAATTATGGGGTTATTATTTTCGGCCCTAACAGATGACTCTTGGTTAAAGGTGATAGTTTGCTGGTATGTTTGCTAATAGCTTTATAGTCTTTTATTCATCCTAAGAGACCTTCTCTGCAACAAAGTTATAGTATAAAAGAAAGAAAACACAGCATACACACATACATGTTAAGTTGATCGGTATGTAATATAGGAAAATGCATGTATTAATACTTTTGCATTTAGCAACAATAAACAGCTATTGTGGTAGATGACTTCCTCATAGGGATCAACCGAAAACATAGAAGATAAAACTAATACTGTCAAGATATTAGTTGCATTATAATAAACTATTGCCAAGAGATTAACTTACACTCAAGCGGCTGAGGTAGGTGGAGATTTGAGTAAAAATCTTATATTCAAGTGGAGGTAAGGACTTCCAAAGCAACAAGAAATAGGAATCATTAAGTTGCAGCATAGCATGCCACTATTTATTTTTTCTCTCTTTACGCTTTTGGTATAGAAAGCAACCAGAGCTTATTTTGATCATTATATTTCACATTCTGCAGGCAAACCCTCAAACCCACCATGCAATTGTAAATTTATAATGCAGGTATAATCCTTCTTAGGAACCTTATAATACAAATTAAACTGTATGAATTTGTAAACCAGGTACAATCCTTGCAATAAAAACTTAAATGCTTAGAGTGGAAACAACTCAGCATTGGAGAATAATTCAACAGCTGCAAAGTGAGTTTCAAGCTAAACTTTGTTGAAAATCTAAATAAATAACCCTATAACAGAATAATAGTAGCAAGGACAAAGATTTCACAGGAGTAGAAAAACACAACAGAAAAAAAAAAATTAAAAAAGAATTGAAACCTTCAGATTTGTTGACTAATCTTCATCCTCTTGGAAGACCCGAAAGCCCTTCCAATTGAATCAACAATCCTCCTCTGTGATTCGAGAATCATTTGGATCCGCTTCTTCTCCATCTCCAATCTACACCTCTGTGTTTCCTTCATCATCTCCATCTTCAAATTCTCCATCCCAATAAACCTCTCAGCAAAACCTCTCAATTCAGCTGATAACCCTGAAATCAACCCCTTCCTTCTCACCACCACTCCTTCCTCATCATCACTATCATCATCATCCTCATCTTCATCCTCATCATCATAATCATCGCAATCACGCTCCCTTGAAAACCCTAAAACTCCTCCATACTTGTTTGCTTTGGGTCTCTGTTTAACAATGTAATTAATACTCTTAGACTTGATATAACTCTCCCTCTGGTCATCATCATCATTGTAGTAGCAAACACCATCATCATCATCATCATCATCATTATCTTCATCATCTTCATCATGATCATTCTCGTTGTTGTAACCTAAAGGAGCCATAGACATGAAAGGTCGAGCCGAAATAGGAAGAGGACCGCGTTCCAACTCGTCCATGAGGCCGGAGTATTGCCAGGCGCCGCCGCGGGCCATGGCGGCGCCGGTGGAAAGGCGGTGCTTCTCGGCGCGATGGCGCTGGCGGAGCTTCTCCATCTTGTGGCGGCATTGGATGGCGGACTTGGAAGCGTGATTGGAGTCGTAGCCGCATCGGGCGGCGACGACGACGGCGACCTCTTCCCACTGGGTGGACCGGAGTGGGCCCCGCTTGAGGGAATACCATTTCTCTTGGTAAGACCTGATGAGGTTCACCGTCTCTTGGTGGGTCCATGGGATCGATTGGGGTCTCTTCGGGGGTGAAGCGTCGTCGTTTGTGGCGATTGGGGAAATTAGTTTCGGTGAGGAAGGGGTTGCCATGATGGAGTTAGCCGATTAGGGTATTTGATTATTTGGTGTTTCTTTTTTTTTTTTTTTGCTTTTGTTGGGAGTTAATGTTATTGTGGTGTTTTTATGTGATTTTGGTGGTGGGTATTGGGTGGTGTAGTTGACATTTGATGGCGGTGGTTGGTGTGGCGGTGCAGGTGGTTGTGGTGATGGTGGAGAGTGACAGGGGACATAGTGGGCTCGGTCGATGTAAGTGCGCCAGCCTGTGTCAGTGGTCACTACCGGGCACAGGCTGATGGACTAGACTTTTTTTGTTTTTTTAGAAGTTGCAATTTTTGGGCTTGAATGGGCTTGAAAGTCTGACTGTAGATTACTTTGTGAAACAAAACCACCGTTAGGCAACGATAATTCAAAACTGACAATAGTAATGATAGACTAATTGTTCTGTACGATTAGATTCTTCTGTGTTAAAAAAAAATTGATATAGTTACAGAGGAAAGTTATACTTATAAGTCTCTTTTTTACAACCCCTTACCCATATATTATAACCGTTGATTTCCGGCAATCAACGGTTATCATTTATTATAAATTAATAATTAATTAATGAGTTTAATTTGCGAAAATCATAACCGTTGATTGGCGAAAATCAAATATATGGTTGTAAAAAAAAAAAAGGTTGTAACTATAACTTCTCCCATAGTTATATATGAAATCATAATTATATAAAGGTGATAAAAAAAGAAAGAGAAAAAAAATATTAAAATAGATAGTTACAAAATCATAACCGTTGATTTACCTTCGTATACTTGTAATTTTCTCACGTGATGATGTCATATTTTTTTTATCACGAGATAATCTATTTCCGTTCTTATATATTACGTGTGTAACTAACCTATTATTTTAAATAGACAACGGTCTTATACTTTTCGTTTGATTTGGATTCCGGTTCTTAATTTTTTTTTTTTTTTTCTAATTCGAGTTTCTTAATTCGATCCAGTTCAGTCAATTAACCGGTCAAGTATGCAACTAGTCAAAAATTGGTTTCAACCGATCAAAAATTAGGTTCAACTGGTACCGGTTTTCTGGTTGAACTGGATTTTGAATAATTCCACTAAGCCAAAATTATTTTGACAAAATATTCCACCACAATTGCACTCTTGGGATTTATAATTGGTGCCTATAGTTCTTATATTAATTTTATTTGTATTTTTATATTTATATTTTTACATATATTCAATTTAAGTGATTCAACTAATGATTCAATGATTGAACCAGTAACCCATTGATCAGGTACTTTAACCGAGTCAACGACCGGTTCGAGTTACAATTATTTATGAAAGTTATTCTCTCTACTCTTATTTTATCTACTTTTACTTACCTCTTTCAAAATCGTTAGATTACAATCTCATTCAACGATAAAGATTTACTGTTTAAAATCAACCATTTTACCCCTTTTTATCTCCCACTGCCCTTCATCCTTTCTCTTCCTCCCCTTTCTCTCTTTCTCGGATCCATCATTTTTTTTAAATTGCAATCATCCTTCGGGCGATATGAATGACAGATTCAAATTAGATGAAATTGACAGATTCAAAATAAAAGGGCCAAAAGAATATCACTTCATACGCTGATTCAAGATGTCATAATCCGTTTAGCTCTTTGCCCATGTAGTGAATCGTAAAAGTACAGCCAAGTTTTTTCTTAGTTCTGGAACAAGCATGAATAAACGTATGAATTAGATGGGGGGTATGAATGATTAAGAATGGTTTGGAACCTTAAATCTGGATTCAGATTTTTTTCTTTTCTTTTGGATAAATTGGACTATCCTTTCTTGTGATTCACAAATGAAACATATCAATATATATTTATTCATAATTGTTAAGTTCTATTAATTCATACCCTCACAGAAAACAATGATATGGCATGAAGCCATGAATCTGATCCTTATTTTGTATATAACATAATATTTTATAAAAAATCAAAGAGCAACAGATTGTCAATTACAAGAAAAGAGTGATTGAATTAGCGAAGATTGACGCCCTTTAGCTTTGGTGTACAGAAATTGTAGAATCGTTTCAGTTCTGATGCCACAACGAGGAAGAGAAAAAGGAGGAGGGAGAAAGGGTGAGAGGCAATGGGAGAGAGGAAGGGGTAAAAGGGTTGATTTTATACCGTAAATCTCTATCATTAAATGAAATTGTAATCTAACGGTGTTTAGAGAGGTAGGCAAAGGTAGGCAAAAGAAGAATAGGCAGAATAACTTATCTTATTATTTATATGATAAAAAATAGAAATGGTACTTGTAACTAAAGGTTTCTGTAGATTTTGAAGGGAGGCACGCATTAGATGTACGACCAATTAGATGTATGACAAAAAATAATAAATAATGTTCACTTTCAAAGGTTTATATAAATTTTAAAGGGGAAAAGAGTAAAGCATATAACTCTCCCTCAATTGAGTCATATAGCTATTATTGAAGCTAAAGAAGTGGAGCAACAGTTATAATTTTCCATAATGATTATTTCATAATCTTCTCCTGAAATAAATTGTAGTATCCATTCAATTGGGTTAGTAACATCCATACCTCATCAAAACCTTTCTAGAAAACCCAATAAGAAAAAAAAACTAGCAAGGGAAAAAAAGTACATGACATGCACTATTAAAGCATTGACAAACTCCCTCATTAAAAATCTTTGGCCAAGAAAAACCCTGAGGGAAAAAATTGGCAAAAGAGAAAGGAGTATAATAATAAACATTCAAGGCTCCATCCTTTAGGGATTTTCAATTAAATATCATCGTGAAATTACCTACAATCACGATGCCCATTAAAATCATCTAACGATACGTTTTAGTTGCCATGTTGATCAAGTAACAGAACGTAATAAAATCTAGTATGGGAGAGTAAGAAACATCGTAATTAATGTTGGGTCTCTACGAAAACCCTCGCTCTTCCTTAGTTGCTTTCTTAAGGAAGTCAACATAATTAACAAACTCAATGTGTAACAGCCCGTTACGTACCGGTATTGTTAACATTAATTATGATATTAAGCGCAGTTACAATCACAACAGTTCATTTAAAAAAACGAGAATAAATTTTTTCCGACTATTACGCGAGCATTTAAATCATAAAAAGCGTAATAATTAAAAGCTGTGACCGTAACCGTAAACTCTTGCGGAAGACTTATTTTAACTATTTTTATAACTTACATCATTCATTATGAGTTACTAAGGAGTTCCCATAAACTCACTTAGCCTATATCCAACTTTACATTTTTACCAATTCGAACATGTTTCACTCTAAATTTTTCTGCGACCAAAACGATCGCAACCAACCCTTCTTCTCAGATTATATTTTTGTATTACTTAATTCCCTTTTTAACAAGCTATCATACGCTCAATTCGGAGCTCATTTGCTCCGGTTATCGCCGTTTGAAGTTGGATAAGCAATTAGCCCAAACAACCCCAAAAACAGCTCCAAACCACTCACATTTCTCGAATTACTGCACTCAATCCACTCAACCATTTGCTCTCAAATTTTTATCCTACAAACTAGACATCTAAAACTTCATTTTGATATATCACACGCTTAATTTGGCGGAGAAACGAAGCGGGAATTAATTTCCCAAATCCGGTCCAGAATCTGCCTCAGGTGCAGGGGCACATGGGCAGTCCGTGTTTATCTATTTTTTTCAGGCCGAAGATCAACCCAGAATTTCCTCAAATTTTGACACAAGGTATAGGACATCACAACCTTCAAAATGGCGTATAGCACGTCCCTAGGGGACTTCTATGGAGGGAGATATGCTCTTCCGAAGTTCGCCTAAAATCTGCCAATTCTACAGAAAATTCGCCAGAGTTTCCTTTGTTTTTCCAATAATCCCAAATTTGTAAAAGATCATTTAAACCTCAATGTACCTAATAAACACATGATAATACAGTAATAATCCAATGGGTGGCACACACAAGGACCAACAACGCCTTGGGGCACTTACAACCCAATCCAGTTTATAGTTATTAAACATAGAGTCCATATTAATCATTCTTAAGTAGTTGCAATCACTAACACCTTTTTCATGCATATTTCCATTATACATATTATCATAACCTAAAATAGGCCTAAGGCCCTTCCATCATAATTAGACATGCATCAATACTATTACAATATGGCTTTACAATTTACAACTTGAAACTAAAACTTCAAATTACATTCTTCTAAAATTTCAACTTAATTTAAAAGACAACATAACCAAATACATCACTACTAGACTTAGGAAAAATGGCATGAACAAGATGCTAATGAAGCTACTAATAAATACAAATGACATGTTCATGCCCTAAGTCTAGCCTAGGCCACACGTCCAACAAAATGCAAAATAAGAAGCGCTCCACCGCTCACTCTGCGGGCCTCTTGCCCGAGACTCCTGCTCCACTACTACCTCCTGAAATAAATGCCCCGAGACGGGGTGAGATATACGAATATATCTCAGTAACCAAGAGGTTCTGGAGAAAACTCCACCCAATGGTTCACTTCGATGCATATCAATAGAATACAACAACCACTTTGAAAACATGATATAGCAAGGGATTTAGAGAATTGGGAATATAAAGAAAACAAAATACGACGATACGGGATGGTAACCCCAATTCCACGTACGCCCTCGGCATATATAAGCCTATGGGTATCATCCAAGGTGTGTTCACAGAAACCACAACCATGATGCCCAAACCAACCAAAACGCCAAAGACATTCCTAGTGTGCTCCTACCCGGATCACACACCATGACCGCAGTCAACTGGAACTCCCTCCTGGAGACCTATCCAGCGGAAGTCCGAAAATGCCCGAAGGCTAATAAAACTGTCTACTGGCCAGAGACTCGGTACTGCAGTACCCATAGCAATAATGCATGCTTGCTCATGTGTTCTATACTATTCATACACACTTCCTACCGTTGCCATCAACTGGCAAGGTGGAACAGAAAAGGGGAACAAGCCCCAGTACCAAGAGGTTACCTGGAATATTGTTTCCACAAGCTCCGCAGCAGCATATCCCTCAACTTGGTACACAGCAGAATGCCTACACAGAGGACATTCCTAATCACTCACAATTCAAACAATACATGCTACTTTACAATTACACATGCATTGAACCAATTACTTACCTCAATCCACTTGGTCCAAGACCGATGGCAACTCACTGAATCAAGATTCAGGATTCAAGTCAACGTACGGCAACCTATACAATTACGTACATCCATCAGTACGCGTCAAATAGCATCAAATTGCAAAATCACAAAAATCCTCCCCATCCTCCCTTGATGGTTCGGCCATTGTAGTGTAAATTTGAGATTTATTTTTCTAAATTTTCTTTCTCATTTTGTTACGTCTCATTAGGTTGTCAATAGGCCAGTTCAAGTGCCGGTTCGTCATTTTCGCGTCGAATTCCATCAAAACGCGAAAATC
Organism: Gastrolobium bilobum; assembly: GCF_033153095.1. Classification (NCBI taxonomy): domain Eukaryota; kingdom Viridiplantae; phylum Streptophyta; class Magnoliopsida; order Fabales; family Fabaceae; genus Gastrolobium; species Gastrolobium bilobum. Next base: position 294,533 of record NW_026897857.1, on the reverse strand, counting down.
GCAAAATCCCCCCTTTTTCCCTTGGAGGTTCGGCCATGTAGGTGTAAATTTGAGATTTATTTTCCTAAATTTTCTTTCTCATTTTATAACACTCCCTTAGGTTGTTTTGAGGCTAGTTCAATCGTCGTTTTTCCGTTTTTCGACATTTACGCATCGTTTTGCGAAATATTTCATTCTGGGCTCACTTAGGTCTCTAACACAATTCATTCTTTTCCATTGATTCAAACACTCTCCAAGCACAACACAACCCATCTAAGCACCATATAACTACTCAAATCATCATCCAAATCATTTTTCAACATCAATTCTTCAATCTTTCTTAAAAGAATCGAATTTTACCCTATGGCATTCCAAGGAATTTCCATACAACTTTAATCATTCCACACCTCATACAATCCTATTATATCAACATACAATCATACAACAACTCATCAATCCAATCCTAACACATTTTCAAAACTCAAAGTCATGACAACCTCAAAATTTTCTAAGTTAAAAATTCACATTTTTCATCAATAAATTTCATCGCATTTCTAGCTTTAATACATCATTCTAACACATTATCATCTAATACACATTTTCAAATTGAGCTCTCTAACACAACACATCATCAAATCAAGCTTTAGGTTTCCAAAAATTCAATCACAATTAAACCATGTAAATGGGATGGAAACATACTCACAACAAAGGCTAGAAGCTAACCCAAGACTCCTCCAAGCAATGGAAGATCAAAAAGCTCCATGGACAACCATTTTTTCTCCAAAATTTCGTGGCTGTAAATGGCCAATATCTCCCCAAATACACGGTTTCAAGGCTCAAGAGTGGTACCAATGTGTTTAGAAGGTTGTTTCCAACAAATTTCAACACAAAAATCACTTGATTTGGTTAAGAAATGATCAAGTTATGGTGAAAAGAAAATTTGAATGCAAATAGGGTTTTTGGGGGAGGGGGCTGCGGGTTTCATGAAGAAGAAGGGAGGAAAGTGATGCATGAATAGTGCCAAGCACATGTGGCTTAAGTCACTTAAGTGGGGTGGGTCCCACCGCCACCTCACGCGATTTAAAACTAATCCGAATTTTCCTCCGATTCCACTAAACGTCCGTAAATTCACAACCTATTTAGAAACTCAAATTTTTAACATTAACTATTCCCCTTTAATTAGGCTTGATCAGATGAATTAAGAGTCCTCCATTCGTTCGGAGAAAACACTGTTTTAAGCTATTACGCGCGCCATTGGCACGCTTCCCCAAACTGTCTTAATTTCATCGAATATTATAAGAAATCATATTTCCTAACTCATTAGACCATTTTTAACTCATATTTGAAACCTAGAGCTCAAAACTCAATCGGCACGTTTTACGGTGCAATCGTACCGCGGTATTTTTACCCGCGAAAAACACTATTCACTGATTTTTCTGAAACTTGCCTGTCCACTCAATTTTTCGTTCTGAACCCATTTCCAGGGTTATTTTTACCATCTGAGACCTTCTACTCAATTTTTATCTTCCTAGGGTTGCGTGTTGGCTAATTACCGTTTTGCCCTTTCTTTGTATTTTGGCCTAATCTTTTGGATTTTCACTAATCATTCACTTGATTGCTCACTTAATATTTTAATTACTTGATTTAAAATTGTGAGGTGTTATACAATGCAAGACAAAATATATCAATAAAATTTGTCAATAAAATTCCTATAAATGAAACATAAAAAATATTTATTCTAGAAGTAACATAAAGCAAACCATAACCAATAATTAAAAAATGAGTTGAATCAATCCAAAAAGATAATAGGAATCATTAATGTAAAGATGTATTTGCTAGTTCAAGAGCAAAATTCAACAAAATAATGTTGGCCTCTACCGTGATTAAGACAATAAGAGTAATTTTCATAGCATAAGATTTATGACGCTTATCCTTAGTTTATTTTTATTTAGCCACCTTTGTTTGACTTCTTTCTTTTTCATGATTTGACCTAAGGATGGATTTTCTACCGCCCTTTCAATAGATATATCATTATCTGTGCTGATAGATGGTTAGAATCTTTTATAATTTGGCATTTGCTTCAAGCAATATTTTTGAACTAACGAGTTAAAATTATATTTATTTCCATTCACTTCACGGATGTGGAAATTTGGCTTTTAAGCATTTGCCACAACACTATACTAAAAAATCTTTAAATTAATAATAAGGATTGCCAAACACTCACCGCTATTTCAGGAAAAAAAATGATATAATTTCTCAAATATCCAATACAGATTTTCAAGCACTCACTACTACTTCAGGAGCATAAGACACTCATTAATACTCTAAGAACAAGAGGATATATATATTGTCAAATACCCATTGTCACTTCAGAAGCAGAAACAAAAAATAAAAATGGAGAATTGGTAGATGAAGAAAGGAAGTATATGAAGATCAAAGCATGAACTCTTGGGAAACCATAAGAATATTATCAAATTATAATTCACTAATCTTTCATATAAGTTTTGTCTTTATATAAGACTCTGTACATGAATAAAGGTGTAAATACACTTCGATACAGTTGTATAGTGATTACATGGTATATCAAAAGTTATGAAAAATCAAATGATGATCCACACATCATAAAACATATGAAAGGCCAAAGGTCATCCACATATTAAAATACATATTTTATAAGAATATTAGCTAATTTATTTAACAAATTCAAATCTTTTATCCCATCGGGACATTTGATCCGTAGTAACAGTTTGAAATATGTTGGTAGGCGAATGCACACTCTTAAGGACTATGAGTTAGATATGTGATCTGTGATACTCCATATAACCAAAAAATTTAATTTGAGCATGGAAATATTTATTTTGATAGCTACTTAGATTATTAAATTCGGATGGGTAATGAAGAAGGAATTAAGTAATTACCCGTTTAATTAGCTAAGAATTTGTATTAGTAGTTGCTAGTACTCAGACAAAAAAAACTCACTTAAATCTATGGAATTAAGTCGAGTAATTAGTGGGTGAATTACTTTGACCCTATGATTTATAGGAACAGATTCACTTACCACCAAAAAAGTTTACCACTCTTACAACCAATTCAATCACCGTTGATTTTTGTCAATCTAACGGTTATAATCTATTGAAAATTAATAGCATTTATTGTGTCATATTTATTAATTAATTATTAATTTCTAATAAATTATAACCGTTAGATTGACGGAAATCAATGGTGATTAAATTGATTATAAGAGTGATAAACTTTTTTGATGGTAAATATATCCTGCCCAATGATTTATTTAGTTGAGGACTGAAACTAAGCTACCTAATTTAATTAGACTTTTCAAAATTTAGAACCAACCCTCTTAAACCCAAACAAGTGGCTAGTATCTAATTTTTATTTCTTTCCTTACACTCATTTTTATCTCTTATAATTCCACACGCTTAGCATAGAGGAAGCGGTCTGGTGGTAAGAAATCTCTTTTTTGTTGCATTCTTTTTCTTTTAGCTTTAGAGCATTTTTCGAATCTCCTCAGTATCACTTTTGGGAGGAGTTTAAAGCCTTAATCCTGGACCCGCCCCGAATCAGACTAATCGCGAAGCTCTGAACCGATGGAATATTTCCAAAAAAAAAAAAGAGCATTTTGATTGCCTCACTTGTGAGAGCACTAATCTCCTTTCTGCGGTTTAGGTTCGGCTACCTCAAGTTTAGGAAGAAGGGAGGTGCCTAGCCAAGGAAACAAAGACCAACAACTTGCAAATAGTGGTGAAGGATCGGCTCTAGGTAAGAGGGACTTAATTAATGTGTTATACAATACATTTTCTTACAGCCTAGTAACATGAGTAAATATGGGACCAATCTGATATCTGTTTGTATGAGACTGAATGACATGTTTGCATTGCTGCATTTTATTGAAAGCAGTGGCGGAGCCACGTTGGCTTGAGCCAGTTCTTTGTCCTTAACTGATTTTCAAAAATTAGCCACGTTTTATACATGGTTAAATGACTGTAGCACTAGGCTACATACAGGAAAGTATTTAGTATGGCATCGGCTAATTTTTTTTCTCGGGATGGGTTACTATGCGGGCTCCGCCGCTGATTGAAAGGATCAAATTCTGTCATTGAGTTATGAGGTAATCACAAATTTGTGTTGTCATATACGGTGGAAATCGACAATCACACAAAATTGAGAAAACAGAACAGAGAAAAGAGTAGAGAGATTGACACGATGATTTATCCTATTTCACCCAATATAGGCTACGTCCAGCTTGTCTGTACTATATTCACCTCACCGCCACTGGTTACAAGTCACTCGATTTACAAAAAAAATATAAATAGGATTAGAGAACCCTAATAACAGCTATTCATGGGCCCAAGCCCAAACTGCTAAGAAAATTACAATAAATCAGAGGCCCACAATAATACCTAGTCTCTATCCTAGTTGCCTTTCTGCTGACCCCGACAACAAGGACATTCATCAGCATGCGACGTATGAGCTATACCCAACAATATATTTGCCGTAAAATTTCTGTTTTTCTGAGTTGCTGACGCTGTAAATATATGAGTTCTCTGTCTTTCACGTGGAAGTAACGAACCTTGGCCCGGTTCTCTGTTTATGGAGAAGGTAAGACTCCATTCTGGAACTCTGAATGGCACTGCCTCTGCTCTGAATTATTGCCTTGTTGGCAGTTATTTTGGTTCCAACTGCTGGATTCATTTACGTTCTTGTTCTGTAATGAATTTATTGTACACTGATCTTGTATCAAGTTCCCCCTTACTGAGATTCAACATCTCACTCCCCTTTATGGGCTGCAATCTGCAGGAGAAGATAAAAGAAAGACAAAAATATAGGTGTGAAGAATTGAACAAGGGACTGCATATTTTCCATGATTATTTTTCTTTTTGTTAACTACTATGATGTAAAGAACTGAACTAGTTGTAGTTTAAATCATGGATTTGATGTACTCTGTAAGACATGTTATTTTGAGCAAAGAGGTGTAACTAGGACTGTATGGAAGTTTATTAAGCCCCAAAATGAATCTCTAGCTCCTACTTGAAGTTGGTTGTAAAATATTAGTACTAATATATCAGTCTGCAACTTTTCAGCTTTGACCACCTTCTGTCTTTTGAACATAACATGAGTTGGAGTCCTCTGAATTTTGTGAAACTGGTTGCAAATCAAAGATAACTCTCTAATCTTTCAATCTGGAAATTTTCAGAATGTTTGAATATCCCTAGCAACTGCAGTTCAATGGGAAAGTTGGTTGCATATTACTATTACCTGTCAAAAAATTTCTGATGAAACAGTCAACTTTCCCAGAGCATAACTCTATCTAGGGACCTCCAATTGATGTGATTCTAGTTGCATTTGAAAGATTAGGCGAGCTACATTATTGTATTATTTTTAATATACATCCCCAACATTAATTACAGGATAAAAAACATAATTAAACCGCATTAATAACATAGAAAAAATGTTTGTTGACATTTTAAGTGGAACGACTGTTATTTTGGTGGTTTTTTATCTTCTTTTTTTCCACAATACTCCTTTTCTTTCTCCTCTTAATTTTATAGAGGAGAGAAAGCAAAAAATCACTAATACATCAAAACACAATAGTCTCACTTAAAATAACATAAAATTATGTCCTTTAAAATAATAAATAATTTTTCCAATAAAATGAACAAATTTCATCAACATTTTTAATAACATGAACAATTAGGATTAAATTTGTGAATTTTAAAGGTTTCGAAAAAAATAAAACCAAATATAATTGTAAGACGAAAATGAAATATATAATAAAGTTATACTTTTTGCCTTAATTATTTAATTTTACTATTTTTACCACAGCAAACCACCGGTGTAAAGTGACGAGTAGGGGTGTAAATAGATCAGGTTAGCCCAGTCTAGCCAACGACCCGGCCTACATTGAGCCCGGCTCAGGCCCGGTCTTTCAGAAAAATAGAGTAAGCTTAGGCTTATAAAAAAAAATTTAACAAATAGGCCATAGGCCAATTTTGTCAAGTCCGGCCTACAGCCTTGTAGGCTGGCCTATTTAATTTATTAAAATAAAATAATAAAATAATATTATTTTATGTGGCAAAGACGCAAAGTACCAAATACCAATACCAACCCTAATTGATGGTGGTTTAAAGATTTTTAGATGAATGACATTCTGTTGTAGACTTTATTTCAGCATTCAGTAATTGTATTTTTCTTATTTTTTCTATTTCATTGACTCTATTCATCTATGATATACATTCTAGAGCTGATGTATTATGTTGACTCTTTCTTGTTTGTCATTTTTTTCTTATGAGAAGTACTAGTGCTAGTGCATGCATGAATAGAACTTTCTTTGCTCTATACAATTATTTTTTTTGCTTAGTATCTACAGTGAGAGGCCTACAAGGCCTGTAGGCTATGTCAGACTTTCTTATTTTTAAAAATAGGCCAGGTTTGGCCTACAAATAAAGCCTTTAGTAGGCCAGATAGGCTAAATTTTTTTGGCGTAGGCTTGGGCCAGGAAGGCCAAAGCCCAACCCATTTACACCCTGGTGACGAGTTGAGGACCATTCCTTTAGTGTCCTGCAATAAAAACCAGAGACGCCAGCCACTAAATGCATTCGGGTACTATATTAGACATTATCTAAAACGCTATCATCTCAAGAATATAATAATAAGCAATGACAAATGAACAACCATGGTCTCTATATTTTTTTATGCCCATGATCATGCTTTAATTTAAAAAACTCCAAACATCATCCTTTTAAAAGCAAAATCACACGCACTAGCACATAATGATTACTCCATAAAGAAGTTGAAAGCAATAATTACATTCACAAGCTGTCCTCTATATTCTATGGACATGATACCTCAAACTACAAGAAAAAGGACGAAAAGGCTGTTTACAGTTCATATCCCGTAATTTGTGTCATATCCCTCCAAGGCAAAAAAACACAGCATAATGTGGGATAAAAGACTATAGGTACGTGGCATAGGATTCAAAACTGTTTTGAATACATATTGACCCCATTGGACTATAAGAAGGTTTATTTACATGCTAAAACATAAAACATTGTAAAACGAAGTACTGGTGAATTCTAGTAGCTACCATAGGTGGTTGCCATTTACATGTTGCCAAGGGTGCTGGCTGTGGAGCCATGGCACAAGTGTTGCTACTGTACATGATTTAGCTGCTTTCACATGTCTCCCAAGATGCACTTTGGCAGCGTCTTTTCCTCAAGCTCACCTGAAAATGAATGGGATAATCAGTATTGGTCATTAAGCAACATAACAATCCCCAAGTAGTTACACTATGACCAATCAATATGAAAATGAAGGTACCATTAAAAAAAAAAAAAAAAGATGTACAAGGCTCCCCGACTTGCAACGATTGGAGTGAGAGTCAATTGTATGCAGCCTTACCCTTATATTTTTGCAAATTTTTGCAAAGAGGCTATTTTCCAGACTCGAACCTGTGACCTTCCGGTCACAAGGAATAACCTTAACGCTGCTCCAAGGCTCACATTCTAATTATGTAGGTAGTGTGTTATTAGTTAAACAACAGTAACAAATACAAGAAATATTCCAGGACCTTAAGTATCTTAAGTTGTTATTATGTATAAGAAATGTTGATACACAAGAGAATATTATTTCAAACAAAAAAATTTCACTGGTGAGTAACCACAGCTTTTGAATTCGACCTTGATAACTATGCTTTTGAGTTTTGATGCTTTCTTTTTGTAGAGGGTTGGATGGTTAAGAAGAGAACTGGAAGCATTGAGCACAGACAGAGTTACAGGTACACTTAATGACAAAAGGAAATTTAAGAAAGAGGTTCAGACATAAAGCTATGCAATGGATATGTGCAAGAACGGCTGGTAATGAAAGGAAATCGAAATCATAAACTCTTTCCACATACTGAATTTGTAGTTGTGGAATCATATTAAATTCAAGCATAAGAAACCGTTATATACTAGAAAGAAGGTACAAATACAATCATCACATATAGTCAACAACAACAGATGACCATGACTAGAGAATTGTTTCACATACATGCTTCTAAGACTAAGTTGTTCTTGATAAAAATTTGAATGGTGGTAATGGTAGATAACAAGTAGTAAATTATACCTTAGATGATGAAGGGGGCAAGGAAGCCCCACGCACTGGGTTTCTTAACTGTTTAATTTGTTGAAGATGGTTTGCTATCTCCTCCAGAAGCTTAAACTGACGTTTTTCACTTTCAACATTCTCCGCAAATAAAGTCAATTTTTCTTTTTCATGTTTTACCATTCTCAGCCTTTCTCCAAGAATTTCAATCTCATTGTCAATCTTTAACTTTTCATTATGAACTGCTGATGAAGAATCGCTTTCAGAATCAAAAGGCAAAGTTTTGCATCTTGAATTATAGAACATGGATAATTGACTAGTTGGGCCATCATCACTATTCTCATTTTCTGTCTTGCTTGTCCTTGGACAATTACTCACTGTATTAGTGCTCGGTACTGCTACAATTCCAAATTCAAGATAACTGTTTCTGGATTCATTTGAAACAGTACTAAATAAAGAGCTGCTTAACTTTTCATTTTCCTCTTCTCTAAGTTTTATGTTGTCATCTACAACATGAACATCAAGAACATCAGGTTCAGTATCATAAAAAGAGCTATGTATATCACTGTGCATTTGATCCTTGTGTTCTGTGTTTTTCTCCAGCTCTTCTTCCTCTTCTGTATCGATACAAGTTTGAGTAATCATATAATTTGAGGAAATATTTGATGCTTCATCTTTCTTAACAATTGATATGGTGCTTTCACTCTGCAGTGGATCTTCATGTGTTTCAACTGAAAGTGGAGGTCTTTGTCCCCATTCATCAAGCAGCAGCTTTGGCTTGTCATTTGACTGGTCACTTCCATTCAAATCCATCTGCCTATAAGCTTCAAGCTCCTTTTCCAGAAAGTGATTCTCCCTTTCCCTTCTTATAAGGATCTCTTCCAGAATATTCATCTCTTCTTCATCATAAGAGACTCTTTCTTCTATCATCCTCAGGTATTGTCTCATTTCCATTTCCACTGATGCCTTCTCCTCCTGCAGACGTGATATCATAGCCATGGCTTCATCAGCTGCAGTAGCAGCTGCAGCTCTCTCCTTTTCTAGCTCTAGGTAAAGAGCAGCATAGGCAGCTTTCTCTTCTTCAAGTGCGTTTTCCAACATCTTGATACAGTTCTCTTCATTTCGAACAATCTGGACATTGTCTTGCTCATTACTCATGTAGTGTTCCAATGAAGATGATTTTTTGTCCTGTCCTGGACTAACAGCTGCAGCTGTCTCCTTTTCTAGCTCTAGGTAAAGAGCAGCATAGGCAGCTTTCTCTTCTTCAAGCGCGTTTTCCAACATCTTGATACGGTTCTCTTCATTTCGAACAATCTGGACATTGTCTTGCTCTTTACTCATGCAGTGTTCCAATGGAGATGATTTTTTGTCCTGTCCTGGACTAGCAGCTGCAGCTCTCTCCTTTTCTAGCTCTAGGTAAAGAGCAGCATACGCAGCTTTCTCTTCTTCAAGTGCGTTTTCCAACATCTTGATACGGTTCTCTTCATTTCGAACAATCTGGACATTGTCTTGCTCTTTACTCATGTAGTGTTCCAATGAAGATGATTTTTTGTCCTGTCCTGGACTAGCAGCTGCAGCTCTCTCCTTTTCTAGCACTAGGTAAAGAGCAGCATAGGCAGCTTTCTCTTCTTCGAGTTCATTTTCCAACATCTTGATTCGCTTCTCTTCATTTCGAACAATCTGGACATTGTGTTGCACATTACTCATGTAGTGTTCCAGTGTTGATGAATATTTTTCCAGTACTGGACTATCAACCATTGATCCATCAAATTCATAACTATGACAGGACTTTTCACACAAATCATGACCTGTTTGGGCACCTTCATCGTCTAAATAGCAGGATGGAAAAATACAGCAAGTTAAAAGCCAATATCTAGTATGCATAAAATAATAAAAATACATTGAATACTTGTTCAAAACGAATATAAGATTCAACTTGTTATGCCTTGACAAAATCATTTATCATTATAATCACAAGATGTTGAACTTGGCAGTTTGCAAGAGTCATAAATATTCTAACATGTGGGAGCTAGTATAGCATATATTAGAAAGACTGCAAATTCACATTAACAATAAGTGACTTCAATTGAAATCATTGAATGAACGATAATCATGTTAATAATTTCTCACTTACCGAGCACACTAACTTCTTTCCCTGAAGCAGGATTTACGCTTTCACTGATTTTATCTCTAATTATACTGCCATAACAAGGCAAGCAGGAAGAGAGGCCAACATCAGACTGCAGATTATCAGAAGGAATAACCATAGAGGCTTTTCCACAATCATAATTACCCTTTCTCCTGCGCCTAATCCCAGACCTTCGTTTCAGACTCATGATCCTCTTTCCCTTAGCATCATACCCGTTTTCCTTATCAACTAAGGAAAGCAAACGTGGTCCTGAAAATGAACTACAAGATGCTTCATCTTCCAAATCAACAAGCCTATTATCAGATACTTTCTCTGCAACCATTTTGTCATTGGCATTGCATGAATGACACTTCACCCTAACCAGATCAAAAGGAAACCTTTTAGCCGCCATCACTTGAATGGAGCATATCTTCCTTGAAGGCCACTCAAAGAGTATTTTGTGCAGACAGAAGTTACTACTCTTAAACCCAAAACTCCCCTTGCAGGGACAAGGAAAGTAAAGTCCAAAAAACCAGAAGAATTTGGAAGCAAAGAAAGCAATAGCTGATCCACAGAGCAAGAAATAAGCAACAAAAAGGTCAATAAAGGCTCCAATAAGTCCTCCCAGTGTCCAAGAATGAATTTCCTGCAAAGCCATCTTCCCTTGAAGAACTCAGAAACCAAGTACTCTCTCAAGAAGCAATTAACCATCACAAGTGCCAAAAGAGCTGATGAACATATTAAAGACCCACCAAGCAAAATCCAAAATTTTCACATACCCAAATCTAAAAATCCCCAATCAAAAGCAACCATAGAACAAAAAAACCAAATTGACAAAAGGATTCAGATCAAAGCAGGTAGCAGAACAACTTGAAGAAGAAAGCAAGAATACAAAAGAAACCCAAGATCATGCATTCATGCTTTGAAGAAATTACCAACTCACAATCAAAACTCAACCCTTTTCTTCTCCCTACTTTTGAAAATGATTACAGAAGCTTGGTGCATAGAAAAAGGAACCTGGTTTGGAGATAAAGTTGGCGGTTCAAACTTCGAAGTTTAGACTAAAGATTAACAAGAGTACTTGCAGGGATGAGAAAAAAAAAAAAAAAAAAAAAACACAATAAAAAAACCCAGAAAAGAATCAAAAGAACACTAAAGATTTGATGAAAGAATTTGAAATTTCCATTTGATGTTAAGGCTTGTAGAATAATCTAATGCAAACCACTAACGTTCCAACCAAATTCATCATTTTTTTGGTACAAAGACTGCGACTTTTGCTTAAGGGAAAGTTAGCAGCTACCCACAGGAAAGAAACGACGTCGTTTGCTATCTCTTCCAAACTTGCCACGTGGCAATGGAGTGTAATGTGTAAGCATTTATTAGCTTTTCCCCCAGTGAGCTGTATCTTGTCCCATGCAGCTATGAATCTATGATGGACTAAACGAAGTTTCGAGTTTCAACTCATAATCAAATGTATTTTATAAAAACAAAAGGAAACGTGAAATGATGCCAAAAATAAATTACCTACGCCGCAATGCCGAAATCTTTAGCGGAGGTATGCGCCGAAAGATAGGCCTTCAGTTATCATATGGTTCTCAATTTGTATTTTGCCACGAAAATAAAAAATTGTGGGGTTAATATTAACTAATGAAAAAGAATTATTGCTTATAGTCCTTCTAGCATTTTTTTAAAATTTATTTTTGTATAATTAATTAGGAAAAAGTATATATTCTTTTAAAAGATGATCGTTTTAAAAGAGAGAAAGAGATATATCATAAAAAAAAAAAAAAATTCCATGATTTATCTCTTTTTTTCTTTTAAAAGGACATAATTTTATATCATTCAAAAGGACACATACTTTTTCCAATAAATTAAGAGTTTGATGTTTATCCTTTTAAAAGATATATAATTATAGAAAAAAATATTTCCCCAGTCACGGGAGATAAAGTTATTTTCAGTGAGCTCAAAACGACGTCGTTTTGGTATTATAAGATTAAAAAATTATAATGATAAGACTAAAATAATCCTGCAATATATTATAATTACAAAAATATCTTGATTTCCACCCAAAATGACGTCATTTTGGGCTCACTGGAGATAACTTATCTCCATTGAGTGGAGAAATCTTTTACTCATAATTATACTAAGGATTCACTTTTTTGCAGTTATTGCATAAGTCCAATACGACGTCAATTTGGGGCAAAAATCATGGTATTTTTGTAATTTTAATTTATTTCAGGATTATTATAGTCTTTATAATTATAATTTTATAATATTTCAATCTTAAAACGACGTCATTTTAGAAGTAAATGCAGATAACTTATCTGCATTAACTGCAGAAATATTTTTCTGTTATACTATTTTAAATGAGAAAAAGAAATACATAATAAAAATCATGGAAGGAGAAAATGAAAGTTTTTTAATTTAAATTTTAAATAAAAAATATTAGTTTTAACTAAAATAACCATCATTTAAAAGAATAAATATTTCCTCACCAAAAAAAAAAAAAGAATAAATATTTTTTTCATAAATTAATTATGAAATATTTTAGAATGAATTAATTTTTTTAGTTTATTTTCTATCTATAACACCCTACTTTATATATATAACGCCCTATGTGCATCCGGTACATTACTACTCTATGATTTCATTACAGTAATGAGGAAGAACGGAACCCATACAAAACTTTACTCTCGAAGATCATGATAAACGCTATCATTAAAGTAAATTGAGAGTAAACTGATTAGTACTAATAATTCAAGTCTCATCTAACAAATCCAAACAAAATTGCAGCAATGATTGATTCCGACGACAAAAGTAATGGAAAACAGATCTGACAGTGTGCAATTGATGTAAATTTGGGAATGCTTGGCTGCCCCAAAAATTCTGATATTTGGAGACAAGAAACTAGATATTTGGCGCTTTTACAAAGATATTTCATTTGTTTAATTTGGTTAAGAATTGAAGGAGTTATGCCTTTTTTAAGTGGACTTCTAATTTATGTATACAACAGAGATATAGTTCTCTGGCGGTCATGATTCCATGCAAAACTGGGAATGTATCTTATTCCCATTGAAAACACCATATATTTTTTGTTGTTGAACAACCAATTTGATATAGACTTGGTGTGTGCAGCCACTGTTAACTAACAGGTGCCAAAGAAACATTGAAAGAGTTGATGAATAATAGGAGTCAACATCTTAGATTCAAGGTTAAATAAGATTTAATCAATCAAATCTTATATATCATAAGCTTGCTTCAGTTTAACATCTCATGCATGATATATATAATAATGTTGTGTATCTGTGAAGAATTATATTGTTTTTGTTTGTACTTTTAAATAAGCATTTTTTTTAATTTTTATTAAACAGTCTATTTTTTTAATAATGGTATTTCTATGGCTGCCCCCTATGTATCATCAGTCATCTCATCCTTTTTATAAAAATTAATCACTGTCGTTCGTTAAAAAAATATGAAAATCAAGGGCTCAAGTTCTATTCACTGTTTCTCTCCATATATTCGAGAAAGCTTCACCCAAAAAGAAAACATACTTCAGGACGAACTATTCTCCAATAGATCTACCCACGAGTCAACTAAAATATCTTTATGTTTGCAGCCGGTGGCGGACCGAGGAAATTATATGACGGGGGACAAAAATTTATCTTACTATTATAAAAAGACAATGCCAGTTTTGCTTTGATGATCACACTAAGAATACAAAAATACTTGTTAAGAAGAACCTAATAAAATTACATAATCTTTTGCCAATTTTTTGGTTAGAATGTCAATTTTTTGCTTCTCGTGACAATGGTGCAATACACTCTCTATTTCAATGAGGAACTAGTCTTAAGACCCTGTATTTTGTTTGTAAGATCTATTTTTAATTGTTTACCTTCATGCCTTATAGTGTTATAGTTGCACTTTCTTTGATTTCTTCAGAATCTTATTTTTTTACTTAGCTATTATTTAGCATAAGACACAGTAAATTAATTAATGTGTTATTTATATTTAGCATTTGGTCCCAACTAATAATTGATAACTATTACTGACATTTTTCCTTTGCCAACAAAGTCAAAACGTAAATACTCTTCTCCTTAGTTCTAACATGACAATCTGTACAAATTTTTAATGATTATAAAAAGAAAATTAGATAATCAATCAATATAAAATTAAATTATAGACAAATTTGATAGGTAGAGCGAATATGCATTACTAACTAAACTTTTCTTTATATACAACGGAAAAGCAAGCTTTCCACATTGATTGGGGAGGGTAGCAGACCAAGAACAAAATCTGTCATATATGCTGGCAGGTTAAATTTGATAAATAATAGTTATCAATTGAGTGCAATGAACGAATGGAACACTTTTTTATAAATAGTATCGCTTGTCTTTCACTTTTTATAAGCACTTTCAAAATTTTGTTTTTACAGACCATGTTGAATATCATATAGTAGAACATATTTTCATATTTTAGAGGGAGCGGGGGCCCACCCTAGCCCCCCATGTAGGTTCGCCCATGTTTGCAGCTCACGAGAACTCTATCTTGCATCTCCATGCAAGTAGCTAAGTTGTGCTAGTCTTATCCAATATCACCAATGCCCATTCTCGATATATCTAGATTATGAACATATTTCTAGCAATGAACGTGTGGTGTTATTGGGTCTCATGATCGTGATCTCTATCACAGATTCTCAATAACACACTCGTTCCATTCCAAGAGCTTTATCCAATTACTCATATTCAATATAAATATATAATATTTGAGACATGCAATATGAAACAAGATAAAAATATTTTTATTCATAATAATAATGAAGTAAATGGTCCATTTCACTCTTAGATGATCTCTGATACACCTATATATTAATATCATGATGAGGGATTCACTTGTCTAACTTAACTCATTGATAATGATATGAAGTCGGACTCCGCCTGAAGATGCCTGACACCACCATCTAGCCATCTAGAATTGAGGTCAATGAGTCCTAAATATATTTAAAACAATTCAGCTCGACCCAACGGAAAAACAAAGAAAATCTAAAAGATGGACAAAAAATGTTGCACCTAATTCTCCTCTTGCGTTTTTGAGCTCTCATTCTCTATCACTTTTAGACTGTGGCTACTGCCCTTGTTTTGCATGTGGAAACCTAGTATTCGTTATTTGGGCTAGACAATTAGAACCTATGTGAAAAAGGCCCAACAACTTGTACTTAAATATTTTGATTTTTCGGATCCTTCTTAGTTCCAATCCAACTCGCTTCTTTTAAAAGCAAAATATTATATTTCATTTATGAAATTGGGAAAACAAAAGTATATTGTTGAAACATTCATCTTTTATCTGGTAAAATAAATCTTTTCATCTCATATGAAGCAAAATAGATGTTTTCAAGACTTCAAAACTTTACGTTAGACCTTTTAGTTTTTCATAGACTAATGAAAACATTAAAAAACAATGGGTTTTATTTTTCTTATGTTGCATGAGATAAGTTGTCTCATGGAACACACAAAAAGTAAGTGGAACCCACTTTTTTATTTTCTCTCTCTTCCTTTTTAGTAGGTCCCATTTATTTTTTTTGTATTGCATGAGACAACTTGTCTCATGCAACATAAAAAAAATAAAACCCAAAAATAATATTGGCTAGTGAGGATTTGCCAGGTGGAGGAAAACTTTCTAGTTAGGGTAAAATTTACCACCTCATTTGTATAAGTATAATTTTGAAAATAAATATATTTCTACAATAAATTTCATTACTTTACATATTTTAAATAATACTTTAACAATATTATTTGATGAAAGTTTAAACAAAAAATACAGAATTCAATCCCTTACAAAAAGCACCTATATTAGTCCTTTTTGAAGAACTAATGTGAGTCTTCTTTAAATTTTTGAGGAACCACAATTTTAAAGAACTGAAATTTCATAAGACCATAAGTCAAAAAAATTTATAAAAGATTAAAATGAGTTCTGTGTTTTTTTGTTGAGGACCTAAAAGAGTATTTATTTACTCTTAAAAAATAAACAAATAACTGACAAAATACAATAGGTTTTTTTATTTTTCTATTGAATGTTATTAAAAAAAGGAAGAGTGTTTATCCTTTTAAATGACACAACTTATATCCTTTCAATCTCACAAAGAGGTAGGACCCACACTTTTTTTTTTTTTTTTGTCAACTCTTTCTCCTCCTTTATCTATCTCTTTTTCTCTCTTAAAATGATACAACTTTACCTCCTTTAAAATAACACACACTTTTCCCTTTTTTTATATATTTGCGGGAACAAAATTGGAAGGATATATCCCATGAAATGAGTACAGTAATTAACTACTATAGAACCTATATTAACCAACCCTGAACTTAATTAAAAGAACAAACACGTTATATGGGAATTACATTTTGAAACTCAAGAAAATTATTTGGCAACGATTCATCAACCAAAGTGGTTATGCCATTGTATCTTGGTTTTGTTCTGTCAATATCAGGGGAAAGCCCATGTTCCATTGTCTTCCTCTTGTTATTGATGGCTTGTTGTAGTGATTGCTGCTGTTGTCGGTCTTCTGTTGGCTGAAACTGTGCTTGTTGCTGTTCATTTTGGATATGTTGCTGTTGTTGAGCTTCTGAGTTTTCAAGCTTTTCTTGGTTTTCTTGCTTTTGATCTTTCAACTTTGTCTTCATTATATGGGGTTTAAGCCTATCCATATCTGACAACCTCACTGGCTTCAAGAAAAACTCCTCTGCTCCTTCATTCAGGCATCTAAACGAGTTTAAATATTCATCAGATATAAAGAATCATTTCAATTCTAAAGCCTAAATTATTAGATGAGGGACATATTAATGTTATTATACTATATTTCCTTAACACATGTCTCAAATATAAATCCATCTAAACAATCATTTCAACTCAAAAGGTTTATAGTTTTATATTACATTTTTCTTACAAGTGAGAGAATAAAATGTGATGAAATCTTTCTGAGTTCTTTCCATTACCTGCTAATCCTGGAAGGCACATTTTCAGATGACATAATCACCACCGGTATGTTTTTAAAAGATGAAGATTCCTGAAAAATCAAAGAAAATCCTATAAATCTTTAAGTCTGTTGTTTCCAGGTGGTAGAACATAGTACATAACTTTCATAGACATACACAACATTCCAAATGAATAATATTTTTATATATTGGACCAGATCTGTTTTGGGTGGGAAAAACATTCCAGGAAATTCTCTTTGATGTTTTCTGGTAGGTAATAAAACTCAGGATCCAAGAAAACAACTTTCAGAAATAGCAAATTGGAAAGAATGCATGGTTTCACTATGGAAAAGTCTTTACATTGGCCTACATGGCAAAAACATAAATCACAACAGGGAAAACTTACAAGAGTGAATAATATACTGATGTTAAGAGATAAGAATATGAGGAATAGAAAATTGAGCATACCTTGATTTTCTTGAGTAAATCATAGCCTGTCATGCCAGGCATACAGTAGTCTGTTATAACAAGGTTCACCTCCACTTCCTAAAAAATTACCAAAAAAAAAAAAAAAATTCCAAAGAATTTCAGATCCCCAGAAAACAAGAAAGAAAGAAAATGAAAAATAGAAACAAGGGACTAAGGAATCTTTATACAATTTGAGCAGATAAACCAAACCATACCATACCTGATGATTGTTAAGAGAAAAAGATGGTGTATTTGGGTTGCTTTGGTCATTCTCATGCAAGCCTAGAAACTCTAAAGCCTTGCTACCAGAATCAACTGTAGTAACTGCCATTTATAAAACAGAGTTCATTAATATCATATAACATACTAGAAATGAAAAGATATATATATATATAAAAAAAAAAAAAAACAATTTTTCTCATATTTTGTTGGTTTTTTCTTCTTTGGGTGTGTGTGTTTAATCTGCTAGAAATAAACTACCTTGGTATGAAGAGGTTTTGAGGAGTCTCTCAATCAGTTTTCTATCTATCATGCTGTCATCAACTGCCAATACATGGAACTGTGACTCTGTAGCCATCCCCATTGCACCAACTAAAGATACAAATTGAAACACAGAACTACTACACAAATAGATTATGAGACGAGAAATGAAGAACCAATGGATTGGAAAGAGGGTCTTTGGTTCTTTCCTTTTTCTTTTCTTTTCTTTTTTTTCCCTCTTTGCTTTGTTCTTCCTTCCCCTTGAGGTAAGATGGCTTTTTGTTTTTCTGTTATTCTTTATGGGAATGATGATATGAGGAAATGTGAAGAATAACTTTTGTATAGAGATCCTACAAAGCAAGATCCAGTCAGATTTCACCCCAAAATCTTGCAAAAATTTCCAAGCTGACAATATTGAATCACAGTGAAAGCAATGCAAAAAATAAAAAAATAATTGAAGATAAAGACTTAAAAAACAAATTAGCTAATGAATAAAATAAAGAAATAAATCCCAGAGAATATTTTTTAGGTTGAGGGAGGAGGTGGGCTTCGCTTTATTTTATTTTGAGTAAATATCATTTTTTGTCCTCATCAAATTTCACGATATTCGCTTTAATCCCTAGTAAATAAAAAGGCTCATCGTGGTCTTTATAAAATTCAAAATAAACCTATTTTAGTCCTTTTAGAAACTAATATGAATTTTTTTTGAATTTGTAAGGGACCACAATTTTAATTACATGGGTTCATTTTAAATTTTTTAGAAATCACGATAGACTTTTTTATTTACTAAGACTAAAACAAATATCGTAAAATTTATTAAGGATCAAAAAAAATATTTACTCTTATTTTTATACGTAGAGGAAAGAAAATGCAAATAATAATAATAATATTAACAATGAAGAGAAGATTAATGTGAAAGAAAGAGAGAGAAGAAAATAAAGACTCAGAAGTATAATAGAAGGGTGTGAGTGGGACCCATAAAAATCCTCTCAAGAGATACAGGTGATGTCAGCAATGGTGCCTTTTATTTCTTTGGGTGTAAAATCATGTGGAGCATACCATATCTTGGGGCAGGTGGAGGGGTGAGTGGAGGCAAAGAGAGGCCAATTTCTTTTGATTCCCTTTTCAGATTTGCTTCTTATGCTCATCAATGTGTCATTTTAATTCATGCATACAACCATCATCCATGTCATACACATCCATGTCTACTTTATCTAGCTATTTTTTTTTTACCATTCGATTAATTTTGAAGTTAAGCCAGAATTAACTTTAAACAACCTCATGGTTATCTTGATATCAAATTTTTAATGGTAGGTTTGGTTTGTGTGGATGGGGAACAGAAGTACTATGCAAACTCTATATGATTTCTGAGATTTGAGACCAATGTAAATAGAAATCATACCCTTAACACTCTAAAATTTTGTTGTTTTTATTTTTATTTTTTTTAGAAAAAAGACTTGCTAGAATTGAGAAAAAGGGTGAATCGAATTTTAGGATAGATTACTAGAGGTTTTTTCTTTTTAAAATTCTGTATCGATTCATCAATCAATTAATTTGGTAAAGATTACTAAATTAAGAACGAAGAAAATAACAAATTATCCACGTAATGTTATATATGAATCCGTTTGAATGAGTTTTTAAAATAACAACTTCTTACACTTGCTTTATTTAAAATGACTTTTTTAAAGTTAGAATTATTTTGTGCTTGAATAGATTATATAATTATAATTATTTTTAAATAAAAAAATTATTTGCAAGTTGAAATTAATAAGAATTTTTTTATATATAATGTGATAGTAGTAAGGGTAGTGGAATGGAGTGGTTGAAGTGAGATTGGGGCAAAATTGTGTTTTCAAAAAATATCTGTGTATTGACTTCGGTTTTTTATTTTTAAGCAAGAAATCCTAACTTCAAAAAAAATATACACAGGTCCACCACTATAGGTACCTGAGAGAAAGCACATAGATCCAACAGTAATATACTAATCATTGGCTGAACATTTATGTCACCACGACAAAATATATATAAATATAGGGGAAGGATCCGTTTACAAATTTTTTTTACAAATTTTTGCAAATTGCACTATGTTCTCCCGGGATAAGATAACGTGATTAGTGTTTTTCCGAGAGAAGATAGTATAGTTCGTAAACAAAAAAGTTTGTAAATATAACTTGTCCCATAAATATAATAATTTTAATATATAAAAATAATCTCAATTGAAATTTTATTGTGTTTTTTTCTTTAAGAGTATAGATCAAATTTATTATAAAAGTGAAATTACATTTTAAAGATGAACGGGTA
Organism: Gastrolobium bilobum; assembly: GCF_033153095.1. NCBI lineage: Eukaryota > Viridiplantae > Streptophyta > Magnoliopsida > Fabales > Fabaceae > Gastrolobium > Gastrolobium bilobum. Next base: position 274,115 of record NW_026897857.1, on the reverse strand, counting down.
AATTATAAAAATTATCAAATAAATATATATAGGGGTGTAAAAATATAAATATAAATGATTTGAATTGGACTTTTGTAACGCCCGACCGCTTCAAGAATCAATGACTATCCTCACACACTAACACGAGATTTTTCAGTGTGCTTGGAGTGAGGAAGCTGAGTCCGAGATTTATTGGACCCTACCAGATTCTTCGTAGGGTGGACCGGTTGCCTACCAGCTTGCCTTGCCTCCTCAATTATCCAATTTGCACGATGTATTCCATGTTGTTCAGCTAAGGAGATATGTAGCTGATCCTTCTCATGTGGTTCAACCTGATGATGTAGAGATTCGGGAAAACTTGAAAACTCTCGTTGGGCCACTGAAAATACTCGAAAGAGAGAGATCATGTAACATCCCGAGCGCTGACGAGGGCGGGGAGTGATCGCCGGTGCGAAAGGGCATGGACAAGGAGCGGCTCCTGACAGGCTTCCAGCGGGGGTTACATGCATGAATGAATCGAATCGACACCCGAAAGAGAGGGATTCCAAAGGCTGTGCAGGTATAAGACTGCACGGTTTGGGATAGCTTATAAGAATTAATTGGTACTACCTATACTAACAAGATGCATCTGCTTTTCGGTAGCCCGGAACGGAAGAACTCCATAGTTAAGCGTGCTTGACTTGGAGCAATTCTGGGATGGGTGACCTCCTAGGAAGTTTTCCCGGGAAGTGTTCGAGTGAGGAAAAAGCACACTGAAAAGCCTCGTGTTAGTATATGGGGATAGTAATTGATTCTTGAAGCGGTCGGGCGTTACAAGTGGTATCAGAGCAGGGTCTTTCTTCCAGTACGGTGTGGTTCGAGGACGAACCAGGCGGAAGCTGGTGGGCATGTAACATCCCGAGCGCTGACGAGGGCGGGGAGTGATCGCCGGTGCGAAAGGGCATGGACAAGGAGCGGCTCCTGACAGGCTTCCAGCGGGGGGTTACATGCATGAATGAATCGAATCGACACCCGAAATAGAGGGATTCCAGAGGCTGTGCAGGTATAAGACTGCACAGTTTGGGATAGCTTATAAGAATTAATTGGTACTACCTACGCTAACAAGATGCATCTGCTTTTCAGTAGCCCGAATCGGAAGAACTCCACAGTTAAGCGTGCTTGACTTGGAGCAATTCTGGGATGGGTGACCTCCTGAGAAGTTTTCCCGGGAAGTGTGCGAGTGAAGAAAAAGCACATTGAAAAGTCTCGTGTTAGTATGTGCTGGATAGTCGTTGATTCTTGAAGTGGCCGGGCCTTACAACTTTCTTAGTGTTGTTTATTAATCTTTTGAAATAAATTATTTTTTTATGTTTTGGATCAATAATTATAGGTAAATGAGTCTTTTGCACCTATATAATCCTCTCTTGATTCATTATTAACTGATGTGTGACTTTACCATTTTTTCATTAATGGGCTAAAAAACATATCACAATAAGTGGTTGACATCACATTCCAACCACAACTCTGCCGTAGATCTTTAAGCCTTTCACATTTATATGCTTCAGGCTAGCAAAAAAAAATTAAAATATTATTATTTTAATAAAAAATTACGAAAATATTATCTTTTGAACCATTTTACGAATTCATTGCAGTGGATTTCGCCCAAAAAAAGAGTTAACCCCATGGAAATTGCCCAGAAAAGGCGAGACCTAGTTGGCCTATATAATCCCCATTTTTTCATTTTTTTTCATTTCACATCATTTCTCTACCTTCTCTCTAATACTTTTCTGAGACTTCTTTCTAGATTTATCCTTGAATTTTTTCTACAACGAAGTTTTATCAGTCAAGTAAGTCATTTACCTGCTTTCTATATTATTTAATTACAGCAGTAGATATGTTATACTAGTGACCTAGGACATTGTTAGTGACTCAGAAAATTGTTAGTAACCTAAGATATTATTAGTGACTTAGGAAGATGTTAGTGACCTAGGGAATTGTTAGCAACTTAGAAAATTGTTAGTAACCTAGGATATTATTAGTGACTTAGGAATATGTTAGTGACCTAGAAAATTATTAGCAACTTATTGTACAAATAGTGATGTAGTTAAAATGTTTAGTGATTTAGGTTATAATTAGTGACTTAGGAGAATTATAGTAACTTAGAATATATGCATAGGAAATTTTATTCATGGTTAATAAATTAAATTATGCATACATACTTTTAATATTGTTATTAATTATGATCGTAGTTAGTCTAATGTATTTTGTGTAGTGACTTAAGGCATACATGATGAATAAATTAAATTTTTTTAATAATTATACTAGACATGTAAAACGAATAAATTAAAATTAAAAAAAATGGTATTTGTAATGTAATAATTTTTTAAATATTGTACAAGACATGTAAAATGAATTAATTTAAATTAAAAAAATTGTATTTGTAATTTAATAATTTTTTAATATTGTACTATACATGTAAAATGAATAAATTAAAATTAAAAAAATATGTATTTGTAATTTAATAAAAATTTTAAATATTGTATTAGACATGTAAATTATTTGAATTTAAATTATTTATAACAATGAATTTGTAATTTTTGTATAGTTTATGAGTCATTATCATCTGAGTATCTTATTTCTTCATTTGAGCATGAGTGTAAGCCTATTGATCCCCCGACACACGTTCTTCCCATACCATACGATTGGGACATCTTACGTAGGCGGACGCAGCGTACACACATCTCACAGGCAGTATGGAACGAGGACAAGATTCGAGGGCTAAACACTAGATAGGGTAGACTACGGGGGGGACCAGTTCTTGATGACATTCCAGATGTGGTCGCAGACTAACTTACTCAGGCCGGATCCATACATATCGCACGTATGCGATATCTTCAGGTATGTATTTTAGAATGTAATATATGATATTGTTAGCGATTACAATCTTTGTATATTAGTGTATTTTTTATAAATAAATTGATAATTGTCTTATGTATTTCAGATTGACGTTGCCCTTATCAGTGCTTTGATCGAGAGGCGGAGACCAAAGACACACACCTCTCACATGACACATGGCGAGATGATTATTACCTTACAGGATGTGGTTGTTATCCTAGGATTACCTACCGACGGTCATGTGGTTACTGGTTCTACCTTCTTGGATTGGGCGGTCGCGTGTGAGCACATTTTTGGTCATTTGCCTGAAGAGGTCACCAAGCTCAAGGGAGGCAATCTACGACTTGATTATTTGACAGACATTATGTGCATTGGGGTTCGGTAGCTTCGCATCCTGACCAGTTTATTGTTTACACTAGGGCGTACATTGCTCGTATATTAGGGACATGGCTCTTGTGCGACAGATCAGGGGGTAGCACTATTGCATGTCACTATATTCCATTTCTCACAGGTCTACACCTGGGGGTCTGCGGTTCTAGTACATTTGTTTAGACAAATGTGCAAGCGTACAGACTCGGGCAAAGGTGACATTGGTGGGTGTCACACTCTTCTTCATATCTAGGCATGGATCAGATTCCCACCTATTGCTCCCCCTATTCCTCTTCCTGTACAGTTGGAGTAGCACTACGGACACCGAATATGTGTTTTGTAGTAGACATTTTGAGTATCTTCTTACAAGTATTATAATTAATATTTATGTGCATATTTGGATATCAGGTTTAATACTTTAGCCTGCTTCAGACCAATTTAGCCTGCTCCAAACCTAATGAGCACTTATGGTATCGGTACATATTAGACTCGCTGTGTAGGGATGAGGTATGTCATATTTTTTTGAAATTTAAAAATTAATGGTTATGTTATTGGTACATATTAGACTCATTGTGTACTGATTGTGTGGTTATTTTAAGGAAATCAATTAATTAGATTAATTGACCAAAATTGGGGAAATCAATCAATTGGATTGATTGGATAAAATTAAGTAAATTATCCAATGAAATTATGAGTTGATTAGGGCGTTGATTTGATCTAGTTTTAGGTTAATTAGGCGCCATATATATGTCCCCTTCTTCCTTATTTGTTTGTACCGGTTCTTCTATTATTTTTCACCACCGAAAACCCTAGCCAACACTCACACACTAGTATGGTGGTTATATCTCTCTCTCTCTCTCTCTTGGAGCCACCATAGGCACCACTCATCCTCCTCCCTTCTCTTGAATCTAGCGACCTTCATTAAAGGATATTGGATGTTTGAAGAAGCGTTCTTCTCTTACAAGATAACAAGGTGATATGGACTTCCATCAGAGGACTTGTGTTCTTCAAGTCTCAAGCTGTGATCAAGAACGCATTTGATCTAGAGTTTTAATCCGAACAAAGGTAACGTTTTAAACCCTAACATGTCTATTGCATGATTCTTGGGTTGAACATATTTGAGGGTGGGCAAAGGTTGCCTCTTCTGCACAAATTTTCTTCCTCTCCTTTGTGTTCATGGCCTACAAGAGGCGACTTTCATAAATAATGTTAAGAATTAGGTTACTGACTGATGGGATGAAAATTCATTCCCATCTACAACATTTTTATTGCAGAACACCAGTCGTTCTGCCCTTTTTTGTACGGTTTAGTATAAATATTAGTATGTTTGCAATAAGTGTCGGTTTGTGTGAAGAAACGACTGCCAACGTGAAATGGTGAGAAAAGAAAGAGAGAGTAAAGTGTACAGGTTGTTCATTACTTTTACTTTTTGATTCCACTAACATTTTCTTTTTGTAGGTACCGCACTGAAAAGCACAGAGAAAGTACAGACACGCTTAGTAGAGCAGACAAATGTGCACAACAAAGCAGAGAATGTTGCTGGATGCATCTGAGTGTCAGAAGATCATTCTTGGAAAAGCACAGCATAAGGGACAGCTCAACCCTAGTCTTTTCCACCTTAAAGCATTCTTTTTCGTTAGATCAAAGAAAGGAGGAGACATCCTCAATCCAACGATGTAGGGAACGACCTGAGTGAATCACAAGAGTGCCATTATCTTCTCCAACCTATAAATAGAAGATTAAACGAAGGCAAAATGAGGATTTTGGGAATTCAAAAATGTTTTAAGAATTAATATTCTCTTGAGCTTTTAACTTTGGGACAACACCCTTTTCTATTCTTTTCTCCATCAAAACTCTACACGAGCAAAGCAGCCATTTTTTTTATTTTACAACTATGTTATTGAGTCTTTGTTTTTACTTTGAATCTGTAATTTCTCTTCTTCCTGTTCGTCTTCATCAATTTATATTTTTGGTCAATGGGATTTCAAGTTGTTAAGACTATGTCTTTGAACATGAGCTGATTCCTTTTTGGAATGGAAAAGCTGTGAAATTGTTAAATCTCTATAATCAAATCTTTTGTACTGAATCTAATGGGTTTTTGTTGTTCATGTACTTTAATATCTTGTATCAATAGAAATTGAACATGACTGAGAAAGGAACTTCCTTAAGGAAGAGATTTCATACTGCTGAACAATAGAAGGAAGGTGAATAGTATGGAAATACTTTCACTGGTTGCCTTAGGAATAAGGGACCGCCTCATTCATTAAAGGTTCTATTCTGAGTAATTGTTGGGAATGAAGTTATCATAGGAATATGGAATTTCGTATACCATTTTAGGCAGGAGCTTAAGGAATCAGCATTGGCAATAAAAGAGACCTGAACAATTGGATCACTGTATCAATTTCTTTCTTTTATCTATCGTTCCGCTTATCATTCCACTTGTGTTGTTCCCTGTTAATGCTCAATTTATTTTATGTATTTATTGTTTCTGTTTCACTACACACAACAAATATCTCTTCCAATGAATTGGTGTTCCTCCTTGAATTAGGTAGGACTTGAGTATATAACGACGCGAGAAATTGTTTAAGTTGATCTGCATCTTTTGTCACAGTGGGAACGCCACTATGAAATCTGGGAATGACTAGCCAAGACAATTCAATACTGTTAACCCATTATTTTATTCCTTGATATAGCTTAAAATTCATATTACCAATACTTTCTCCGTGAGAACGATAATCTGGGCATTAAAACTCTCATTTATTACTTGATGCGTGCACTTGCGGAATTGGTCAACATCTTGGGAACGAATTGAGTTTCCCTTGACTGAGTGCTAAAGGACCAACACTAACATTTCTTCATAGCTATGTGAAAATCTTACCTTGCTTTATAGAAAACTTGTTTTCTCATTCTTTTAACCTTTTGATTATACTCTGTACCCAAAACTTCACTCCATTATGCTAGCGGAATAAAAAGGTAACTACAAAATAATCATAATTAAAGTAAGTAACAAGAAAAGGAGTAAATAGAAGAATACATATAAGAGAGAAAGGTAAAGGAATCATTCGAGCAGAATCGTCACGCGAGCAGAATCGTGCTGATAACGTGTTATGAAACTAAGAATATAGTAAATGCAAGAGAGAGAGAGAGAGAGAGAGAGAGAAACCAAGACAAAAAATGAAAGAAGAATAATTTCCATTGTCTTATGTTGTTTGTGTACAAGATCTGTACGTGGTCTCTATTTATAGTCTCTCTACTATAATGAGTTACAATAAAATAAATGACAAAATTGAATCCTCCTAATTACATATTAGAAGTTACAAAAGTTACACACTATTTCTTTGAGAGTAGCACATCCACAATAATATTATTTATAATAGTATTGTGAGTTATATATTATTAGTATTTTTATTCAATTTTATGACATTTTATGTTAGTTATTGATCAGTCTAAGAGAAATTGGGCCTAACCATACAGTTGACCTTGATCCAAGTAAACTATTGATGGATGGTTGTGACGAGATCAGCTACTCTGCAACGCAAGATGATATTTGCGGGATGGTGATTATGATGTCGTTCGAGTATCTTCAACTGGAACAATGGGGTGAGTACTTATAAGATACTCTAACATTCAAGTATGTATTTGAGTGATAAGGTTAAATAAATTCGAAGAAGATGATCATGCCTCAGCTTTGAGCATCTCTTTTATAGTAACTGTACGACATGCTTGTTGCCTTATTATACCATTTAGTATGACAACATGCCTCTCATTGGTGGATTATGGTGCCTTTGTTAGGCATAACCGGAACCTTATACTTGTTCTTTAGCTATTGGCTATTAAGGAAGCTTATTAATCCTATGATGTTTATTAATCCTATGATGTTGTCAGTCTAATTGTGCATTCTTGGGATTATGTATATGCATTACATACGTATTTACTGACTGACAAAGTTTATTGGTTTGACCTTTGAACTATTATTAAACTGAATCCTTTATCCTGCTTACTATCATCAGATCAGTTATAAAATTTAAAAAATATGTAATTTCGCCCTATCATAAAAAAAATCGTGGCACCGGCATTGCGTTTGATCAGTCATCTATTTTATAACCGTGGACTAGTATGTGGTAATCGAATTGTACGAATGTTTCAAATAAGTTAACAAACTTGTGTAACATGCTTTAAGCCATAAAACAAGATTATTATACTCTGCATAAAAATAAATTATATAAGCCCTAAACCCGATTTACTTAGCTAAAAACACATTTTAAAAATTGAAACTTACATGTCATTTAAATTACATGAATTTTCCCAAAAAAAAAAAATTACATGAAAAAATATTTATATAAGTTGGATAAACTAACTAATTAACAACAAATATGTTACATAATTTTTTTAAATTTTGTGCTATGTTGTAACATTACACAGGTGTTTTTCAATATTGTATGTCCTATTTTTATTCTACACCAGATAGGGAACGGGAACTAATTAGTTTGATTGAAAATATGAATGATGGCATTGCTATAATTAAAAAAAAGAGATACCAACATATTAAGAAATTAAAAGGACAAAAGTACGATATTTACCAAACAAAGAAGAAGGACAAAAGTACAATTAAAAGCCATACAATCCTTGGTAAGAGAAATTTTGTTTTTCTAGTTATGTAACAGTAACAAAACTAGATCATTAGTGTACAAAAATATCTGTTACATTAAATGTGTTGTTTCTTACCATTAGTTTCCACATTGTATTTCTTTCTTCGATGCTCATATATATGTTGATGTGTATGCGGGGAGAAGATGGGGAACATATATGCAAAGGAAAAGAGAAAGTGAAAAGACACAAATAAGTGGGACCAATTTGCCTAAGTCTTCTTCCTCCTCGTTTCTTACATCAATTATGATTATGACCAAGCGTGGGACTACCTCATTGAGCCCTTATTCTTTTCATCGTTTTATGTCGTTTTGCCAATTTAAGAGTCAATGTCCATACACTAATTTTTTTTATTTTTTTTTTATAACATACACTAATTTTAAAATTTTAACTTAGCCGACTGATGGAATGCTAAATTATCATTGATTTTTCCGGGTCAAAACTTATTGTCCATGCTTGTTATTTATTCGAATGATCCAAGAAAGTCTGATGCATATCAAGGGCGAGAAATGATTTGCATAAAATAAATATTAATTCTTTGATAAAATCCACAAATTGTTTTGTTGGGACATTTGTTTAACTCAAAATAATACAAATTTGCTTTATTTTTGGACAACTAATTGGTAATTGTATTTAACTTTAAAACTCTTACAGGTTATATGGATCTCAAAGGTGCAATTTAGTTGGAATTAAGGCGACTTATCAGGAGCATATAGTTTGACCTGCCTTTGACATGGCTTGACATAACTCATTTTAAAAATAACACAGGTTTGAATTTATTAAAAGATATTCATAGAAATCAAGCCACAAATCTAATTTAAAAATTTGACTTCTAAGTCTTTAGACTTGGTCTGTATTTTTTAATAAATAATATTTTATTTTTTAATAAAATAATATCTTAAAATATTTTTTAAAACTAAATAAGGTCAAACCTATAATTTGGCCTGTGTCAACCTAACAAGCTAAGACATATTTAAAATATTTTAGATAAACCTAATTCATTTAGATTAAAGTCCAATCTTACCTGACTTATTTACACAGCTCAGAATGAGGATTAGAGAAACAATAATTAATAAACCTTGATATGAGCAAATGACTTGATTCGATGATGAATGATAACACATTGGTGAAGAATTAGCTCCAATGCCGTGAAGAGTAGTGTCATGTCATGAAAACTGGCTAATTAAAAAGTAAGTTCGGTGCGCTCAAGAAATGCTGTTGACTATTAAATGCTAGGGAAAAGCTTCTACTAGGGGAAGTGTTAATAACACATTGGTAAAGAATATGCTTAGTTATCACTCAATTCTTTTCGTAAATAACAGAATGCATTTTCAAAAACATTTTCAATAGCATGTACCTAAAATGGGTACCAAGGACATGTACAAATAACAACTTATAATAAAGGGAAGATTATGAATATAACATCTGAGAAATAAAACAATGCTTAAAAGAATTCAACATAAATATTAATAATGGTGATATTTTTTTCCTTCTCCGTGCAAATAATGCAAGAGTTACCAATCTAATTATAAGTTATTTTAATTGTTGTATATCATTTATTTAAAGAAAAAGTTACCTAAAAGTATCTTTAATTAAGCACTCTAATTTTACTAATGTAGGTTTTGATTTTTGGGTATACATGACAATCATTCTATTTCTTGACATTATTTTTAGACAGAAACAATTCTTTGATAACACAATAAATAATAGAATAAAAATTATTATTATTAAGCATAAAAAGTTTTGGATCATCACTTTCCTTTTGATAGGGTGTGGTGATTGTAGTGGTGATGACGATAGTGGTTTTGGCGACAGTGGTGGCATGGTGGTGGTGGTAGTGGTGGTGGCGTGATGGTAGTGGCAATGACGTGGCATGGTGATAATAGTGGTGGTGGTGATGATGGTAGTGTCTGCGGAGATGGTGGTAATAGTGGCGATGGCAGCGGTGATAGTAGTGGTGGTGGCGATGGTGGCGGTGACGGCAGTGACTGCAGTGATGGTAGTAGTAATTGTAGTGGTAGTGGTGACGTGGTGGTGGTGGTGATAACGGCAGTGGTTGCGGCGATGATAGTGATAATGGTGACGATGGTGGTGACATGGTAGTGGTGACGATGGTGGTTGCGTCGCGGTGCTAGTGGTGGTGGCGATGGCTTGTAGGAGATGGTGATGGCGGCGGTGACGATGGTGGCAGTGGTTGTGATAATAGTGGTGGAAAGTGATTGAGAGATATAAATATTTTTCATTTTATGTCCGGAAACAAAAAAATAAAAAAAATTTACTTTTTTCTGTTTCTCATCACATAAATTGAATCGGTTCATTCTTGAAGAAAAAAAAATCGATTTTGTCAAAAATTATTTCTATCCTTTTTTTTTTCGAAAATAAATATTGAGAAAAATTAATTTTGAAAAGATTATCATGCATATCCTTAATGGGATGAGAATAAGATGTAAAAGATAGGAAAATTAATAGACAACGAAGAATAAAGACCTAGGTCAACATCTTATTAAATCTAATCCAAAGTTAAAACTAGCCATACGTAATCTTCAGCAATCTTAGACGTCTACCTCCTCAATATTCGGGGGTCCTCCCTTGTCGTTAATTCCCTTGAGGTTAGAGCCAAAAAAACATGTTCACATGTACAATTACATGTAGTAGGGGACCAAATTTTTTACATTTTTGTTGTGGCATTAGCTACCTAACTTTGAATTGTATTACACCATATCAATTAAAGTTATTGAAGTCACTGAAATGGATTTGATGGGTGATTTTCATAAACAGCGTTTTGGTTTCGCAGCCAATTAAGTTTGTTTTATTTTTGGTGGGTCTTTAGTTTGGCCGAGTTATTAAATGTTTTCGCGAAGCATAAGGGAAAACATGAGATTAATAGATTTTGCTATTGGCTTCATGCAAACCAATAACACAGCAATTTAGAAGAGACTGAACCTCAAAATTATAAGAGTTAGCTTTTTCTGTAGTTATTGCAGATAAGTTATTTGCAGTAAGTCTAATACGATGTCGTTTTGGGACGAAAATCATAGTGTTTTTGTAATTTTAATTTTTTTATTTTTCAATTTTAAAATGACATCATTTTGAGAATAAATGCAGATAACTTATCTGCAATAACTGCATAAATATTATTTTGAATTTATAAAAGATATGAATGAACAAATTAAGGGTCCAGGATTTTTAAAGATTTGTTTTTTTTATGCTTTTTGAATTTCGTAGCATACTGTGGTGGGTAGGGGGGTAAATGGGCCAGGCTGGCTCAGCCCGGTCTACATTAAGCCCAGCCCAAGCCCAGCAAAAGTAGAGTAGACTTAGGCTTATAAAAAACTTTTTTGACAAATAGGTCATAGGCCAATTTAGTCAAGCCCGGCCTACAGCCTTGTAGGCTGGCCTATTTAATTTATTAAAATAAAATAATAAAATAAAAGTTATTTTATGTGGCAAAGATTCAAAAGTACCAAATACCAATACCAACCTTAAATTTCTGCACCACTTTTTTGTCGTTTAAATTTTTGCACTTTTTTGTGATGTTATTTTCTACCTTGAAGTGTGATGTTGTCTACTGTTTCTTTGTTATGGGATTTGGCCCAATTCATAATATCCTTTGTGCATAGATCTTCCCTACATGGGTTCGTAGTCTGTGCATTGCTACATGTGCTCTTACTTTTTGGATTGGTTACATCATAGACTTATAGTCATTTTTTATTTTTTGTGCTATTTTATTTTATGAAAGAAAAATTTATCTAATGTCTCCAAATTTTACATGTTGTTGCAGCTTAATATCATGGAACAATAGGTACCTTGCTGAATTATGATGTTACCGATGAAGGTCTTTCAATAATACTCTTTTTTTTTTTTGCTTAGTATCTACAGTGGGAGGCCTACAAGGCCTGTAAGCCATGTCAAGCTTTCTTATTTTTAAAAATGAGTCGGACTTAGCTTACAAATAAAGCCTTTAATAGGCTCGTAGGCCATATATGCTGAATTTTTTTTGATGTAGACTTGAGCCAGGAAGGCCAAAGTCCGACCCAACCCAGCCCATTTACACCCCAGTGATGGGGTCTGGATTAGAACTTAGAAGATATTTTTGGTTCTTCTATTACTCTTATTTTGTGTGTAGCCATTACCTTTTTGAACTAGAAAGGTATACGGTTTATGGTTTAAAAAGTTTACTTTTATATATTCAGAATAAACATTTATTTATCAATTACTTAGAGTTTTACTATTTATGAAATGGTTAAACATTTATACTCTTTTATTAAAATGGTAATATTTTTCTTGGATAAACCACAAGTACTTTTTACGGGAGACAATTTTATTTCGGACGGGTCCAAGATTAAAACTTTAAACCCCTTCTAAAGATGGTACTGAGGAGGATCGAAAACATACTCTCACCCTCACTTGCTCAGCTCTCATACGCCAACTAGGGATGAAAGTGGACTGGGTCGGCCGAGCTTTGTCCCAAAAAGCCTAAGCCTATGCCAAAAAAATTTAATTTGGCTTCGCCCGATAGCATAGTACGAGTCTAACTATTAGTCTGCCTTGACCCATTTACAAAAAAACAAATGGCCTAGCCTGACAAGTTGGCTTGTTAATTTTTAACTTCCAAGCAAACCATGAATCAACATCACAAAATACTCAAAATCAATTGTTAAAACAAAAATAACAATTTCAACGTCCAAACAGAATCATGTCACAATCTGCATTTAAGTCACTTTCAGAAGCAAAATGCTCAAACTAAATAACATATATTTCATCAGATCCAACAAACCAATCTGTACTATGTAAAGTAAAATAACTACATAAATCCAACAAACACATTATGATGCTTGTAGTAGCCAAAAACCTCTTATCATCTTCTCTTCTCTGCAAATACAATTCTAAGGTTACATAAGTTGGCAAATAATTTGTAAATGTAGAAAAAAAATAAGATTAAAGAATAGAAACAAAAAAAATAAGATTAAAGAATAGAAACAAAAAAATAAAATTAAGAAAAATAAAACCTTTTAATATATTAATATAGGCAATCTCACATGCTGAGATGTTGGTTCCTCCTGCATAAGAAATAAATTCAGATTTCAAGTAAAATTTAATCAAATATAATTAAATTATAAAATAATTTCAATTATTAAATTTATGCAAAATAGTCAATCTCCACCACATATTAAAGCTTGGATGGTATCTTCATCCAAGGCAGAACGATAAGTGTCAATAACTCTTCCTCCAGCACTAAACGTTGATTTTGATGCTACTATAGAGATTGATACAGATCTTATGCCCCTCCCAAAGGTGGAATTAATGGGGATTGAACCAGGTCTTTCCCCCATCTACTCAGCTCACATGCACCAACTGAGCTGTCACCATTTGATACTACTATGAATAATATTATTTTATTTTATTTAAAAAAAAAATATGATATAGGCTAACCTGTTGGCTTATAGGCTCAGTGTAACACCCCGTGTATACCCGGTTTGTTATCATGTCATCGTATTAAGCCAAGCTTAATTAAAAATGCGGAATATCTTTTTCTTTTCAATTATGATGTCATTATCAATTACCAAGTTGATTACTTAAATCACTTTCAAAATATTGCCTGTAAGTAATTGCAAAATAGACATCTCTTTACACTGAATAACCTCATAATATAAATAAAGATGAGTATCTAAGTCACGGAACTACAACACGTAGTCCGGACCATAATCCTGATACATTAATATAAATTGAATAAACTCTAACATAGCAAAAATCAATGTGGCATGGACAATTCTCATGCTCACCAAATAAGGCAACAAGCCCAACAGAGTCTCAACAATAACAACATAATGATAAAAATAGAACATAACAGCATCCAAGCATCACAGTATAATCAGCAATATCTAACTCAGCTCTGGCCTCCTGCCGCCCGAGGTCTCAACCCCCGAGTTACCTGAACCTGAAATATGTGCCCCAAACGTGGGGTGAGATCTCTAAACAGAAATCTCAGTAAGACAAGGGGTCCTCAAGGATTTCTCCACCCAAGCTCACTTACACGTGCAATATAAGTTCACAAGCAATAATATCATATAAGTTCCAAAATCAGTACAATGCAGCATATAATCATGTCATGTGTGTTAACTATTCTACTGGCCAGAGGAATGCAGGATGCACGTACGTCTACAACCCACAAAAATACACGCCCATGCCGTACCTGCCCACAGGATCATAATCTCATCTAGGCGAACATCACATACATATCATAGGACATTTGCACTTAACAGCTCAAATTCATTTCAATAAATCAATACATGAAAAACCATCATGCATATAAATCATTCCCCCATGGGGTATGGTGGAACCAACAATGGTTAAACCGAGGACACGAAAGCTTACCTCGCAAGCTAACTATCCAAATAAGAGTCCAACCAAGCTCAAGGTCCACAAACATCACTCTCACAGTCTGTTTATACCAGCAATCATATCAACCCCCATAATCTATAAGCATATAACATAAAGACAACGTTTTCCCTTTACGTTTCATGTCTTTAGGCTTCTCACAAAGCGATAAGCCCTTAATCACTTTGATTCTGACTTAGATTAATTATTACAGAAGTCCACATTAACCAATCATGGGTCCACAAACCCAAAATGCCATTCTATATGAACAGTAAAACTACTGTCTCGAAATTTTCAGAATATCCGGATATATGTCGGGGACATATCCGGATACACATATCTGGATATCATATCCGGATATCACAAGTCTCATATCCGGATATTTCGCGACAGAATGCAATTTCTGCATTTCGCGAGATGTCCCTCCTAAGGTTCCATTTTTAACACCTTAGAACGTTAAAGCATGCATCTTTAAACCCCTTTTGGTCAGTTATCACGTTGGTTACTTGTTCCTCTTATTAAACATGCCAAGGCTTTATTTTTAACTAAGAAAACTCATGATCAAGGTTGGTGAAGCTTACCCAAGGTTCAAAACAGAAGCAAAGTGGCTCTTGGAGCTCTCAATCAGCTCCAAAGGTTCTGACTTTGAAGGTGCACGAAAATGGCACACCACAATGGTTCTTTCTCACCAAAGGTAGCTTCTTGAAGTTCAAAATGCCACCACAATGGTTCCCTCAACTCCCACCATGAAGTCAGCCCACACACTCCAACAAACAGAGGCTGAGCACTCAGCAAAAGGCTACCTCTCACCCTCACAAGTCTAGTGCACACTCACACTAGGAGATTTGATGAAGAAATCAAGAGGAAAGGTGACCTATTGGCTGACAAAGTGGAGAGGAAGAAGGTGACAGCAATGGGAAGGCACTCAGCAGCTGAGCAACACACGTAGAAAGCCAATATGACCTAGGGTTTTGTGCAAAATGAGTATTTATAGTGGTTTAAGTCTTAAGCACGCAGTATTAGCACTAATAGCTTCGCCTAGCATTTTAATCTCAAACTTAGTATTCTGAACCTACTCATTTTTCTAAGATTTTTCATATTTTTATTTTATTTTTCGCAGCACCTTTCCGATATGCGCTTTTACTTAACCAGTATCAGTTCTAACACTAGTTCTCATTATTTTGACCTGAAACTTGTTATGCCAGTCCTATATATTATTCTAGTGACATATACATACTTTTCATAATTTTCCGGGATACTTCATTGGTACACATTTATACTGTGAGGCAGAACTGGTATCTGCATTTTTCGTCAGAAAAGCGACTTTCAGCATTCTTAATCACTTACTATAATTGTTTAATCCTTCTCATAATTATTAAGGTAAATTATGGAATTATTTCTTAATTTCACATTTAATTAATTTAATTTCCTAATTTAACGGTGCAAGTTCTTACACTCAGCATGTAAAAAAAGCCTATGGCTTACTTTCTAAATAAGATTTTTAAAGCTCGGGCCTGTTTTATTTGACTATATTGTTAGAAATTTTTATAATAATTGTAGGCTTCAATCAATTGTAGTTTTTCTTGTTTTAATAAAAATGGGATAAGTCATGATACATATGGGGTGCAGTATAAAGTTTATTTAATTAAGTGATCCTTTTGTTTGGGCTTGGATATCTGTAAACTGATTAGTGTGGATAACGGATTAGGCCTAATCCATAGGCCCATGATGGAAAGGGGACTAGGGTTAATAAGTTTGGCTAGGTCCCCTCTGCATTCACAACGTGTTAGAAAATCGTTACTCCACAACTCGCCCCATCGACAATTGTGATCAGGGAGTGGTGTGAATTGAAGAGGAAGATCCTGGTCTTTCCATTACAAGAGCATTAGATGAAACAAGAATCCTTCAAGAAATCAAGAATCATATCTTCAATAAGTAAGCCTAAATCTTTTGGTGTTCTAACGTCATATAATCATATTTTATGAAATTTATTACATTTGGTATCAGAGCCTAGATTATATGAATTAGGACCCAATAGTTTATTATTAGACATGATTATGTTATTGGGATTAATTTTATCATCCTTCTTTACCCTTGAATATATGAATTTAAAAAAAATGATAAAATTATTGGAAAGTTATGCTCAGGATGATAAAAAGTTATGCTCAAGAAAGACATGATTATGTTAGTGATAAAATTGATGTATAAAGACGATAAAATGATTATGCTCAGGATGAAATTAGCATCTTTCTTCATCCCAATGCATAAATTTTATTCGAAAGTTTTTTTTATTAATCACGATTTTCAAAATCTATAAAACTTATATTGCATTTTTGTAAAGCCGATTACAAGTTTTGTTTTGAACCATTTGATATCGTTTTTTGTAAATCTGGTTCGGTGCATTCTTGCGTTGGGGTTTTCTTTCCGTGATTTTATCATTGAGTGCGGGATTTTCTATATGTTTTCCACATAAATTTTATTATAATATTTGTTGGGTGATTTATCTTGATAGAAATATCATGACATTATTTCTATTGCATTTGAAATTATTGTTGATTATATGACGGAAAATATAACATCAATGATACAGTCATCAAATCAATTAATTATACATTGTATTCAGATAAATTTATTATTATTATTTGATTTGACACCTTTGATGGAATTGATTGAAAGGCTTCAAGATATATTTCGTATTTGTGGGTTAATGAAAATATTTGGATAAAAATAAATACATTACACTTGGTGTTTTTATATTTAGTTTGAAATCATTTAGAATGAATAATTTAAAATAGAAGTTATTTGGTAGTCATGTGGGGTACGTACATTGCATTCAACATGAATAAAAATGCACGAATCCATAATATCTTGGATTAAACTGCTTTGTTTAGAGTTAGGTATTATTTATGGATGTAATTTATTTCTGTGGTGATTGATTTGATTGTGGAGAAGAAAATTTATTTGAATTTTTTAAGTAAAGCCCAGCCATGGGTTATGGTGCACAAGGCACTTGTAAGCCCAATAATGACCTAATTTTATCAAATATTATTTGTCTGGTGATATAATTAAATATGATTTTATGATATATTTAAAATAAATAAATAAATTGTTGTAATAAATATCATTTTCTGAAAAACTGATAAACCTTATATGCTTACTCTACTATTTTTTTATTGAGATGCATGCTTCCGCTTGAATTATTTGAGTGTAAAATTTTGTTGGAAATGATATTATCTTTGATTCATTATCAGTAGAGATACTGCACTTTCTTGTGGACTGGGTTATGGTTTTGTGCAAGAGAAAATTAATTTCGGTGCAAGATTTGTGAAAATTTCTTTGCAAAATTTGAGAAATAATTTTGGTTATTTCATGCATTTTCCTACCCAAATGGGGTAATTGTATGTTATAACTGTAAACTTGTTTGGGATGAAGTTAATGGAGGTGCATTGATCTAAGTAATCGGTCTGGCCAAAGGGGACAAATCTCTGAAGTCAGTGTATGCTCACTGAGTAACTTTTCTTTAAAGTTATAAATGGAGTTATTGCAGGCTCATTGGTCTAGGGATCAATCTGCCCAAAGGGGATGGATTTTCGAACTCAATGTTGTGCTTATTGATTAACTCATCTGAGGTTCTGACCTTGGTTTGTGCATTCTGCCCAAAGGGGAATGTACTATTATGTTGGCCTTGTTATGACAATCTGTTGTACTCAATGATTAACTCATCCTGAGCAACTTCTTCTTGAGGTTGTAGATGAAGTTATTGGAGGCCCATTGGTCTAGGAATCTATCTGCCCAAAGGGGATAGATTTTCAAACCCAGTGTTGTGCTCATTGATTAACTCATCTGAGGTTCTGGCCCAGGTTTAGACCTTGGTTTGTGCATTCTGCCCAAAGGAGAATGTACTATTATATTGATCTCATTATAATATCTTTATTTAATTGAAGGTATATATTTCCCTATAATTTATTCTGATACGTTCTTGTTTTGCCTTAAGATTATACCTTTCTATTAATTTTTCCTTGAATCAATTTGTAAGTGTGTTTAGATAATTTCTTGTTCAATGTTCTTGAAATACTTATTTTAGTTTTTGATGCATATAATATTTATGTTCCTCCTTTATTTAAAAAAAATTGTTATAGATTATGGTGATTATAATGTCAGTATTTACTGTCCCTAATTTAACATATATTTTATGTACTATCTCAATTAAGTTTCATTATTAAGTCAAGGTGTATAATTGTTCATGTTGGACATAAGAATTTGTGGTATAATTTGTAGTTTAGAGAATGCATTGTAAATTTTGAAAATGATGTTATAAAGTTATTCATATTATTTCAGAATGTTATTTGTAATGTTATTTAAAAAATTGTGAGAGTTCTTTAATAATAAAATTATTATATGCAATTACTTGCACAAAGGGGTTGTTGTATGAAACAAATTTTGAAACTTATATGAAGATAAAATTTTAAATAATGCGAAATATTTGATTATATGATGGTTTTTTGATAAACCATGGAATTTCTCTGGCTTTAAGGCATTTGAGAGAAATTTGAGGATTGACAGAAAAAATAGCAGTTTGGCTGTTATTGGATCACATTGGCATGCTATTTTCTTGCTACACTCCACACTAATGACTAGTCGACGGAGTCAAGTAACATTTGTGACCATGGAAGGTCTTATATCAGTAAGGGTATAATCACCGTCTGATTCAATGTTATTTGATTTTAGTTGGATGGATTCATATTCAGATATCGCACCTTGAATCATGTGTTTTCTTAAAATGTGGCCACATTATAAGAATTAGTCCTTAGCCCGAGAGTCGTTTTCAAATAACTTGTTTTTCTTTTCTCTTTTAAATTAAAATTTTACAATTGATTTTGCCCAAGTGGGAGAATGTTAGAAATTTTTATAATAATTGTTGGCTTCAATCAATTGTAGTTTTTCTTGTTTTAATAAAATCGGGCTAAGTCATGATCCATATGGGGTGCAGTATAAAGCTTATTTAATTAAGTGATCCTTTTGTTTGGGCTTAGATATCTTTAAACTGATTAGTGTGGGTAACGGTGTAGGCCTAATCCATAGGCCCATGATGGGAAGGGGACTAGGGTTAATAAGTTTGGCTAGGTCCCCTCTGCATTCACAACGTGTTAGAAAATCGTTACTCCACAACTCGCCCCATCGACAATTGTGATCAGGGAGTGGTGTGAATTGAAGAGGAAGATCATGGTCTTTCCATTACAAGAGCATTAGAGGAAACAATAAGCCTTCAAGAAATCAAGAATCATATCATCAATAAGTAAGCCTAAATCTTTTGGTGTTCTAACGTCATATAATCCTATTTTATGGAATTTCTTACATATATGTAATAGGGCGAGCCTGACCTGATATAGGCCAGGTCGTAAGCCCCTATAAGCCGACCCGACCCACTTACACCCCTAGCACCTTAGTGCAATGGCGGACGCACCTTAGTGCAAGTGTCTGCACTTGCAGACACAAAATTGGAAAAATTTGTTTTTTCACATTAGATGGGTGCTTCAAGTCAAGTAAAAAAAATAAGAAAAAAAAAGAAGATTAAAGGAAAAAGGTAAAAATATGTCCAACCCAACCAACTCCTATAATTAAAAGCTTAAAGATTAAACCCTAGCCCATTGCTTTGTCTCTTTTTTTTTATATAAACCTTATTAGCTCCAATCTTAATAAACATCAACATTCCTAAATTCAATCTTCATCAAGTGGAGGAGAATCTCACGGAATTTTTCACGTTTTTTTATGAAACAAAAGTGGCCAACTTTAGATCAAATAGACATCGACAAATGTTGGTTTTTGATCGATTAACTCTTATAATTATACTATATTTGACAAATGTCTTTTTTGGTGTTTATTTTTAAAAAAATTATCATTATCTATTATTTTCTTAAAACTTTGGTTGATTCACCAAAGCTTTACTTTTGAAGTAGAAGCAAAAATTGAATCATGATTATGATCTTTCAAATAAAAAATAAAAAAAATTGTGCAGACATAAAAAAAATATCCTCGGTCCGCCACTGAACTGAGCTACCATCATTTAGTAAAATAATAATATTTTACGACATAGGATAAACACTTGATCAAAAATAAATATTTACTTCGCAGAATTAATTGAAATTGGTGAAAGTATCTTGTGTTTAGGGTCAAGCCAATGTCAATTAAGTGGAAATCAGTTCCACAGAAAAAAAATGTAGAAACATCTCGTGAACTAGAAATTGTAATCTAGAGTTATTATGCATTTTTTTTAGTGGGCAATTATTTAGACTAAATTAAAAAAAATAATTACATTATTATTTTACATTAAATAAATGATAATTATTGTATGATTTTCTATGCCAAACAATTTTTGTAATCAAAATTATATGTGTTACATATTTGTTAGTTTTGTCTACAAAATATGGATGGATTAATTGCATTTGGTAACTAGTTTTTGGAAAAATAAACACTTTTTTTTTTCAAAAATCTCCCTAGAAATTGGATTTTTTTAACCCTATCTAAAATAAATTGATCCAAGCACGACATAAGTCTATACAAGAAACTCTTCTTGTTGAATTAAACACTTGACTAGCATTAGTTAAAAGCTATAACCAGTTATCTAAGTTTAAATATTTTTACTTAAACCTATTAGCAAGAATCACAACTCAATGTAATTCTGATAAACTTTATCTGGGTATTGCCAATGATAAGATGATAGCTCACAACCAACATAAATTATTAAAAAAGTATAACTTAAATTAGATTATAATTGATAGTTGTTGGGCCGAGATCTACTGAAGGTTAAGTGAGAGTAAAATATGAGGAGCGAGTATTATGTTTGAGGAGCAAGTGTATATCTAAAGAGAAAATCTACTTAAATTGTGTAAGCGTACACATAAAGTAATATAAATTTTTTATGAGCCCTAGATTACCATCCCAGGGAAAAGTAGTAAAAGATGCATCGAAAGAAATGTAAACAAAAAAAAACAAGTCGAATGAGAGCAAAAGAGAATAAAGAGCAACTAACTTCAAGGAATCAAACTGTCTTAAGATTAAGGTTAGCCAATAAGTTCTTCTCACCAGCTCGATTGAACAAAGTCAATGATTCTGAAATAACTAAGAACTGGGTTTATCCCTTGAACGTTGTTTGAGTTTTGTCTTAAAGAAATTAGGAAACGTAGAAGTAAGAGCAGAAATTGGAAATGAGCAATAACAAAAGCAGACTTGGAAAAGATTGTAGTTGAGAACAGACACAAAATGTAGAGAGAAAAGAGTGAATTAATGCTTTGGACATTCAGATATTCGTCAAACAAGAACAAATAACAAAATAAAAATAAAAATAATAACTTGTCTAAAGAAAAAAAGCGTAGGTTCAGTTGGTATTTTCGCCCCCTAGTTCGTTCCTAAAATCTATCTACTCCCAAAAATGACATGTATTAAGGGACTTAATATTCTTGGGTGTTAGGTATTCTTGGCCTTGTCTCGTAACTAATTGAGATAACCGAGTAAGGCCATCCAACTGGTTGAGAAGAATTACTTAGTAATTCTATTAGCAAAATCAAAATTAATGTAACTTTTTTTTTATAAATAAATTTAATTAATTAATGTAACTTTGACCTTAAGTGAGTGTTGTAAATGACAAGATGATGGCTCGCAACCAACTTAATTAACTTCTTAATATATATATATATATATATATATATATATATATATATATATATATATATATATATATTTGTTATTACCAACTAACGTTACTACTAATGTCACTATTATATCTTAACCGTTAATTTTCGTCAATCAACGATGATCATTTATTGCGAATTAATAATTAATTAATGAGTTTGATTTGTAAAAATAATAACCGTTGATTGACGAAAATCAACGCTTAAAATATGGTAGTGATATTGGTAGTAACATTATTTGGTATTAAGAAAATCTTATCCCTATATATATAACTTACATATTGAAAAAAAAACACTTGAAAATGATGTTGATTTTACATATAGAATGTGTGCTCTATCTAAATATTAAAAGTTACAAGACAAAATCTCGAGAATCACATGGCATACCAAACAAACTATTTAGCAACACTTCTTACTTGGGAGTTAGTTCTCCATTTAAGTAGAGTATCAAGTTCTAGCTTATGAATAGAAAATATAAACGTTATGAAAGCTTTGTCCTTTTAAGTGGATTCATCCAACTCGACTTGGATTAATCATAAATTAATCTGATTTTCAGATACCGAGAACCTCATATGTTCAAACCAATATATATCAAACAAATTATTTATAATCCTAAATGGATTATATCCTCTAACATATTAGAGAAAATTAAAATTAAAACTAGAATTAAAATCAAAACAGCACCGAAGTTATAAGTTTATTTATTTTCTTTGATTTTATTTTTTTATGAAAATGGAAGAAATAGAAGGAATAAACAAAAATTAAGAAGGAGAAGAATGTTATATTCCCGGAACTGCTTATGGGTAATTTTTTTTTTTAGATTTCTTGATCGATTAGTGAATTAATTAATTGATTCAGTCAAGTCGGGAAAGATTACAAAGTTTTTTTTATTAAATTTTTAATAAAGTATATACTCAAAATTAGAGCTTAAAACTATTGATTAAAATGAAACAACGTACCTCATGGTATAAACTATAAACACATCATGTTCCGTGACCGTTGTTTTTGCTGGATTTGGCTGGTATGGTCGCTAACTCAGTTAAGATTCCCCGACACGCTTGGATACATACTCAACTGTACAACCTGTCACGCAATCTTACATCGATTGACATAGTGGAATTGTGGGGCTCTTCCCAATCCAATGCACAGCGAAGCACATTTTGTCTATTGAATTGCCTATCAACGTCCTTGAATCATGGAAAATTATGATTTGGAGGTTCATTCTTCTATGTGTCAGTTAATGTTTAGCCTTGGCTTAATGATTTTGATAAAAAGTTATAAAAATAAAATGATTCATTGTCAGTTTGTGTTAATATTATAGTAAATACATAGTTTAGATTTTTAATATTTGGAATTAAATTAGTCTTTTAATTATATAATTGAATGCCTTTAACTTATAGCCGTTTGCAATAGGCCTTTGAAATAAGGAATTTTTATGACATTTTTAATTTTTATTGTAGGTTCAAATTGAGTACATAAAAAGTATTTTTAAGTAAAAAAATTAATGGATGCTAAAATCGATAAACATTTTTTATACATAAAATTACTAAAAAAAATATATGTAATTTTAGTGGTGGTGGTAGTAGGATGAGAATGGTTGAAGTAGGATTGCAGCAAAATTGGATTTTCACAAAAAAATATTTGATTTTTTTGGCTTCTACTTTTTTAGAAACAATGAATCTGGCTTAAAAAAAAAACATAATTTTAATTTATTTTTGAATTTTATTTATTTAAAAGTTGAATCCAAACATACATATATATTAAAATCACTTTTATTTTTTAAAAAGTCATTTCTTAGATATATAATAATAAAATCACTTTTATTTTGAAAAAAGTTATTTCTTGGTGGAAAAAAGCTCATCCAAATTCACTCCTATATTCTCTTGGACTTTTTGACCCGTTTGATGCAAAATTGGAAAGTTTTTACAAATTGATGTAAAATTTAAAAATTCTATCAAAATAATATAGTGAGATACATAGGGATGATGCATTGCAAGTTGCATACGGGAGGCGTGCGCGACCCTCGTATTTGATGTAGGATTGGGCCAAAATTAAATTTTCACAAACAATGGTTGATTTTTTTGGCTTCTGTTTTTTTCAAAAGCAATGAGGCTTAAAAAAACAAACATCATTTTAATTTTTTTATGAATTTTGTTAATATTTAAAAGTTGAATCCAAACATACATATGTAATAAAAATCACATTTATTTTTTTAAAAAAAGTTATTTCTTGGTGAAAAAAAGTTCAAACGCACTCTTATTCTCGTGGCCTTTTGACCCATCTTATGCAAAATTGGAAAGTTTTTACTGAATTGATGTGAAATTTAAAAAATTATATCAAAATAATATAGTCCCATACAAGGGATAATTGCGACCTTCGCATAGGCGAATACGCACTGGTGTAAATGGGTTGGACCAGTCAAGGCTTTGACTTAAATAGGTTAGACCTGGGTAAAATATTTTTGACCTGACCTGATCTATTTGCCTTATGTATGCCCAAATTATAAGTCTAGCATGACCTACATTTAAAAAAATAAAAGGCTTGGCCTAGACCTATTAGCCTGTTTAACCCTATTAGGTATTCAATAATTAAAAAATAATTAAAATGATATTACTTTATTATTCAAAATTATTAAAATAATAATTTTATTTATTTTATTTTAAATAAATAATATGATGTAGGTCAGCCTATACGCTTATAGGTCGAACATTATAAAGGAAAACCTATGGTCTTCTTTCTAAAAAAGTTATTTTAAAAGTTTGAGCTTGTTCTACTTTACTAGATATAATAGGCCAAACTTGGCTTGATGTAGGCCGGACCTTAGGCCCATAATAGGCCAACTGACTTATTTACACGCCTAGCCAGGCATGCACCCATACGCAAGTCCTACATCTAGCTTGCCTACCGAGATTAGATTAAGTCTCATGTCTGGCACATGCCTTACATCCTTCAAAACAAGTCGGCACCCGACATCCTATGTCAGGGTTATATCATCGACTCCAACGATTTTGCTCGTCGCCTGATTTTCCATCTTCATAACTCCAAAGTTGCCACTTCTGTATGATGAGAAAAAAAATTTGTGAGGGGTAACATGGAAAGAGGCACTTGAGTCAACAATTCAGGCGCAGTAATCATAGGCAACATTCAAGAAATTGTATTCTTCAAGTAGAAAAATCTTGGCTTCAGCATTGGCAACTACTGTAGTGGTGTTCTTGTCCTCTTTTTTCTTTGGGATGATCTGATTCGGCTTCACAGCGTCATTCTTTTCATCTCTCTGCAAAGTCCTGCATTCTGTCTTCTTGTGACCGGGCTTCCCACAATAGAAGCATTCCAGCTCGTATTTTGGCCTAGACTGGCCTATGGATTTATCACGTCTGTCACGACCCCGACTCTTGCTTCTTCCCTGGGAGTCGGACTTTGCTCAATTCTCAACCACATTGGCCTCATACATGCTGGATATTCCTCGTTCTCTTCTCCTGGCTTCCTCATTCAGGAGGCTATCAGTTACGGCATTCATCGTCAACTTTTCGTCAGCAAAGCTCAAAAGCTTTCAGTTATCAGTTATAGCAATTAGTTTCAGCATTCTCCTAGCTCAACGTCACTACCAGCGTGTCCCAACTTTCGTGTAGCGAGCTCAAAAGCAGCAAAGCTTATATCTCGTAATCAATTTTCTTCTCGGCCTTGGATAATTAGTTCACAATGCCTTTGTAGGTGTTGAGATATTCAATCATACTCATGTCGTCCTTGTATTCCAACTTCACAAGTCAGCGAACCAGGTGTGCCTTGTTCTTGGGAGTCTTCTTCTGAATCATAGACTCTAGCTTCATCTATAACTCGTACGCATTGGTGAACTCAGATATGTGCTTAAAGAGTCTTTTGTCAATGTACTTCCTGATCGTGGCCATAGCCTTACGACTCAGGATCTCTCACTCCTTCTTAGTTTTGCCTTCAGGCATCTCTTCATGGACGATGGACTCGTACAAGTATTTACGGTACAAATGGTCCTCCATAATTGGTCACCAGTAAGTGAAATTTTCAGCAGTCATCTTGAACATGTCACCATCATTAGAAATGTCGCTGGTCTCCATCTCGTCTCCTTCAGAACCCTTCGAACCTGGTCTCTAATACCACTGTTGGGTCTGTGCAGCAGAAACAAGAAAGAATGCAGAGGAGATAAATAAGAAAAACACAGTCAAATTTTCAACGTGGGAAAATCTTCCTCAATGTGAAGAAGTAAAAATTCACGGGACACTAGTCCAGAAAATCTTCCACTAGGTCAAAAGAAAGATTACAAAGAGTCAAACTTTCCTAATCTTTCGCTAGAGGTACAATCAAGTATCACCAACAATTGTGGTATTCAATCTTTTCTAAAGAGATCACATTCAAACTTCTGTCTAGAGGTATTTTCACAAAGTCTCTCACTCTTTTTTTGAATCTATCTCTCTGACACAATACAAGTGAATTCAAGGGGTTTTTTTTAAGGTGAGAGGAACCCTTCAACTTCTTCCAGAATCTTCTTCAATCAATATGATAAGTAGCATTTATTGTTGGTGGTTGGAGTCCTTGAGCTCTGCACCAATAAATGTGATGCATGTTACAACTAACAACATTAATGGAAGAATCTTCCCAACAAATAACCATTTATGGGGAGTAATTGGAGTCTTGAGTCTTGCACATATTAAATAAGGTGTATGACAGCATTAATGGAGAAACACCACCAACAGTATATTCATTATCTTGAATTTATAATACTTTTTGCTTAGGTACCTTGACGATTATGCCCTTACAAGATAAGAATAGCCTCCGCGCATCTCACAGTGTGAGACTAAACCAGTCACCCGGTGATAAACTGCGGTTGAACCGGCAAACCGATACCAGTTTTCTATTTAAACCGGTTTTTTAAAATTAGTCACAAAGTAGTTTTTGCAAAAAATTCGATTTAAACCGATTTTTAAAAATTAGTCACAAAATAGTTTATGCAAAAAATTCGAATCCAGTGCATCTTGACAATTATGCCCTTACAAGATAAGAATAGCCTCCGCGCATCTCACCGTGTGAGACTAAACCAGTGACCCGGTGATAAATCGCGGTTGAACCGGTAAACCGATACCAGTTTTCTATTTAAACCAATTTTTTAAAATTAGTCACAAAATAGTTTTTGCAAAAAATTCGATTTAAACCGGTTTTTTAAAATTAGTCACAAAATAGTTTTTGCAAAAATTTGAATCCAGAGGAGCGCTTTTTCATACCACTAAGCCACCATCACTGGTGGAATAAAATGCATCATTTAATATATTTATTATATAACTATTAAGTTAAGAAAATTATTTTAAAAATTGCATCTTATAGGGTTCAAACCTCTTCCATTGAGGTTATACAACATAGAAAATACCACTAAACTACATCAGGTTATTGTTTAGATAGCATCATTTAAAATATTTATTATATAATTAAATATAAAATATAAATTTATATATATATCAAGTTCATGCGGTTCAACCCGTGATCCTCCGGTTGAATCATTAACCCAGTGACTTGATACTTCAACCGGGTCAATGACCGGTCAAGTTTTAATAACATTGCGCGCAGAAGAGCTGTGGATTAGGCCATTAAACTTGAAATCGTTACACAATCATCAAATTCGGCAGAGTTTCTTCAGGCTCTATATTTCGACTCAATTGTAAAATTTATAAATTAATAACATTTCTCTTTGGTGACTTTAAGAGATTCTTTATTAAAAACAATGTTGTTAAAATCGAGACCTTAAATAAAATCGGAAGGAAATTAAAAAATCGTAAAATATAAAATCGTAATGTAAAAAAATCGTAAAATGTAAAATCATATTGTAAAAAAATCGTAAAAACGTTTGGAATATCAATAAAATCATTTTGATGAAAAAAATTCTTAAAAACATAAAATTATAGTTATAAATCGAGATTTTAACAACAATAAATAA
Source organism: Gastrolobium bilobum (assembly GCF_033153095.1). Taxonomy (NCBI): domain Eukaryota; kingdom Viridiplantae; phylum Streptophyta; class Magnoliopsida; order Fabales; family Fabaceae; genus Gastrolobium; species Gastrolobium bilobum. The sequence continues at coordinate 246,224 of NW_026897857.1, read as the reverse complement.
AAACGTAAAAGATTCGTCAAATCAAAAGATAACCTTGCAAATTCAAATTTAACGTTTTTGGGGGGGGGGGGGGTGTGTGTGTACAAAAAAGCTTAGTTCAATGAATCTAGTTAATATCTAATTAATTTATTGGATATGGAAAGGTCAAATCGAGTATTGATAAAATAAAAATAGGAAAAATAATAGAAATTTGTCTTTGACTCGAAACTTTGCAAATAAATAAAGAATTATAATAACCAGATAAAGATATTTTCCATAATTTTTTGGGGATACGAAGGATGGTGACATAATGATGGTATGGAACTAGCATCATCATATTTAGACAATGGAAAGCCCAACTAGAGAAAGTCGAATGAAAAAAAAAAATTCTTGAAAGAAAACAAATTTATTTATTTATTTATTCAAGTCAGTTTAATTCGGTTCGAGCTCTATTACACTCATATGAAGATGATTCTCATAATATTATTTTCTCTGTTTTCTAGATTTTTTATTAAGGAAAACAAGTTCTTTAAAAGTACTTAATTTGAGTTTAAAAAATTATATTACTCTTTTTCGTTTAAGAAAGGAAAGAAGCCTCTTAACCATGATTTGTTAAAGAATCAAGCTAGTTACCTAAATAAAATATTTGGAATCTCTAAAAGTTAGGAACGCATTTTATAATGAAAAGGCCATAATATGTTCTTTTGTTGAAATAGGATCAAAAGCCAGATTTGCTTACCTAGCTGCCGGATTTATCTATCCGTGTCTAATGGATGAGCTCAACATTTTAAAAAGAACATGCTAATTGCTAGTTGACGACTTTGCTGTAATAGCAACTGAATAAATAATAAAAACCGTGGTAGAAATTTTTTAAATGGGACGAAACGTTAAGTAGCTTTTAGATAATAATTAATTAATCTGTTGGGGTGTTAAAGAGATATAATATAAAGAGTAAATACCATTTTTGGTCCTCAGCAAATTTTACGATGCCCGATTTAGTGCCTAGCAAATAAAAAGGCCCATTGTGGTTCTTAAGAAATTCAAAATGGACCAATTTAGTTGAAATCGTGGTCCCTCATAATTTCAAAAAAGGCCCATATTAGTCCTCAAAAGGACTAAAATGGGTTCATTTTGTATTTCTTAGGGACCACGATGGACCTTTTTATTTGCTAGGGACTAAAACGGGCATCGTAAAATTTGCTGAGGACCAAAAAGGGTATTTACTCTAATATAAAATCACCAAGGGCTCATCACTTAATAACTTGATCTGTTAGGTGAAATTGTTGTTTATCATGGTATTAGAGCCAAGGTAAACACGGAGTCACGAGTTCAATTATCACGACCCCCACTTTCTAGTGAATTTAAGTCAACACGAAATAGAAAGAAAAAATGGATATATACAATATCCACGCGAGAAAGGGAATGTTATGGGCACATTGGCTTTGTATTTTGGCAACTCATGAAAATGGTGATTTGCGGATGCCTGTTCAGATGGAAAAGAAGGGTATATATAGGTGAGAATAATATTCCCCAATGATATGAGGGAGAAAGGAAGCCTAACCATTTTTGTCCACCCCTTAGTGTTATGAGTGAGGAATTGCTCCACCATAATGTACGATGGATGAGTTGTGTTAGGTCTGAGAAATCTTCTAAGGTGATATCTATATGCTCACTATGGGGAAGTAGGGGTTGTGACCCCCTTAATGAGCCTTTGTAGGTTGGCCCAATGCATTGAGATGTGAAGGACGATCCAGAACACCTATAACATGCTTATGAGAAAAAATTGTTAGAACTTTTAGTCAAACTTAGCTTAAGTGATTAAAACATTTGAAGACACTTAATTAGCTCATTTTTTATCTTCTTCTTCATGGACTTCTTCTCTCTAAACCATGGACACCATGTTTAAGGAAGCTTGAAAACACAAATTGAGTTTTAGCCATTGAAACCTTTAGGTTTGTTCATAAAGTTGCTTAGTTTGTCATTGTGATCAAATCCCACCCAAGAAATCTTGTTGAAAAGCATTGAGTGAGGAGATCTTCCCTCTTGAAAGTGGCGCTAGGTTGGTTGTTAAGGAGGAATGGTGTTCTGGTTTTTCGGAAGCTTGAAGCTGGCTCCTAAGATCTTTTCGAGATGATTTGTGGTCAGAGTTCTCAACATTCTTTAAGTTTCATGGAAGTTTGAATACTTAGGTTTCATGAGAAATTTTGGCATGTTGTGATGTTGAGGACTTGGAATCAGACATGATTCGTGTTAGGAAAAGTGTTAAGGAGTCAAAATGAATGGTGAAAAAAGGTTAAAAAAACAACCATTTGAGTGACTTTGTATATTTTCGAAAATTAGGCCATGGAAAAATGATGATTTTCTTATGTTTCAAGACTTGTATAGAGTTTTGATGTTGATGAGTGAGCTTGATTGGTTATGTAGAAGCCAAGTGATTGCATAATAGAGGAACAAGTATTAGCTTAATCTTGTGGTGGAAACCTTGGTTCTTGAGAAATCAAGAATATGGTGAGTCTTTGAACCTATGTTATTGGTGATGAGATAGCCATTATGTTAATGGTTTTGGTAGAATGCATATTATTCATTGAATTTATGACCTTTGAATAGGTTATCTTGGTGTAAAAAAATGTGGTTGGTTGACTTGCTTGTGTTTCAAGAAAGCTTGGCAAAGAAGTCTGCTTAAGGTAAACTTCTAGACCTTGGGATTCATCCCCTTGTGTGTTCCACCATGTTCCTTTTTGGAGGAATGGTTGGATGATGTGGTATATGATAGTGATAGTGAATGGTATGATCATGCATTGATGTGAAATGATAAACTATATGTATAGTATGCTATACATATATATATATATATATATATATATATATATATATATATATATATATATGATTCTCTAGCAAGTAGAAATGCATGATTGTGTGGCGCTTCCCGTGGACTAGCCATGTGAGGATTGCTAGGTGGTAGAATACCTAAGAGAATGGCCTTGTAAGGATTGCTCTTGGAAGTACCCAGTGGATATTATATTATTGTATCAACCCTCGTACGCATCCAAGGGCTGCCAAATTAATTGTATTCGAGTCTTCAATTAGAGGATAAAAGCATTCACAGTTCAATTACAAAATAGACAGTGCAGATTACTTGCTATTGGAAACCTTAAATGTACGTAAGTCTCACCTTTCGGCTTTTGTTTCCTTTTAATATAATTTCTAAAGTCTCGTTCAATATTAATTAATCAATATAAAGTCTAGACATAAGAGAGGAGTACCCATTTGGGTGCCTGTAACTCTCTTAATTTTTGTTGTCAAAAAACATCAGTTAAGCAAGATAGTGGACTCTTGTCTTTCATAATATCTCATGTGTGCTCCAATTGTTCTAAAAGTTTATAGGAAGAAACTAGAGAGGCAAAGCTTATAGGAAGCTTTAGAATCAGTCAATTCAGATGTCTATGGACCAACTTATGAATTTTTGAAATAGGCTGCCCAAGACAAAAAAACAGGAGTGAAATAACTAAAACCCTCCTAGATTCAATAGTGGATGGTTAATCATGTATTACTTTGAAAATGTTGAGATTTTAATGCATGCTATATGAGGACTTTATCTTTCAAATGCAACAAGTTTCACAAAAAGAGGATGTCTATGGAATTTATAGTGCCTGTTATACTACAAATGTCTGGACTCATTATACTCTGTTAACAGCAACCCAGTCATCCTGAGTTACCTTCCTTTAATCATGAAACTGTACTCATCCCTATGTCCAATGACCTTGAAATTTTTATTAAGCAAACTAGACATCCATACCTTTAAAATGGTGCCTAGATCATAATTTTTGAACACCTAAAACTCCATATATGAAGTTTATAAAACAGTTATAGAACTTTAATTTTGACAGCAAGCAGACTACTAATGTACATACATAGTCAAATTATATTCAACCACAATACCAAGGTTTCTTCATGATTTCACATTATCGTAATCTCCATACCACTTAGACATACATGGTAGATTGGGTTATTCTTCACACCATGTTATCATCCAGAAACAATAAATGGCCATAGTTACATAATAGTTACATGTCGCAGCCATAAACATAATTTGCAATACATAATACCCCTGCACATCAGGCCAAATCGTTGCGCCTAACATATCATCACATACAAATTGCAGGCTAACCAATGTCACACAAACACAAGTGATAGGACAAAATTTTGTTCCCATCTGATTCATTTTTCAGTGCGGAACAATAGTCGTTTCGCCCTTTTTAAATATGTTTAGTTATAAATATTAGTATAAATCCAATAAATGTTAGTTCATGTTGAAGGACGACTACCAGTGTGGAATAGTGAGAGAAGAAAGAGAAAAAAGAGTGATGAGTTAGCCCTTACTTTTACTTTTCGATTCCACTCACACCTGTTTTTTGCTTTTTTGCAGAGTACGATAACAAAATGTACCAAAAAGGACAAACGCGCACAACAAAGCAGAAAAAAGACGCTGCTATATACAACAAAGCAAACAAGGATGTTGGGCGCGTCTGAGTGTCAGAAGATCGTCCTTGGGAAAGCAAAGTAGAGGAGACAGCTCAACTCCAACCTTATCCACCTTAATTCAAAGCCCATCGCCTAATGAAAGAAAGGAGGAGACACCCTCAATCCAATGGTGCTGGGAACAACTTGAAATAATTACAAAATTGCCACTATTTTCCCAACTTATAAATAGAAGATCAAACGAAGGTAAAAGAAGCTTTTGGCATTCAAGTTTTATCTTTGGAGCAACACACTTATCTTTTCTTTTCTTCCCTTGAGACTCCTCACGAGCAAACAACCATTTTCTCCATTTTTCTTTTACTGTTTGTTGAGTCACTGTTGTATTGAGTCTTGGAGTTTGTAAACTTCTTTTCTTTCCAATTCGTCTTCATCAGCTTGAATCTCGGGTCTAAAAGATCTTAGGTTGTTAAGATTATGTTTGTAGTTTCAGCCATGTCTTTGAACATGAGCTAACTTGTTTTGGAATGAAAAAGTTATAAAACTGTTAAATCTCTATAATAGAATCTCTTGTATTTAGTTCAATGGGGTTTCTATTGTTTGAGTGATTTAATATCTTGTATCAACAGAACTTGAACATGATTGAGAAAGGAACTTCCTTAAGGAAGGGATTTCAGACAACTGGATAATATAAGGAAGGTGAAAAGTATGGAAACACTTTCACTGGTTGCTCTGAAATAAGGAATCCCCTCGTTCACTAAAGGTTCTGCCTAGAGTAAATGTTGGGAACAAAGTTGTCATAGGAATATAGGACTTGGTATACCATTTCAACCCAAGAGCTGAGGAATCAACATTGGCAATGAAGAGACCTAAACAAATCCTTTGGATGAAATCTTGAGCCTAGGTTATAGTTGGTTTAATACCATTTCAAATGCCAAATACTAAAAATTCAACACTTTACATATTCTTCAAATTTGTGAAAATCATGTTAAATTGGTTTCCACATATTCACTTCCTTAAATATCATTCCTAATCACATTTTAATTGCCAATTTATGCCAAAAATCAATTCATAACTTATTAGTCCCAATTATCAAAGAATACCACATAATGCCATTTTCCATAAACTAAGTTAAAAGCTTAGTTTTCACATCTTATTATCATTTAGAATGATATAAGAAATGACTTCCAAACACCAATCAAACCTCAACATGATTCCAACACATTACTTAATTAAATGGCTAAATCATGCCTAGGTGGATTCATCCACTTTTCAAACTCTCAAATGCTTACCAACCAATCCATTTGTCAATACAATGTCTAATGTATAATAGCCATCAACCAAACCACATCTAACACACTTTCAACATGTTTTTTACGTGAGTTGGTCGAATGGTGACCAAGGGTTTCCATCAAATTTTACATACTTCCAATTACCATTACCCAAACCATTCAGCACTTCATTGATCAATACACATTAACCATCATCAAACACCTCTCCTACATATATTTCCCTATGATGGCCGAATTATGGATCTAATTGATCATCAAACTTTCATGCTTTTCAATAGCTAATTTATAGTTCATTCAACTCTACCATGATCAAGGAACAAAAATCCAAAATCAAACCAAGCATATATCCATGATCCAACATGTAATATCCCAGAAAAATAGTAATAATAATAATAATAATAATAATAATAATAGTGTGTACCCTTATGTATAGTGTTATAGGCATTGATTGCTAATAGTGTGTCATAATATGACTATAAAATTGTAACCTTAATTAGTGGTGATTTTAGTTGTAACGCTTAGCAGTTATGGTTGGTTATCATTTAGTTAGTAAATGCCAACAATTATTTTTATTTAACTTTGTAACCATTGAGATATTATAATTAAAATAATTATGATGACCTTTCATTTTACCTGCAGTTTTTATAACTAAAATAATTATGATGACCTTTGATATTACTTGCAGTTTCAATAATTGAAATAAGTATATGACTTTTGATATTATCTGTAATTAATGTCTCGGTTTCAAAACTACAGCTATAAATAGGAGTTTAACCTAATCAAACCAAACAACTTCTCAATTCTCAACATTTCTCCATTTCTCTTCTCTTCTACTTTCTCTCTTCTTACTTCAAATTTTTATTTATTTATTTTTACTATTATTTTCCTTTGGATACCAACCGCTTTTCTTCTCCCAATCACTTTTCTTCTAAAAGGTAGCCAACACAGAGACCAGGCAATTCTAATCCCTAGGTGGTTGTAGATTTGTTTTGAAGAAATTTGATGGGTGTATCCTAAACCTTTGGAAGTGATAGATTATTTATATACGAATTTTGTTTGATATAATATTGACCTTTACGGAGTAATATATTAATTTTATGTGATTCTTATTTGATATAATCCCAATTTGTTATATGTAATCCTAATCCCTAGGTATTTGTAGGTTATCTCTTTTATATGAAATTTGGGCATAATCCTTATATGTAATCATATTCCCTAGAGAGTCAAGGGTTAGCTTTATATGAATTTTTGATGTAATCTCGATGCTTAGGGCACTATAGTTATGTTTTCTATTAAATTTATTCGATGTGATTCTAATCTTCATGGAATAATCAATTAATTTATTTGAAATTTATGTAATACTAATCCCTAGGTATCCTGATCCCTATGTGCTGTCAGGTTAGTTTTATATGAAATTTGTTGGGTATAATCCTAATGCTTTAGAAATAATAGATTAACTTTTATAAGAAATTTGGTCTAATGCAATCCTGATCCTTAGGGCATCTTAAATTATTTTTAGATGAAATTTGGTATATGTAATCCTCTAGGTGATCGTAGGATAATTTTATATTAAATTTGTTAAATATAATCTTGATCTTTAGGGAATTTTAGGATGTTTTCATATATTATATTTAACCCTTAGGGTATTTAAATTAAATTATTTTAACCTCTAGAAATTAATTAGATTAATTATTGGATTTTGGCTTTACTCTAATAGATGTGAATATATGAATTATGATTTGAAAAATTATGATATGATGATTGCATTTGGGTTTCACTCTGGTAGATGTTGAATACGAAAATTATGATATTATTGGATAATGGATTTGAAAATTATGATATTATTGAAAGATTGAATTTGGAAACTATACTCTTAATTTGATGTGGAAATCATGAAAACTATTTGACAATTATGAGAATCGTGATAAGATTGAATTGTATTGACTGTGTGTGATTGTAATAAATAATAGTGGGAAGATAGCTTTTGGGATGATACCTCCTGAAAGTGATGAACACAACTTTTGGGCTTTATGCCTTTGATATTTATTTGATGTGACAATGATGTTTCCGTTCTTCCCAAAGTGGTATCTAGCAACAGTGGTTATTTCCCGGGGTACTAGTAGCAACTTTGGGAAGAGGTGTGCACACTAGGATTTGATATTTTAATGATTGCCAATTTGGATTATACGTGACTGGCAACAGTGATTATTTCCCGGGTCTACCATGGTTCTTTTCCCACTAAATACAATGAACTTAAACATTATTTATAATGAAATTTGTTATTTGATTTGATTATGATGAATGTCATTGAGTTGTGAATATTATTATATTATGATTAAGGTTGTGCTGAATATGTTAGTTGATAATTACCCCCACTGCAACACTGAATAAACTTAATAAAGATTATGAATAATATTTGATTCTATGTGAATATATATTGAAGTTGATAATTTGATGTGATTGTGATGAGAATATATATGATGAATATTGAAGTTGATATTTGATCTGATTTATGATGAGAATATTTTATATATATGATAAAGTTGATATTTGATTCAATTATTATGAAATTATATATTTAATTTGATTACTATATTTGAGTTATGTAATTTGTGTTTTTGATTAGGATTACCAGCTTCGCTGACTATAACACCTCACATTTCTAAAACATATATTAATACATTAAATGTGGATTAAAGGGTAGGATTAGTGAAAATCCTGAAATTAGGGTTAAAATACAAAGGAAAGGTCAAACGGTAATTAGTCAAACAAGTAATTCTAGGAGGGTAAAATTGAGTAGGAGATCTCAAAAGATAAAAATAACCCTGAAAATGGATTCAGAACGAAAAATTGAGTGATCAGGAAAATTTCTGAAAATTTGGTGAATAGTGTTTTTACTGGGTAAAAATATCGCGGTACAGTTGCACCGTAAAGCGTGCCGATTGAATTTTGAGCTCTAGGTTTTGATATAAGTTATAAATGGTATATAGGAATAGGAAATATGATTTCTGAGAAAAATTGATGGAAATTAGTGAGTTTGGGGAAGTATGCCTACGGCGCGCATAACAGCTTAAAACATCATTTTTCTCCGAACGACTAGAAAACTCCGGATTCATCCGATTAAGGGAACTTAAAGGACAATGGTTAATGTTAAAAATTAGAGTTTCTAAATAGTTTATGAACTAATGGAAGATTAGTGGTGAATTTAATTGAGTATAAGTGAATTTTGAGTGAGGTGGCACTTGTGGGACCCACCCCCACTTAAATGACCATTTAAGCACATGTGGAAATCAGAATTTGAACTTTGCAGCTGCAAATTCGTGGGTCACCATGGTTATGGTTGTGAAAACTTCAAACAATGGCAACTTGAGTTCTAGGCCACCAAATTGAGTGGTTCCAAAGCCTAACTCACTTAAAATTTCGAAAGGAATCCATTTTTGTCCTTATTTTCGAGTTTGGTGCAGTGTAGAGGGAGATGCTGCCCATTTTCAGTTGCAAAATGTTGAATTTTTTTTGGGATTTTGGTGGATTGGAAGCTCACTTTGGTTCATTGGTTGCTTGAAGATTATTCCCTTGGACCCTAGGAGTTGTTTTGTGGTGAGTTTCTCTAATTTTTCTTGAGTTTTCATTGGATTGAAATTTATGAACCTATGGTTAGTATGCATGGATTGATATGGTTGGAGAGCTCAAATTGAAAATGTGCATTAGATAAAAGTGTCTTAGAATGATGTTTTATGGTGATTGAGCTCATAAAAATTATTGATGAATTTATTGGTAACTTAGTCAAATTTTGGAATGGATAATTCAACACTTTATGAATTGACTATGTGGGGTGATTGTGTAATTGAGTTATGAAGTGTTTGTATGAGTTAAATATAGGATTGTAAGGTGTGTGGAAGTATTAAATTGGATTGAATACCCTTTGATTTGTGAGCATGATGGATTCGGCCTAGAGAGGGCATATAGGTGTGATGTTGTAAAATTGTGTAATTGATGTGGTGTGGTGTTTAAATGGTATTTGGATGAGTTGTGTGTTGAGTTGTTGCATTGGAAATTAAAGGAAAAATGCTTGGAGTGTGTGTGATGTGTATTTGAACCTAGAATGAAATAATTGGTAGAATGGTGTTGTGATGGTGTAGGGTGGAAATTGGGACTTAAAATGGTGTTGTGATGACCTTAGAATACCAAAGGAAAATTAAAATAAAATTTAGAAAATGCATGTTATTTATATGCATCGAAGTGAGCCTTTGGGCGGAGTTTTCTCCGGAACCTCTGAGTTACTGAGATATATTCGTATATATCACCCTGTCTTGGGTGCATTATTTCAGAAGGTAGCGGTGGTGCAGGAGTGGCGGGCAAGAAGCCCGTAGGATGATTAGCCGGAGTATCATTAATATTTTGCATTTTGATGGCCATTAGACCTAGGCTAGACTTAGGGCATGACCACGCCATACGCCATTTTGAAGCTTGAGATGTCCTCTATCTTATGGTAAAATTTGATATAATTCTGGGTTGAACGTCGTCCTAGAGAAGGCAGAGAGTGAAGACTGCCCATTTGCTCACTGCACTTGTGGCAGTTCTGGACCAGTTTTGGGAAATTGATTCTCGCTTCGTTGCTTAGTCTAATTCGTGGAGTGAGAGATGTTTGGAGCTGTTTTGGGGTTGGTTGGCAGTTTTACTTGTCCAACTTCAAACGGCGATATCCGGAGCAAACGAGCTCTAAATAAATCTCGTGATAGCTTCCTAGAGAGGTAATTGAGTGTAGAATAACATATCAAAAGATGAGAGGTTTTGAGAATGCATTTTATCCGCAGATAATTAAAGACCGAACCATGTTCGGATAGGTAGAAAACGTAAAATTGAGAAATTAGCTAAGTGGGTTTATGGGAACCCCTTAGTGACTTGTAGTAAGTAAAATAAGTTATAAAAGTAGTTGAAACAAGTATTCTGCAAGAGTTACAGTTACGGTCACATCTTTTAATTATTACGCTTTTTATTGTTTTAAACACTCGCGTAATAACAGAAAAAGTTTACTCGCATTTTTATAAACGAATTGTTGTGATTGTAACTGTGCTTAATATCATAATTAATGTTAACAATGCCGGTGTACAACAGGTTGTTACATTTTATGGTATCAGAGTAGTTTTGTAAGGGAACTCTGATAATGTATAACTGTATTTTGTGTTGCATAGCTATCTCTGAACTGTTTATGATTAAAGTATATGTGATTTCTCAGTGTGGGTCTGATCAGCTCATTCCTTTGTGTTACATATACAGATATCATGAGTAGGGCACGAGGTCGCCGTGCAGGTCGTCTAGCAGCACCAGATCCTATTACTGCAGTTCTTAATGCTCTGCAGGAAGAGATTTCTGCAAATAGAACCATGACCGAGAACCTGATGAAAAATAATCAGGATATGATGCATGCCTTCATGAATGAGATAAGGGCAGATAGGACTCGGCATAGGAGGGACAATTCTCCTCCGCATGCTGCTATGGTGACTCCTACACTGACGCCATCCGTTACTACTGATCCTACATATGTACCCCATACTTCTGCTGACCCGACTTCTGTTGCTCAGACATCTGGGGTTGTTGAACAAGTTGCTGACGATGCTGTAGATGAGCGAAGGCTCATATCATTTAAAAAACACAAACCACCCGCATTTCTGGGGTCAAAGGATCCGAAGGAGGTTACTACATGGCTGAGGGGGATGGAAAAAATATTCCAGGTTATGAGGTGCCAGAATCCTCAGAATTTATTGTATTCGGTGTATATGCTGGAGGGTGATGCCCACGAATGGTGGTGCAACGCATCTCACCCTTTTACTATTCTGGGGGAAGAAATCACATGGGCCTTATTCGAAAGATTATTTCATGACGAGTATTTTCCCAGGGATGTTCGGGAAGCCAAGTAGGGTGAATTTGATAAATTGGTACAGGGTACCATGACTGTTGATGCCTATGTGGCGAAATTTAATGAGTTGGTTAAGTTTGCGAACTACGGGGGTATGCTGCCGACTCCTGAGTTTTTATCTGCTAAATTTTAGAAGGGATTAAATGAGAAGATGGCAAAGAGAATGTCTAATACTGTCGTGATAAATTTTGCTGATCTGGTTACTCAATGCAAGAAAGTGGAGACTGTTTATAGTAGGTATCCTAAATCTACTGCTATAAAGGATAATGAGATCAAGAAAACTGCTAATTCTAATTCTTCCTGGAAGTATAATAGGGGTAAAGGTCTACTAGTGAAGCAATCTGCTGATAGGTTCAAGAGGGGTGGGAACCCTAAGAGTGAAAATACTGATAAAAGTGAAGTTACTTGGTCTAAATGCGATACATGTGGGAAGATCCACGGAGGCACCTGTTGGTATAAACAAAATGTGTGTTTTAAATGTGGCAAGCCAGGCCATTTTGCTAATGAGTGTACTACTAGGGCGGAGGTAGCTGCAATGGTCCGGGTGACTGCAGAACCTCATGAGGGAAATCAAATATATACCCTAGAGTCATTGAATAGAGGGGGAAACCCTCAGACTGGAAAAAGGTATGAATGGAAAGAGTACTTCTTTCTAATGATTCATCTAGTATATTATGTGAATATATTTGCGTGAAGTATATAATGTTTGAAAAAGAATTAATGTATGTAAAATCTATAAACCTTATGTTAGTCTAAGTAATGTGAGTTGTTGCTTCATAACCACGAAGTGAAAATGTTATGATTAATAAATAAGCTAAGGTACCATTAAAGGAAAGAGATTGTATGATTAGTGAAAGAGCTAATGTACAAATTAATGTGAGACTGTACGATTAGTGTATGAACTAATGTGCAATAGCATTTAGAATGGCATGATTAGTGTAAAAGCTAATGTGCTATTGAGTTTGAAAATGGCATTATTAGTGTAAGAGCTAATGTGCTATTGAGTTTGAAATTTGCATGGTTAATGGAAGAGCTAATGTGCAATAGAAATTGAAACTTGTATGGTTAGTGGAAGAGCTAATGTGCAATAGAAATTGAAATTTGCATGGTTAGAGGAAGAGCTAATGTGCAATAGAAATTGTAATTTGCATGGTTAGTGGAAGAGCAAATGTGCAATAGAAATTGAAATTTGCATGATTAGTAGAAGAGCTAATGTGCAATAGAAATTGAAATTTACATGGTTAATGGAAAGGAACATACCCAGGAAGTCGTAATGAATTATGCATATGTGAAATATGTTTAGTATACCACTATTCCTATAATGAGGGTAGCCTCACGTGTTTATACAAGACACATCTTGACGTTAGATACAGATATATTATGATTGTTAGCTCTGTGCGGCTTATGTGCCCGGAGGGTATGGTTATCTCAGTGCGGATTATATTCCCGGAGACTCTTGTTATCTCTGCGCGGATTATGTTCCCGGAGACTATTATTATCTTATAAGAGGAATATGATACAAGGGAGTATCCTGCATCGATGTGACTGCTAGTACAGATGAGATGCCTTATGTAAATGCACAACGAGGATTGTGTCGTGTAAAGAACGCAAGATGTGATATCAGGTAATTTTAAGTGAACAGTAATATATCAAATATGTGAGGCGTCATGAAAAGGTATTTTGAGGTATGATTTCTGAACACTCGGTGATGTGTAGGTGTGTGTACCAAGTGTGGTGACATGAGTTTTGGGTTTCGCGGAAATTGTGAAGTTGATCGGGGGTTCTTGCCCTATGGGGAAGGATAGCAACTTGATAATACTGATAATTGAGTAAATATTTTGCTAGGAGGACTAGTGAGGAAAAAACGTGGAGTTAAGATGGTGGCCTGATGGCCTTCCATAAGAAGTTAGTTGTGATGGAATTAGGTAAAAATGTATAATAAGGATCAGTAACTTAAATTGTGGTGACTAAAGAAATGTTGATAACTCGATGGAGTGATTTGGAGTACGGTATATGATACATGCTAGGTGTGAGAGACATATCCTTTGGAGATACACTGCATTGATAAAATTTTAGAAAATTGCTTAAGGGTGAAATTAGTTCCATGTGATAGAACGATTATGTTTGGAAATTGCAAATGTGAGGAGACTTATGTGTGAGGATTACGATATAGTAATTTGAGTTTGATATCCATGATTAAATGTCAATGTTAAGGAAATGGGGTATAAATGAATGAAATATATGTTGAATCTACAATATTGGTACGAAATGATGAGTAAAAAAATGGTTAGTTGATGAAAATCTCAGGCATAAGACCTTTGATGCGGAAGTCATTGACGAATTTTGTGTTTAGACTCGGAGATGGCTAATTTGATAGATAGACGAACAATAGGTGAAAATTATTGATATGACGTTGTAGGTAGAAAATTTTATAAGTGGGTTTGTGGTTGAAGGCCTTAGATAGCTAATCAGAAATATAAACGATTATGAGGGTTGTTAGTTTCGTATCACAAAGAGAAAAATATAGCTGTGATTATCTAAGAAGATATGAAGACACGTGACAAAGTAAAGTAAAGTGTATAAATAAGGAATTTAATGTGAGTTAGGATTATTGGGTACTGTAAAGTGCCATTGAAACTAGAAGGTATGTGTTGTGCGAAAGCTAAGGAAGCAACGAAATGGTAAGATTAGTAACATTAATGGAAAGGATTGGTGTATTGGGGTATTGTTGAAACAGTAGTGGCAACGAAAGGATCGAAGTACTAAAGAAAGCATGAGTTAAAATATTCAAAAAATGACAGATAAATATACTTGGAGATCGTCTGATGTTATTGTGCAAGACCTTGGGTCAGATAATTAGATAAAGATGAAAAGGAAGTGAGGTTAAGTAGACGAATTTGTAACATAACTAAATTATTACCTATAAATTAGTGAAAGTGCAACCGTAAACCGTGGAAAATTTAAAGTATTGTGAATTAAGAAGTCATAGCACCATAATAGACAAGTATTGTGAATGATTGGGGAATGATAGATACTGCAAAAATGAGGTTATACCTGTGATAAAGGTAAAGTGAGAAGACGCACACCTGAGGAGGCTACTTGGGAACGGGAGGATGAGATTCTCCGGCTGTATCCTGAGTTAGCAGGACAAGTATGATCTAATTTTGCGGACAAAATTTCAAAAAGGAGGGGTGAATATAACACCTCACATTTCTAAAACATATATTAATACATTAAAGGTGGATTAAAGGGTAGGATTAGTGAAAATCTTGAAATTAGGGTTAAAATACAAAGGAAGGGTAAAACGGTAATTAGCCAAACACGTAATCCTAGGAGGGTAAAATTGAGTAGGAGATCTCAAATGATAAAAATAACCCTGGAAATGGATTCATAACGAAAAATTGAGTGGTCAGGCAAATTTCTGAAAATTTGGTGAATAGTGTTTTTACCGGGTAAAAATATCGTGGTACAGTTACACCGTAAAGCGTGTCGATTGAATTTTGAGGTCTAGGTTTGGATATAAGTTATAAATGGTATATAGGACTAGGAAATATGATTTCTGAGAAAAGTTGATGGAAATTAGTGAGTTTGGGAAGCGTGCCCACGGCGCGCATAACAGCTTAAAACAGCATTTTCTCCGAACGACTAGAAAATTCTGGATTCATCTGATCAAAGGCACTTAAAGGACAATGGTTAATGTTAAAAATTAGAGTTTCTAAATAGTTTATGAACTAATGGAAGATTAGTGGTGAATTTAAGTGAGTATAAGTGAATTTTGAGTGAGGTGGCACTTGTGGGAGCCACCCCCACTTAAATGACCATTTAAGCACATGTGGAAATCAGAATTTGAAACTCATCCCCTTCCTTTGCAGCTGCAAATTCGTGGGTCACCATGGTTATGGTTGTGAAAACTTCAAACAATTGCAACTAGAGTTCTAGGCCACCAAATTGAGTGGTTCCAAAGCCTAACTCACTTAAAATTTTGCAAGGAGTCCATTTTTGTCCTTATTTTCGAGTTTGGTGCAGTGTAGAGGGAGATACTGCCCATTTTCAGTTGCAAAATGTTGAATTTTTTTTGGGATTTTGGTGGATTGGAAGCTCACTTAGGTTCATTGGTTGCTTGAAGATCATTCTCTTGGACCCTATGAGTTGTTTTGTGGTGAGTTTCTCTAATTTTTCTTGAGTTTTCATTGGATTGAAATTTATGAACCTAGGGTTAGTATGCATGGATTGATATGGTTGGAGAGCTCAAATTGAAAATGTGCATTAGATAAAAATGTCTTAGAAATATGTTTTATGGTGATTGAGCTCATAAAAATTATTGGTAACTTAGTCAAATTTTGGAATGGATGATTCAACACTTTATGAAATGACTAGTATGGTTAGTATGTATTATTTAAAGATTTAAGTTGTAAGTGTAATATGTCATGTGAAATCTTGTAAATTATGCATGAGTTGATGTAATTATGAAGTACTTGTAATATGATGGAAGTGCCTTAGGCCTATTTTAGGACTATGAATATGTGTATGATTAGCAAATGTATGCAATTGGACTTTGATGATTGAAACGTATTAAGTATTGATAAAGAAAGCAATGTGATATGTATTGTATAAGTAAAATAAACTGTGATGGGTTGTAAGTGCCCCAAGGCATTGTTGGTCCTTGTGTGTGCCACTCAATGATTATTAGGTACATTTGAGGTCCTAGATTACATTAGCAAACTTGGGGATTTTTGTAAAAACAAAGGAAACTCTGGCGAAATTTCTAGAAATTGGCATATTTTAGGCAAACTTCGGGAGAGCATATCTCTCTCCATAGAGGTCTGATAGGGACGTTCCATATGCCATTTTGAAGCTTGAGATGTCCTCTATCTTGTGGTAAAATTTGATAGAATTCTGGGTTGAACTCCGGCCTGGAGAAGGCAGAGAGTGCAGACTGCCCATTTGCTCACTGCACTTGTGGCAGTTCTGGACCGGTTTTGGGAAATTGATTCCCGCTTCTTTTCTTAGTCAAATTAAGTGTATGATATATCAAATTGAATATTGAGGTGTCTAGTTTATTGTATAAAAATTTGAGAGCAATTGGTTGAGTGTATCGTCTGCAGTAATTCGTGGAGTGAGAGATGTTTGGAGCTGGTTTGGGGTTGGTTGGCAGTTTTGCTTGTCAAACTTCAAACGGCGATATCCGGAGCAAACGAGCTCTAAATAAATTCTGTGAAGCTTCCTAGAGAGGTAATTGAGTGTAGAATAACATATCAAAAGATGTGAGGTTTTGAGAATGCGGTTTATCCTCATATAATTAAAGATCGAACCATGTTCGGATAGGTAGAAAACGTAAAATTGAGAAATTAGCTAAGTGAGTTTATGGGAACCTCTTAGTGACTTGTAGTAAGTAAAATAAGTTATAAAAGTTGTTGAAACAAGTATTCCGCAAGAGTTACAGTTACGGTCACAGATTTTAATTATTACGTTTTTTATTGTTTTAAACACTCGCGTAATAACGAAAAAAGTTTACTCGCATTTTTATAAACGAATTGATGTGATTGTAACTGCGCTTAATATCATAATTAATGTTAACAATACCGGTGTACAAAGGGCTGTTACACTGACTGATTGTGTTTGTTTGACTGCAATGATCCTTTTGGGGGAGCAGAATTTTCGTGATACAGGTTACAAAAGATGGGGCTAGCAGTGAGCATTGAGGATAATGACTCAGAGAATTTCCAGCTAGTTCTAAATTTTATGTATTAAAACAAAGTCTCTGATTTTATCTTAATATTTATGAATGTAATAGAGTTAGCCTTGCACTTGTCCATGTACAGGTGCAGCGGTAACATTCTCCCAAATTAGTTTTAGTTTGGCTTCCGCAATATTTCTATGAACATAAAAATAAATAAAACGTGAATTTTGGCAATTTCTTTATTATAATAAGGTTTCATAAATTGTTAAAAATTTGGGGGTGTCACAAAAACGGTATCAGAGCCCCTAGTTTGGCTTGGGTTTACTCTTGATGCTAACTCAAGGGATCAAAGATCCCAGAGTTAAATAAATAAATAAAAAAATAAAAAATTAGGAAATAAAATAATAAGACATAAAATAAAATCGTGAGAGTTGGATAGTTAAAGGGGTTTCTTATTGACTTTTATATGTGCTTTAATTTTGGAGGTTTACACTTGTTAATAATATGTTTACAATGCTTATATGTTCTCTTTTGCAATTCATTTTGCTGAAAAAGAATAAATAGATTTCTCTAAAGATTTGTAGAGTTGTCCTTGACTTGTTTAAATTTTTCAAGCAAATGAAAGTTTATATATGCAATAAATACCCCTATTTATTTAAAGAAAGTATTTTGAGGTCGAAACCTTTCTTTTAGAGGGTTAGTTAGAGCTAATACTTTATATATAGAAGTTATTATCTTGGTGATCACGTGACTTTGGTTTGCTTGCTTACGTTTGTGTCTTTTGTGAAGGACTTAAACTTTTAAGTTTCGAGGACGAAACTTATTTTAAGGAGATAGAATGTAATATCCCAGAAAAATAGTAGTAATAATAATAGTGTGTACCCTTATGTATAGTGTTATAGGCATTGATTGCTAATAGTGTGTCATAATATGACTATAAAATTGTAACCTTAATTAGTGGTGATTTTAGTTGTAACGCTTAGCAGTTATGGTTGGTTATCATTTAGTTAGTAAATGCCAACAATTATTTTTATTTAACTTTGTAACCATTGAGATATTATAATTAAAATAATTATGATGACCTTTCATTTTACCTGCAGTTTTTATAACTAAAATAATTATGATGACCTTTGATATTACTTGCAGTTTCAATAATTGAAATAAGTATATGACTTTTGATATTACTTGCAGTTTCAATAATTGAAATAAGTATATGACTTTTGATATTATCTGTAGTTAATGTCTCGGTTTCAAAACTACAGCTATAAGTAGAAGTTTAACCTAATCAAACCAAACCACTTCCCAATTCTCAACATTTCTCCATTTCTCTTCTCCTCTACTTTCTCTCTTCTTACTTCAAATTTTTATTTATTTTATTTTACTATTATTTTCCTTTGGATACGATACCAACCGCTTTTCTTCCCCCAATCACTTTTCTTCTAAAAGGTAGCCAACACGGAGACCAGGTAATCCTAATCCCTAGGTGGTTGTAGATTTGTTGTGTAGAAATTTGTTGGGTGTATCCTAAATTCGTTTGATATAATATTGACCTTTACGGAGTAATATATTAATTTTATGTGATTCTTATTTGATATAATCCCAATTTGTTATATGTAATCCTAATCCCTAGGTATTTGTAGGTTATCTCTTTTATATGAAATTTAGGCGTAATCCTTATATGTAATCCTAATCCCTAGAGAGTCAAGGGTTAGCTTTATATGAATTTTTGATGTAATCTCGATGCTTAGGGCACTATAGTTATGTTTTCTATTAAATTTATTCGATGTGATTCTAATCTTCATGGAATAACCAATTAATTTATTTGAAATTTATGTAATACTAATCCCTAGGTATCCTGATCCCTATGTGCTGTCAGGTTAGTTTTATAAGAAATTTGTTGGGTATAATCCTAATGCTTTAGAAATAATAGATTAACTTTTATAAGAAATTTTTTCTAATGTAATCCTGATCCTTAGGGCATCTTAAATTATTTTTAGATGAAATTTGGTATATGTAATCCTCTAGGTGATCGTAGGATAATTTTATATTAAATTTGTTAAATATAATCTTGATCTTTAGGGAATTTTAGGATATTTTCATATATTATATGTAACCCTTAGGGTATTTAAATTAAATTATTTTAACCTCTAGAAATTAATTAGATTAATTATTGGATTTTGGCTTTACTCTAATAGATGTGAATATTTGAATTATGATTTGGAAAATTATGATATGATGATTGGATTTCGGTTTCACTCTGGTAGATGTTGAATATGAAAATTATGATATTATTGGATAATGGATTTGAAAATTATGATATTATTGAAAGATTGAATTTGGAAACTATACTTTTAATTTGATGTGGAAATCATGAAAACTATTTGACAATTATGAGAATCGTGATAAGATTGAATTGTATTGAATGTGTGTGATTGTAATAAATAATAGTGGGAAGATAACTTTTGGGATGATACCTCCTGAAAGTGATGAACACAACCTTTGAGCTTTATGCCTTTGATATTTATTTGATGTGACAATGATGTTTTCGTTCTTCCCAAAGTGGAATCTGGCAACAGTGGTTATTTCTCGGGGTACTAGTAGCAACTTTGGGAAGAGGTGTGGACACTAGGATTTGATATTTTGATGATGGCCAATTTTGATTATACGTGACTGGCAACCGTGGTTATTTCTCGGGTCACAGGGTAGACTGGCAACAGTGGTTATTTTCCGGGTCTACCATGGTTCTCTTCCCACTAAATACAATGAACTTAAACATTATTATTAATGAAATTTGTTATTTGATTTGATTATGACGAATGTCATTGAGTTGTGAATATTATCATATTATGATTAAGGTTGTGCTGAATATGTTAGTTGATAATTACCCCCACTGCTACACTAAATAAACTTAATAAAGATTATGAATAATATTTGATTCTATGTGAATATATATTGAAGTTGATAATTTGATGTGATTGTGATGAGAATATATATGATGAATATTGAAGTTGATATTTGATCTGATTATGATGAGAATATTTTATATATGATAAAGTTGATATTTGATTCAATTATTATGAAATTATATATTTAATTTGATTACTATATTTGAGTTATGTAATTTGTGTTTTTGATTAGGATTACCAGCTTCGCTGACTGTTTGTGTTTGTTTGACTGCAATGATCCTTTTGGGGGAGCAGATTTTCCGTGATACAGGTTGCAAAAGATGAGGCTAGCAGTGAGCAGTGAGGATAATGACTCAGAGAATTTCTAGCTAGTTCTAAATTTTATGTATTAAAACAAAGTCTCTGATTTTATCTTAATATTTATGAATGTAATAGAGTTAGCATTGCACCTGTCCATGTACAGGTGCAGCGGTAACATTCCCCCAAATTAGTTTTAGTTTGGCTTCCGCAATATTTCTATGATCATAAAAATAAATAAAACGTGAATTTTGGCAATTTCTTTATAATAATAAGGTTTCATAAATTGTTAGAAATTTGGGGGTGTTACACAACATCATCAAAGTCTACACAACATCATCAAAGTCTACAAAATATTCATGAAAACCTAAGTTCATAACTTGAAAACTAACCATTTAAATCAAAGTTTCTTACCTTGGTTATGTTTTAAATCACCAATGGATTATTCTACAAGCTTCAAACACTTCAAAAACTACTCCTAAGCTCCATGAACAGTACCAAGGTCGAAGGAGATAAGGACAAAAATTTCATCAACCAAAGCCTTTCAAGGTGAGCTAGGACCTAGGTTATGTTCCTAAGATGACAAGCATCAATTCTTTTCAAAGAAGCTTGGTGTTTTAATGAGTAAACAAGGAGATGAAAACTTGATGAAAAATGAGCATGGAGTTGGTTGAGTGCATGGGACATCGGAGGAGGAAGAAGACAGAAAGAATGGCTAAGTCTTTAAATTGGTTTTAAGTGATACAAAGTCAAACTTTTGAATTTGACCTTAAACTTTCAAGTTTTTGCTAATTAGTCCCCAGGCTTTCTTTTGTTTATAATTTGATTTATAATCATATCAAACTTATACTAATTGCACTTTGAGCCCACCATTTTCTCTAAATTATAGTTTTATAATATTACTTTTAAATTTAGGGTAACTTTTTGCGTATTTGCAATTTGGCCCCTAAACTTTATCATATTTATACTTTGACCCCTAATATTTTCTCATAACTCCACCTAATGACTTGATTGACATAAGTTGTATTCTTATTACTCATTATCACCTTGATCTCTTGAAATCCATGCTTAATTTACATAAACATTTCCCTTAATTAACTTTCAACATTCAATTTAATAATGTGGGTTATTATGCCTATTGTGTAATTAATGATATAGTCTTAAATGATGTGGATTGTTGAAGGAAAAATCATGAAGAAGTCACCTTAGGCATATCGAAATTATGGCTAAGAATAAGTGTATGTTCAAAGAGGGTTAACATGTTTAATTGTGTTGTGATGTAAACGGGCTTTGGTGCCTTCACAAAATATGTTACGAACATTGTCTTAGCCAAGAAAATGCATTGAAATTACTACTCGTATCATTTTCAAAAATTTGATTAAAAATCAAGTGTAGGTGTATTGTATGTATAATCTTGGAAATAAATATTATTAGTGATGTTTGTGCTTGTTTGAATTGGTAGTGGTGAGCCAAGTGAAGTGGTAAGAACTTTCATTAGAGCCACAAAGTGTCCAAGCTTAGGTTTTTGAATTTCCAAGAATTTGGTAAGTCTTCAACCTAAACCTTGTTAAAAATTAGAAGTGTTGGCATATTAATATGCTTGTATGATTGTGTATATATTGATTATGGAATTATGTCCTTTAAATAGGTGATATTGGTTGAAGGGTTGTTGATTGATTTCTTGGGCTATAAGAGAACTTAGGCAAGGAAGGTGCTATAACACCTAGCTTCAAGAGGTAAACTTTTGGTCCTTAGGGTTTATCTCCTGTTTGTTCCACCATGCTCCGAGGGAGTAGTGGTTTATATGTGGTGTGTAATTGCACTGAAATGTGGTATAATGCATAATATGTGTATTTGCTTTGTGTTTTGTTATGCTTTTTATGTTACAAGATGAATATTCCTTGCGCAATGCATACTTGATATTATTCTCTGGCCAGTTGAATGTTTGCTTGATTGTTTGATGCCTGAAAAGGGCTGAGCCCGTAGGGACTTCTCTCAAAGTATAATATGGATTTCCCTTTGGACCAGAGTTACATGGATGCAATTCTAAGTGGGTAAAACCAGAGGAAAGGTGTGCCTGAAGGGACTTTCCTAGCAAATGTCATATGAGCATTTTGGTGATGGCTGATGGACCAAAGGAATGTCTTTGTAGAGATTGTTATATATTTCATTGTCATATATACTGTATTATATCTGTTTTACTGCTTTTACTCTTAAAATGAACTTAGGGGTGGAGGAATCCTCCAAGGATCTTAGTTTACTGGGATTGTTATCTCATCCCGTGTGGGGACCATATTTCAGGTACAGACACTGATGTTGTTGCAGTATCACGAGGCAATAGGCCATCGTTGTGATTATTTCATAGCATGAAACCGTGATGATTATTTTGTTGTACATGTTCTCACATGATGATTATGTATTTTGAAGAGCATAATGTGTATCTATGCATATTTTGTATAAAGTTGTATATTTTGTTGGAGGAACATGTATAAGGTCTTATTATTTTGATATGATATTTTGAGATGCATGTACAATGACTGTATGTAAACCTTAATTTATTCATGATGTATGTCAAGAATGAATGTATGAGGTTATTCAGTGTTTATCTTCCCATGTTACTTCTGGAAATTGATGTATGATTATCTAATGATTAGAAAGTAAAGGCGCGAAGCCTATTATGTGTAACCCATGGATGGATTCTAGGTTGGACGAGTTGATAGTTGTATGCGTGTATGGAAATTGGATAGCTGTCAATTAGGTAACTTTTGCTAAAGTGGGAATAATCCCGAAAGCCTCCAAATGTAAAGGAGATGTTGTCCGTTATATTTTTAAAAAGTCATGAAGTGTGAGAAATGCTCACTTAGTTTTATTTGGACACGAAATTATTGTGAATTGCAATACATCTTAAATGAAAAAGTTTATTCACGTTTTGACATAAGAATATTTATGATTCAATTAATGTAGCTTCTGCATTTATTTAGTTAAATATGTTGTGCTTAATACCATATGCATGATAATACACCGGTGGCTGAAGAGGTGTTACACTCTACGCCTGTTTGAAGATTGTTTGTTGCTGGATTTCATTTTGGTGAAGTAGAGTGATCCCATATGTGTATATGTTGAGATTGATAAAAGGTTTGATCAAGATTTTTGTAAAATTTCATTGTACATCAGTTTCTCAGGCACCAGTTAGAAGTTCTGAGCTTAGTGGATCATCGACCTCAGTCTGGATGTAATCCTCTAGTGGTTTGAGGGTGAACCAAGGTTAGTATTGCAGTTTAATCTTCCTAACCCTTATCTTTTTAATTTTCGCTATTGGTTCTTTATATATAGTGTTTATTACTCTGATTTGATTCTTTTTTGGGTTGGTAAGAGTTTGATTTCTTATCTCTCACCTTTTTTTTTATATTTCTTGTTAAAAGGGCTTGCAAAACTAAGTTTCTTGGAAAATAAGTAACCACAATTGACCCCCTCTTGTCGTATTTTAGTTGTTCTTGTTTTAAAGCAAGGAGATGGATGAACTTTGAAAAGTGTTTTGATATTTACTTCACCTATCTTTGGTCCAACCATTTTTCATAATATGTGATAAAATTTCTTTTTTCTCCATTTTCTCCTTCTAATCTCTCGTGACTCACACTGAGTGGGACTTATAGAGATAAATATCCCTCTCCCACTTCGATAAAGGATTCTTCACGCTCAATCTCTCACAATTGTTGTTACATTGGTTCATCATCCATTCATAATTCAAAATTGTGCCTTGCACAACACTTCCTTTGTATATTTAATTTTTGCCTAAGTGGAACTTAAATTTTATCTCTATTATTCATCATGTTCAAAAAGAAATGAAAAAGTGTGAGAAGAATTATTTGATTTAATTGATAATGTGTTATGAGCGAAAACAGGTAGAAGATAACCTGCTCGGGGAAGAACCCATTTGGAGAAAAAAAGAGATTTGTGAATCTTTAACTAGGATTATATTTTGAAATTAATTTTTAACTAAGTTCAACTAATTTCATTCGTGTGTTAAAGAAGCCAATTTGTTTCACATGGGAGTGAATCCTCTCATGTGTTATTTAATATGACCATGTCATGCAGGAGAATCTTAAGCATACAAAGATGAATCAATAGGGATAAAGAGAGAGAGAAAAATATATATTAAAATAGGTAATTATAAAATCACCACCTTTGATTCGGCATTGTATGGTTCGAATTCTCCCACATAATATAATCATGTTAAATAATACACAAGAGGATCCATTCTCGTTTCATGTAGACTAACTTATTGGCTTGCTTTATTTTTTTTTAATATATAATTTTAGTTAAATGAATTAAATGCTAAAGGCTTAAAAGGATAAATCTATAACTTTTTAAAAATAACAATTTTATTTTGGAAGGAAATAGCCATATATCTTTACAATTTTATTTTTTTTGGATTTAATTTTTTTATGTAAATAAGAAATAATTTTATCTTTGGCACACAAATAAGAAAAAGAAAGAGAAAAAAATAGAATTTATCTATTTATTTATGGTTTAGGATTTTTTTTTATGTCTACTTCATTTTTTTTAATGCCCGTTAAATTATAATTTTAACCATCTTTTACTTGGATAAAGTTGGCATTAAAAAAAAATACAATATCTTGTCCCTTTATTTTTAGGAATAAATTATTTTACTATCTCTCTTTTTTTTTTTTGTCTATTTTTATCTATAAATTTTCGACAACATTAGTTTATAAACTTAATAGGAGAAAAAATGATAAAGATATTTGAGATTTTGACTTAATAGTGTTAGAGAGTGGTAGATAGAGTTAGAAAAAAAAGTAAGTAGAATAACATATTCTTATTTATTGAGTTACATTTATTAATTTCCAATAAAAATTATAATCATTAAATTGACGAAAATCAATAATTAAAATTTGATAATAAAAGATAGTAAAAAAAAAAAAAAGGTGAGTATAAGCTATCTGTATAATAAATAAATAAAGTTATCTATAAGATATGTAATAGAAGCAGAACCATAAATTTTTTTAAAAAAATATTTTTTATAAAATACCATTACCAACAATCCTGGCCCTAATTTGTCACGCAAGGCGGGAAAGAAGATACTACTTGAGCAGAGCAGAACTGGCATTGTTCCTCTTCTTCTTTTCTCTGATTCTGTCACTTTCCTCGTGGTTATGGAGAGGATTCACGTCACTGTACGTGCAAGGCCTCTCTCCTCCGAAGATGCCAAGACTAGTCCCTGGAGGATCTCCGGCAACTCCATTTCCGTTCCCAACCACTCCTTCAAATTTGAATTTGGTACTCTTCACTTTTTCTTCATTTTTCATTTTCTTCTTAATTTCCTCTTTTAAGTTCAATTTACGCTCCCGCAGATCAAATATTCAGCGAGAATTCCAAGACCGAGGAAGTCTATCAAGCTCGAACAAAAGATATAGTCGCTGCAGCAGTTCGTGGATTCAATGGTTTGCATAGCTAATTGTTATCCTTTTTATTTTTATTTTTTTTACTTGGATTCAATTTATTAACTTTTATGTGAACTCAAGGTACTGTTTTTGCTTACGGCCAAACAAATAGTGGAAAGACTTACACAATGCGAGGCTCGAACGCGGAGCCAGGAGTCATTCCTCGCGCTGTGAATGATTTGTTTCAAATGATTCAACAAGTAACCACTTTATACATCCTACTGTTAATTTTGTAATTTATGAAACAATAAACTCTTAGATTGGTTTTTTCAAAGATCAGTGTGTTACCATATTAATCCTTGAAAGATTTTAGTCACAACATCTTTTGCTCAAAGATATAAAACAGTCACCAAATTTGTCTTTTTGTTGAACTTTATTTATTTTGCTGTGAAATTTCTCTTTGTTGACTCTCATATTATGTTTCATATTATTATTTTTTTGTTTTATTTTAGGATGTGGATCGAGAATTTCTTCTTAGAATGTCATATATGGAGATTTATAATGAAGAGATAAATGACTTATTGGCTCCTGAGCATCGAAAACTGCAGATTCATGAAAATCTAGAGGTTATTTTTTTAATAGTTTTTTTTTGGTATGTTAAGTTTGCTCGTATCTGGTATTATATTTGTATTTCTGATACTTTATATCATTTTTCTTTGAAATCACAGCGGGGAATATTTGTCGCGGGGCTGCGAGAAGAAATTGTTGCCTCTCCTGAGCAAGTCCTTGATCTCATGGAGTATGGAGAATGTAATTTATTTTTTTGCATTTTTTTTCATGCTTTACTTTTTAACTACTTTGTCAATTTTGCGAGGCTTAAATTTCCATTCATGTATGTTTTGGAGGGCATAATGAAGATTGAAATGATAATGAGCCTCAATTTCAATTTGAATTCTCCACTTTCTTCATTTGCAATTTTCTGGTTACCAATGCAATTTATTTATGTTCATGAAGTATCTTTTGGTCTATTACTTTACCTCCCTCTTCCGAACGTACTCACCTGCATATCTTTCACTTTATATCCAACTTACTGTTTGATATATATTGTGCTACTCTTATTAGCCAACTAATTTTTTTTTCCTTATGTTTGCATTTGTATCAGCTCATAGACATATTGGAGAGACAAATATGAATTTGTACAGTAGTAGGTCCCATACTATTTTCCGTATGGTAATAGTATTCTCTACGACTTTACCTTTTTGTTTTTAGAAAAATGCTTATGTTTGTCTCTCCAGTCATTAATACCTTGGGTTTTGTAGATAATTGAGAGTAGGGATAGAAGTGAAGATGAAGACAATGATAGCTCTTGTGATGCTGTCCGTGTATCAGTGTTGGTATGTCACTATTTCAACAATATCTTATTGGAAAAGGTTTTACTTTTTGGGTGTGGGCATTCCCACACATGTATCTTCCTCTCTCCTTTGTCGAAATGAATACTTTTGTGTAAATTTTTCATATTTTTAATCGTTATCTTCTTATTTCTAGAATTTAGTGGATCTTGCTGGTTCAGAGCGTGCTGCAAAAACTGGGGCAGAAGGTGTCCGACTCAAAGAAGGTTCTCATATAAACAAAAGCTTAATGACTTTGGGAACTGTGATTAAAAAATTGAGCGAAGGTGCTGAGAGCCAGGGGTATGTTTGAATGATTTTATTTAGCTTTTCATTTTTCAATAAACAAAAAAGGAAATCTAATATTTTTTGCAGGGGTCATGTTCCTTATCGAGATAGCAAGCTTACACGAATTTTGCAACCTGCACTAGGGGGAAATGCTAAAACAGCTATAATATGTAACATAACACTTGCTCAGGTAAGATCTCCCTGCAATGTGTTTTATGCTTCATTCACTCTATTGGATCAGATATCCATGAGTTTAACACTCTGTCGATTTGCGAATTATCTGCTTTTTAGATTACTTAATATAATGTGCTAGTTTACGTCTTGTTTATCTACCATGAGGTTTTATATCATTGCAATAACTAATGAATGTATATTTATGTCTGTTCTCTTCTGGTGACATGACTTGAGGTAGTCCTCAAATTTCCTTTGCTTTTCCCCCTCCCAAACAACTTGCCATTTGGAAGGTCTCTGTAAAGGAGTTTGCTATGTTCAAAGAATATATGGTCTCGTTAACCTTGAATTGAAAATATTGTTATTTCCAAACATTTTCAGTTGTGAAGTTTTCCTTATTATGCACATTTCAGTTGAAAAAGGTAGATGGCTTCACTGGCTTGGAGATATGTCATTGCCAGTTGTTTTGTATATCAATTAATATCCATCTAACATTGAATTTTCCTAACTACCTGTTGAGATATATATAAAACCATTAATATAGCCTCACCCAACAGCTTAAGATTTTGGGTTGAATTGGTTCTTTATACTACCGTTAGTCACACAAGATCAATTTGTTTTCTAATGTACAGCCTACTTATATTATATTTTATTTTTTTATGAAGGAATCTCAAAAGTTTCCTAGGTATGTTCTTTTCATCTAGTTATTTCAGCTCATTTGTTATGTGGCAGATACATACAGATGAAACTAAAAGTACTCTCCAGTTTGCAAGCAGAGCATTGCGTGTCACAAATTCTGCTCACGTGAATGAGGTTTCTTATCATCCATTTCCCATATTTGGAATGTGCTTTTACTTTGATTTTGTTCTTGGTTTTTTTGTATCTTATGCCATTTCAATGTAGTTTTCTGCTTGTAGGATGTCTTATTCTTCATGTTCTTTCTCTTCTCTCTTATAAACTTGTTCTTTTAAAAAAAAAAATTTGTTTTCATTGCATCATCTCTTGCAGGAAGGTTCAATTATTGATACCAAGTGGTTTGTAGTAGTTACTTTTGTTTTCCCATTCTGCTTTTGCCTTGTGTTGTATGATTTGGTTCTGCTTTCCATTGAAGTGTGTCCTTTATTTCAGTGTAATTTTTTCCACTTTGTTTTTCCAGATTTTGACAGATGCTGCTTTGTTAAAGCGCCAAATGAAAGAGATTGAAGAGCTTCGTGCCAAATTGATGGTGATCTTTGTTTGGTAGAAAATGAACAGAAATTCTGTTTTCTAAAGTGTTGCCATATTTATATTTCGTATTTTGTTCAGGGTTCTCATTCAGAGCATTTGGAAGAGGAGATTCTGAACCTTCGAAATAAATTATTAAAGGTGTATGATTTTTCCTTGTTGGTTAATTATTATAAAAAGGCTTGTGTATTCTGTTTGTTACAATGCTTTTCTTGCCAGATTGAACTGGAAAGGGAGCGCATTGCTTTGCAGTTAGAGGAGGAAAAGAAAACCCAAGCTGAATGGGAGAAGAGAGTAAAGGAGCAAGCCAAGAAAATTGAAAATTTGAGTTCAATGGTTTTATTTTCAAATAGGGATGAGAGTCGTGAACATATTAAAAAGGTATTATTAATGCATGTACATATCAAGCATACTTTTTTGAGTGGCATGCATGTTTTTGTTTTTCTTCTTTTTCTTTAAATTTCTTCCCAGGTCATTAAAGCTAACCTTGCTGTGTTTGGGATACATCCTACAAATAAAATATATAAAATGCTGTACTACAAAGTGGTTTTTGTTGCTCACTGGTTTTAAATTGTATGCTTAAGGAATAAGAGTTTGTTTTGCTTTCATTGGAGATGAATATCCAGTTTTTCCAAAATTGATAGCCAGGGATCAGCATCCTGCGAATTACTTATCAGAAGCTTTTAGTGCTACTTGCCTTTATATAGGCATGACCTTCTTGACATATATATAGCTATAAATTGTAATTCAAGCATCTTGTGAATGTTACATTAATGGAACATGGAGATGCAGATTCTCAGAAATAGCAGAAAGTATTTGATTGGTTTCTCAAATAGGATCTGTTTTAATGGTTTGATTAATTCTTGTATTTATTTAGTTTCCTTATTTCCGTTTACTATACTGTATGTATTGTATTGTATTGCAACCACTCCCTAGGGGTGTAAATGAACTGGGCTGAGTTTTGACTTAAATAGGTCAGGCTTATGTAAAATACTTTAGGTCTGACCTGGTTTGTTAGCCTTGTGTAGGCTCGAATTATAAGTATGGCCTGACCTATATTTAAAAAACAAAAGCCTTGGCCTAGGCCTGTTAGCCTGCTTAAGCCTATTAGACATTCAATAATTAAAAAAAAAAAAATTAAAAAAAAATATTTTATTATTTTAATGATTTTAAATAATAAAATATTTTTTTTTAATTAAAATAAATATATGATATAGATCGGTCTGTAGGCTTATAGGCCGGCTTGTAAAAGAAAGCTAATGGCCTGTTTTCTAAATAGGTTTTTTTTAAAATCTGAGCCTGTTCTATTTGACTATATATTATAGGTCAAGCCTGCTTGATGTAGGCTGGGCTGGGCTGCAGTCCCCTGTTAGGCCACCTGACCCATTTACACCCCCTATGGCACTCCCTATTGGGAAGATTAAGTCAATACACAAATATTTACACTAATGATATATATATGCGCCAGATTAAGGGTGAGTGTTGGAAATAACATATTGTTGGAATTAGTTTCATTGGAAACCATGAGCTCTAGGAAATATCTCTTCCTATTTATTGTTCTTGTAAATAAAGATTGTAATGAATTTTCTCTTGTATATGTAATCACAGCAGGCTGAGTGCAAATCACTCAAGCAAATTTGTACAAATCTCTAAGTTCTTCAATCTTTTTCCAGTGACACCTTGCATCAAGAACTGGTTTTCCTAACTTTAACCCTGATTTTTTCAGTTCTCTTCATGCGATTACTGCCCACATAAGCATATTTATTTACTTTTTCTTTTGGCTGCATTAACTCCTTGCAACTAATATGCTTTCTTCTGGTCTTTCTTTCTTGCATCTTCCATCTATCTCACCACCATTGGTTGATTGAGTTTTCATGAATGCTCTACAGGAGAAGAGGCGGGATACATGGTGTCTAGGAAATCTTTCACAGGAGCATCTACGAGATGTAACATGCTACCTTATTGCTAATAGTTGACTATTAGTTCTTATGGGTCTTGTCCTTTATGAATTATGAATTGGTGTCTATGTGTATGGTGCCATTTAAATTATTTGTATTGTTGTAATCACATCATTTATCCTTTATTGAGGTAAATTACATGAACTTTTACTGTAGCGAGAGATACAATTGCAGAACTACTAAGAAACATTTCCTTGTTTATAAAAGTTTTTCATAGGCAACCAGGTTTATTATTGGCTTGACTGTGGTCAAATCCATGTTTGGATGATCTGTGCGTAACTAAATATTTCCTAGATTTGCATATCTCTATTCCTGTGAGGTTGTGACTGAATGAGTCCAGTTACGTTCATATTTAGCATGCTGTTTTTATTGTGTAACTTCAGTCCAGCAAGACACGGTTCTGCCAATGATTCATTCTCTCAATCTTCTTGACTGATGCCTAGAGTGACCTCATTGAAAGCACAAGATAATGTCAGAAGTAATTTATTAGAAAGAAGACCAAATGACTCAAAGTTAGCAAAAGGAATGTGCTATATAAAGATGGTATTAGTGTTTTGTAAGAAGCTGCGGCTTGTCATTCAAAAGAGCAGTATTATCTGATCTGATTTTTGTATCTGGATGTAGAGAGCAATCTGGTAACTCAGGATATACCTGGGAAAAAGAGTGGGAGTAGGACATTGAACTGCTTCATTTTCTGTGTATGGCTTTGATGTGGTTATGTGACATTTAGGTTTTCATTGTATTTAATTCCTTGTTCTCTCTTTAAAGAATTTACTATTAAGTATTTTTCAATTCTTGACTTTCTTATGAAGGTATAGATAACTTTCAGATGTAAGTTGCTAGAAAATATTCATAAGTTAGAAATCAATATTATATATAATACTACTGTTATCCTTGCATATTATGACATTTATTTTAGACGATTGTTGTTAACTTGTTTGTGTCTTGTTTTTGTAATCACAATTCATTTGTTTTTTGGTGCACCATAGGTATACTCTAGCATCCGGCCAAATGCTTCTACTGTAAAACCTGTAAGACCTAAGCAAGACATGGGACCACTTATTCCTTTTGAGGAACTTGTAAATGAAGATGTTTATGAGGACGAGTCCTTTAAGGAAGATGATAATAAAGGTGATGCTAATGAGAATTGCAGTCTACCAAACCCTTGTGCTCTATTGCATGTAACGAATAGGAAAAAGGCTCCATCGCTGAAGAAAAGCTTATCCATGGTTTGTCATATCATATGGGTTATTAATATTTTCCTCTCTTCAATGCTCCGTAGTTTGTATTCTAATATCTTGGCAGTATAGCAGGAGGACAACAAATTTCTAGAATTACA
This sequence comes from Gastrolobium bilobum, assembly GCF_033153095.1. NCBI lineage: Eukaryota > Viridiplantae > Streptophyta > Magnoliopsida > Fabales > Fabaceae > Gastrolobium > Gastrolobium bilobum. The sequence goes on along the minus strand of NW_026897857.1, from coordinate 213,904 downwards.
GGCAGAATATGAGAATTTGCTTCTAAAATTTGAAACTCAGGTTTTTTTTTTAATTCTTGATTCACTTCCTGCCATTCAGAAGCAGCTAGACTCTAAACATGCCCATGTTTTTCTTATTGCAGAGAACTATGAGTGAGATACATATTGAATCATTGAAAAAACAGCTAGCTGAGGCAAATTCTCTTGATTCCACAGAATCTATTGATTGTTTAAATTATGCCAGTAGTGTTAATTTCAACGGGGCTAAAGATATGAGCTTTAGAGAGTCGGAGACTATTCTTGTTATCAAGAAGCTTCAAGAGCAGGTTTTGTTTCCTTTTTCATGTTTCTTTTCACTGTTATTTCTTTAGTTCCTAAAGCTTATTTGATTACAATTTTTAATAACCAATTCCTACTTTGTGCTGCATTAAAATGTATTTATATATTTTTTGACTTTTATCTGTGTCCTGCTTATATTTTTTGTCCCTTCACGTTGAAGATTAAGGTTTTGGAAATGGAAAAGTTATCAAGCCAACAAAACCTGGATAATGTTGTTGATCTGGCAACAGAGCAGAACATATGTGTCAGGGAGAAATATGAAGAGGTAATCATTGTTTAAGTCAACAATGTTTCTTTTACTATGCCTTCTAATCTGATTAAAAGATGCTGATTATTAGATTATTGGTTACTCATCAACTATCCTAAAGCTTGCAGTGGTTGAATTGTTTGAGTGAGGAACTTATATTTTATTTTTCATTGCAATGGACCTAATATGAACAAGATTCTAAGGGTGTGTTTGGTACAAGAGAAATTTTTTGGTATCCGGGAATCACGATTACTGGGAATACAATAGAAATTGAATTTACCCGGAATGTTACGAAAAAGGTGTTTGGTTCGCCAAAATATTACCAGGAATATTGGGTAAAGATTACTGATTCCATGTTTGGTTTAGAACGAAATATGACTTGGAATATGAGGTTATTTTACAAAAATAACCCCAGACTATTTTTACTTTTGTAATTGATAAATTGGGTTTAGGTTTTGATGTGTGTTGGGGTATTTTTGTCTCAAAAATTGTTGTTGTGCTTTCCCTTTACTTGGAATTCTGAATTACCATATTGTTTTTGGTAATCTGAATAGTGACTTTTCTTTGTAAATCAAATTACTAATAATTAAGGATACCCGGGAACTGAATTTTATTTACTTCTACCAAACATGGCAATTTACGTTTACCAAAGAAGGTTTACCAGTAATCTTTCAAATAACCTTGTACCAACACACCCTAAATGAAGTCCATCGGGAATTCCAGATATACAAGTTGTCTGATCTACGCCTTGATCTCCAATCAAGCGGGTCTACCCCTGAACTCCAGTCAAGCATAGAGAAAAGCTTTCTTTTTATTTTTTCCTTGATATGTCACTTCTAAGATATCAAGTTTAAATTCAGTAGCTACAGCAACCTCAGCAGTTTATGTCGTCCGAACTCCCCCACTGTAGAGTTGAACCTTGCCATCCTAAAGAATGTTTGTATGCCCTTTCTATCCTCATATACAAGTCGAAATAACTACATTACATATGCTAATGTATGAAAAGTAAAACAAAGAAAAAAAAAGGAGAGAATAATAAAAATTACTTGCCTCTTTATCAGTTGACATTAAGTTTTTTTTTTTTCCTTTTTTTTGCGACAAAATATGGTAGTAAAGATAGGTTACTATATGATGTCAAGGCGCTGTATAACAGTTCTGTGTAATAATTCATACACACAATTTGAAATTTTCACTACCGCAGATAATACATAGTTGCATCCATTTCAGTGTTATGCATAATGTTTTAATTAATTATTGGAAAGAAGATTCATAATTGTATGTCTAAATTTGTTATCCATTATAAAGAACCAATTCAACCCAAAAGCTTAAACTGTTAAGTGAAGGCCCATCAATAGTTTATATACTTTTCTAACACGCCTCCTCACACGAGAGCCCATTGGGCATAAAGGGTAGATAATGCACAAGCCCACCTATCTATGCTAAGAAATTCCACAAGAGAAAGTGGGGGGTGGTAAGGATCGAACCTTGGACACAAGGCTCTGATACTATGTAAAGAACCAATTCAACCCAAAAGCTTAAGTTGTTAAGTGAAGGCTGGTTTATATACTTCTGTAACATTCATATCTAAACTCTATTTTTGCTGATGCAGCAGGTATATATAGATCTGGTTGGAGAAATATAAAACTGTGTTCTCTATTTCCAGTTAACATTTCTAATTCCTGTATTTTGTTTCATTTGCTTAGCTCTATGAAGAGCTTATAAATGCACAGGAAGCAGCTCGAGCGGCTAATGAACAACTTAGTTCCAGAGAAACTGTGAGTATCATTAATGTATGCATTTGATGCTTTTATGAACATTTAGATTCTTGTTTACTTATAATGTCTTCATGATTATGTATAAGTTTAAAGTTTTATATGACAATGATACATATTATATCCTATCCTATAAAATTCATTCTTGAAGCTTTATGTAGGATGAAAATTTTGACTTTGTGGTCAATGTTTCCATGGGAGTTCAAGAAATGATGTCAGAAGTACAAAACTCTAAAGAAGCTGTTCAAAGTATTATTTTGATGGTGGATGATGCTAATAAAAGTTTCTCGGCTCTCTGTGATGTGTTCCTTGTAAGTACTATTGAGGCACTATAGGATAAATATTTATAATAAAATGAAATTGCAGTGCTTATTTCATATAACGTCTTCAACTGCTATCTCTAATTTTTTTTTTTTAACAGTGGAAACTTGGAATTCTGTATCTTTTGTGCTTGTATATTAATGTACAAATATTTACAATTTATTGAGTAATGTTGTTACAAAAAGCCAAGACTTATTGGTACAAAAATTCAAAGGTGGCTCAACCACCTTTGAATAAGTACACAAATTCACATTTGAATAACTACACAATTATTAGTTTTATATTTACAATATGTATTTACAACACTCACCCTTAAGCTTGTGAATGAATATTTTATCATTTCAAGCTTGCAAATGAGGTTGTGAAATCTCTTGGTGGGAGGCCCTTTAGTCAACAAATCAACTAATAGAGTAGTAGTCGTTTCACATAACAACTTCATAAACTCTTCATATTTCATCAAGGTCATCTAGTATAATTTTCGTGTAGTAGTCGTTTCTCAACCAGATCTTCTCTTGTTATAACGATGTCACCTACATAGAGAAGAAGAATATTGAGTTTTTCCTTCGGTGAATGTTTAATGAAGAGAGTGTGATCTCCCTGACTTTTCTTGTATCCTAACTCCTAAGGACACCATAACATTTGTAAACCTTAACTTGTGTGTTGATTGTTTCAACTTGTATAGTGCCTTTTTCAACGTACATATTTTAGTTTCTCCATTTTTGGAATCAAATCTTGGTGGGATTTCCATATAAAACTCAATTCGTCGTAAAGGAAACATTTTTTACACCAAATTAGTTCAATTCCCAATCAAAGTGAGAAACAAGAGATAATAGGACTTAGTGTTCAATTTTGTCACTGGAGCTAGGGGTGTCAATATAGGTTTTGACACGCGGGTCGACCCGCGACACGACACGAAAATTCGTGTTTGGGTTGACCCGCAAAAAAATTCGTGTCGTGTTCGTGTTGATGTATTCGTGTTCGTGTCGACCCGTATTTTTTTTAAATTATTATATTTTTAATTTATTATTATTATTTTTTAAATTTTTTTAATTTCGATCCATTTTTTTTAAATTTTTTTGTCAATTACTGTTTTGACTTTTATTTTTCGTGTTATTTGTGTCGTGTCAACCCGCAAAAAATTCGCGTCGTGTCAGTGTTGAAGATTTTGACACGAATAAAAATTCGTGTCGTGTTAATGTTGATGTATTCGTGTTGTGTCGAATTCGTGTCGTGTCAACCCGTTTTGACACCCCTAACTGGAGCAAATATTTACCAATAATCAATGTCATATGTTTAAGTATAGCCCTTTGCAATTAACCTTGCCTTGCACATTTAAAGTGTACTATCAGACAAATACTTTAAAATATAGATCCATCATTGCTCCACTACTCTCTTTCTCTTTGGTCTCTTAACAACTGCCTATGTTTTATTCTTTTCCAAGTACTCGTCTCTTTATGCATGGCTTAAACCCATTTCTTATCTTTTAATGCTCCTTGAACTGATGTTGGAATTCCGCTAGAATCAACGGCTAAAATAAAATGCTTGCGCTCGCTTATCTTCCAACAGAGACTTTCATTGTAGGAGCTTTATGAAAACTCTCCCCCCCCCCCCCTCCCAAAAAAAAAAGAAAAAGAAAAGAAAAAGTAAAAAAAAAAAAAAAATTCACCTTGTCCTCGAGGAGGTGAAATGAGGGAAAATGTTGTTGAATTGAAGAAGCAACCTATCAAGTGTTCTCAATAGATGGTAAATTTTTCCATTATAGTAAGACTTCCAGCTATCCAGAAGTGGTTCCGCATCGGTCTAAAATGTCCTTTTGTTCCACCCAAAGTTCTAACTCATCACTCAACATAGGTGGCAATAGTTGGCGGTTATTAATTTTAGAATGAGCTTTATAAGAAAAGAAACATGAAAAATTGGGTGCAAAAACTCTTGAAAATTTCAGTCTAAAAATTGCTTAGAAAGATTCTCTATCAAACACGATTGAAAGGGGGGAACCATGTAACTTGACTATGTTTTGAATGAATAATTGAGCCACCTCCTTTGCAGAAGTTAACCTATGGTTTGCATTTTTCATACTATTATATTGCAAAGATATTAATATTTTCCCTAATGGGCTTGTCGATAAACTGCCAAAACTGTAGTGGACTTGTCAAAAGGAGAGAGAGAGAGAGGAGTGGATTCAGAGAGAGAGAGAGAGGAGTGGATTCAGAGAGGTAGTGAGCACAATGTGGTTCACAATGGCAACATATCAAAATAATAAACAGAGATCAAAGTCAGTTTTGCCCGCTTAAATTGGCATGCAACACTTCAGATAGAGGCAAAGATGGAATTTTCCCTCCTTCACTGTAGTAGCGAATTTGGGTCTTGATTGCAACCGCTACTCCAAATCATTGCGGTGCATAGTGTTTGTCACAGAGGGGCGTTGCATAGTGTTTGTCACGGAGGGGGGCTGTTGTGCACCGCTACGGTGCAATAGTGGCACAATCACGCACTACTAATAACATTGGTTTGTTCGGGCATTGGCTGCTGTGAGATCAATTTGGGGTTTCTCCTCCTCTAATGCACCAACTTGGGTGTACCAACCCTAGGTTGATTGATAATATATGTTTTTGGTGAGGTACTGGGTAGAGTTCCTAATGGGCTTAGACAGTGGGCCCATTAGGAATCACTTAGAGGAGAGAGAAATTGTCTAACAAATTGGTGGAGGTGGGATATATAATGGGTAGGAATGTGGGGTGTTGGCATATGGAAAATTTATTGTAAACAGTGGGAAAGGGAATTGGGAGCAGTCCTCTGGGTAATGTTTTCTTACATTTCTGTAAGGCTATTTACAACCAATCTTATTTCCTTTTTTTTGGGTCCCATCAGCTTCTAACTACTCATAATGAAGAGTTGGCACATAATATACGATTGACTTAGTATTTGACTCAGGCATAGGAAAGTAGGAATCAAACTCAAATAAGAGTCGGACAAAACTCTAGAAATGCTCTCCCCCCTAAAGGTGAGGGCAAGAGAAGGATACATTTTCACGAAAGGTAACATCCACGGAAACATAGAAACAATGACACTGAGGATGATAACATTTGTAACCCTATTTGTCAGGGGTTTAACCCAAGAAAACACACTTAACAGATCGAGAATCAAGTTAGTTGTGTTGTTGTTTATGAACATGAACAAAGGCAACACAATCAAACACTGGAGATGAAAGACTTTGCATAATAGGAATAGATGGAGAAAAGACGTCATGAGGTGTACAAGACTTACATTGCCAAAGATACGAGGTTATTGATTGATCAAATATGTTGTAGTTAAAATGACAATAACTAGGAATAGATGTCTGGAATAGTAATGCTCCGGTCACTTCCAGCATGTGACAATTTTTCCATTCAACAACCCCGTCATTTTGAGGGGTGTCAACACATGTGAACTCATGAATTAGGCCATTGACCTCGACAAATTGTGAGAGTTGGTTGACGTACTCTATCATTTTCACAATGCAATCTTTTTATGTTTTTTGCAAAATGTATCTCAACCATGTGATGGAATTGGATAAACAACTTTGGCATTTCAGACTTGGCTTTCATAAAAAATTCAGGTTACATGAGTGCAATCATCAATAAAAGACAAATTATTTAGCCCCACAGACTTAGCCATTTTTGCAGGAACGAAACATTAGAATGAGTAAAATTGAATAGTTCAACTCTTTTTATTGAGTTTGAAGTAAAAGATACATGATGGTGTTTTGTGAATTCGCAAGCATCATTGTAAAATGACTCAACAGTTGCATACAAAAATAAAGATGGAAACATAGTTCGAAGAACACTAGGAGGATGCCCTATCTTCTTTTGATGCAACCAACTGGTAGAGGTAAGAGACTTAGGAGTGGACTTGTGCTGGGAAATCTGCAACTGCTTTCTAGTTACACCTTTGGAATTCTGTTGGACCCTTGAAATTGGTATATGACGTAGAATATTCTAGATTGTGATTTATCATTTATTGCTTTTTTGCTATCTGTTCCCTTATTTATTAGTGTCTCTTGTTATTGTAAATGAGTCTCTTAGTTTACTGTTTCTATTTATTGATGTAGCTCACTGTACTCAATATAAAAAGGACCCATTGAGTCTCTCAATGAATCAAAAAAATGTGTTATTCAGACAAAACACTTCTTTTCTTCATGGTATCAAGAGCTGGTTATATTCCAGTCTCTTCCCCATTCTGATTTGTTTTGAAAGTCTTCTTCCTATTCTTTTTTCGTTTTTTTGCCACTGCCCAAGCTTAATCCTTACCTAGACACCTCCAACCACGAAACCAAGGCCACCACTAGGATCAGAACAAAATTCCGAGCCAGCCCCCAGAAGACTCGTCGCCGGAAACCCCTCCACGCGCCGCCATCAACCTTCAGCCTCGTCGGCGTGTGTGCTCCACGCGCCGCCCTGCCGTCATTTTTTTTCGGCGAGTCATACCCCGTTCTGATCGTTTGCCTCCCTTCTTCATGTTTTGAGGGTCAAAATCATATTTGGAGGAACTTTTTTTCTGGGTACTTGTTGTTAGAAAGCCATGGACGCTGAAAATTTTGGAATTTCGTCTGGAACCCCACCCCTTCCCAACTCTTCGTCTTCTGGAGACAACCCAGCAATGCAGATCACCAATCATCGTTTAAACGGTAGGAACTATGTGCAATGGTGTCAATCTGTTAAGTTGTTTATCCAGGCTAAAGGGAAGATGGGGTATCTTGACAGAACAAAGGTAAAACCAGCAGAACGTGAACCTGGCTATGATGCTTGGGTGACTGAAAATGCTTTGGTCATGACATGACTGACTAATTCTATGGAACCAGATATCAGTCAAACTTATTTATTTCTTGATACGGCTCAAGAAATATGGGAAGCTGTTAAAGAATATTACTCTGACCTGGGCAATGCCTCTCAGGCTTTTGATCTCAACACCAAGGTGAAAGAATTACGCCAAGGAGGGATGACTGTTATTGAATACTTCCTTGCTCTAAAAACACTGTGGCAAGAGTTGGATCTTTATGATAAAGTAGACCTTCAAGGTTTAGAAGCTAATGCAAGATTCAAAAATTATATAGAGAAAAGGCGTCTCTATGATTTTCTTGCTGGCCTTAATTCTGATCTGGATGATTTTCGTGGAAGAATTTTGGGGCAAAACCCATTACCTTCCTTTGCTACTGCCTTTTCTGAGGTACGAAGGGAGGAGCTTTGCCGAAAGGTAATGTTGGGTGATAGGGACTCTAAGTCCTCTGATGGGTCTGCCCTTGTAGCAAAGAATACTGTTCGTCCTTCTGGGGACTCAAAACGTTCTGACCGTTGGTGTTCTCATTGCAATAAGGGTGGTCACACCCGTGAAAAATGTTAGTAAATTCATGGAAAACCACCAAACTGGAAACCAAAAGGACAGAACAAGAATCGTGCTAATCAAGTATCTTCCGAAGATAAGGGGGAGGGGTCTCATCTCCCTTCAAACCCTGATGGTGTTTTCCTCTCTAAGGCCCAGTATGAGCAATTTCAGAAATTGATGTCTCAACCTGCTGAGGCAACTAGTCATGTTGCTAAAAAAGGTATGGCATTCCATGTTGAACGTAGTAATTGTTGGATCCTTGATTCAGGGGCCTCTGATCACATGACAGGTAATGCAACCTTATTTTTCTCCTATACCCCTTACTATCACCTGTCACGAATAAGAACAGCTGATGGGAATTTCTCCACTATTGTGGGAAAGGCATCCATTAAACTTTCTGAGCATATTATTTTGAACTCAGTCCTTCATGTTCCCTCTCTTACTTGTAACCTTATCTCTATTAGCAAACTTACGCTGAGTTGCATTGTGTTGCTAAGTTCTCTGCAAATGCTTGTATCTTTCAGGAACAGGACTCAGGGATGATGATTGGCATTGCTAGAGAGGAAGAAGGGCTCTACTATTTTAAATAAGATCTTTGTGAAAGGAGGATTTTTTAGAACCACTTTCTGTGTTTATCAGATGACTGTAATGATGTTTTGTTATGGCATCGTAGGTTAGGACATCCAAATTTTGGTTATCTTCAGAAGTTATTCCCGAACTTATTTATCAATAAAAAGCCAAGTTCTTTTCTTGGTGATATTTGTCATCTTGCAAAGCATTCTCGTGTCACTTATTCTCCTAAGAAATATCATGAATCTTCTCCCTTTACATTGATTCATAGTGATATTTGGGGACTTGCTCGTGAAAAAAATGTCTCGGGTGCTCGTTGGTTTATTACTTTCATTGATGATCATTCTAGGGTATGTTGGGTATATCTCTTAAAAGATAAGTCTGATGCGGCATCCACTTTTAAAAACTTTCATGCTATGATTCAAACTCAATTCCAGACCTCTATCAAAATTCTGCGAACAAACAATGGTACTGAATATTTTAATTCTGTTCTTGGAGATTACCTAAACCAACATGGAATTATTCATCAAAGTTCTTGTCTTAACACCCCTCAACAAAATGGGGTAGCTGACAGGAAAAATAGACATCTAATTGAAGTTGCTCGAGCTCTCTTATTCACGATGCATGTCCCTAAAATATCTGTGGGGGGAAGCCGTCTTGACAGCCTCTTATCTCATTAATCGGATGCCTTCTCGGGTACTAAATTTTCATTCTCCTTTATCCTGTCCTACTAAATCTTTTCCCTCTTTCAGTGCTCTTTCTTCTCTTCCTCCCAGAATATTTGGCTGTGTGGTTTTTGTGCATATTCCTCCACATCACAGGTCCAAACTTGACCCTAAACCTATTAGATGTGTCTTCATAGGATATTCTCCTAATCAAAAAGGTTATAAGTGTTACTCACCTTCTCTCCGTAAGGTTTTTGTTTCCATGGATGTTACCTTTTATGAGACACAATCTTTTTTTTCCCCGACCTCTCTTCAGGGGGAGTCTATTGGTATTGGTATGGATGAAGATAAGCTCGGAAAACCAAATGATGCTGCTGTCTTACCTTGGCTTTTGGAAACAGGGAGAGTTATTGGGAAGAAAACAGGGGAACAACTATACCTGAGTCTAATGATCCTCCTTGTGATCCTCCTGGTAAATGGGGAAAATTTTACAGCAAGCGCAAAACACATCAAAATACTCTAGCCTGCCAGGATCCTGACTCGAGTCCTTGTTCCAGCAACCCACTTGAATGCAGTAGTACAACCAACATTGATATGCCTATTGCTCTTCGGAAAGGTACTAGATCTTGCACTGCTCATCCTATTTCTCATTATATCTCATATGAGAAGTTGTCTCTAGGTTTTCGTGCTTTCAACACTATGTTAGATAGTACCAGGATACCCAAAAATATCCAAGAAGCATTTGATGACCCAAAATGGAGGAATGCAGTATTAGAAGAAATGGATGCACTTATATAAAATGGAACATGGGAGTTTGTGACATTACCTAAAGGAAAGAAAATTGTTGGTTGTAAGTGGGTGTTCACAATGAAATTTAATGCAGACAATGGCATCAATAAGTATAAGGCCAGATTAGTTGCTAAAGGATTTACTCAGACTCATGGGATAGATTATCAGGAGACATTTGCTCCTGTTGCCAAGCTTAACACTATCCGCGTTCTGCTATCTCTTGCCGCCAACCTTGATTGACCATTGCAACAGTTAGATGTTAAGAATGCCTTCTTGAATGGTGATCTACATGAGGAAGTTTACATGGATCCCCCTCCTGGTTTTGAAAAAGGGGATGGTTTTGTGTGCAAGTTGCAGAAGTCTCTCTATGGACTTAAATAGTCTCCCAGAGAATGGTTTGGGAAATTTACTCAAGCTGTTAAGGGAAGAGGATTCACCCAAGCTTAGATTGATCACACTTTATTTTTTAAACACCGACAAAGGTAGAATTGCTATTCTGATCGTCTATGTTGATGACATAATTGTCACTGGAAATGATAGCGAGGAGATAACCTTTTTAAAAAAATGTTTAGCTGACCAGTTTGAACTAAAAGATGTTGGATCTCTCAAATATTTCCTTGGCATGGAAGTTGCTCGGAGTAAGAAAGGAATTTCTTTAACTCAGAAAAAATACATTCTAGACCTGTTGCAAGAAACAGGTATGCTTGGGTGCAAGTCGGCAGAGACTCCAATTGAAGCTAATATCAAGATGGGAGTTGAGGACGGGGAAGATGTTGATAGGGAGCAGTACCAGAGACTAGTGGAAAAATTAATCTATTTGTCTCACACTCGTCTTGATATTGCTTTTGTTGTGAGCATGGTTAGCTAATTTATGCATTCTCCTAAGGAAAAACACCTTAGTGTTGTTTATAGAATTCTCAAGTACCTCAAAAACACCCCTGGTCGAGGAATTCTCTCTAAAAAGGGGAACAAAAGGATGATTGAAATTTATACAGATGCAGACTGGGCTGGCTCTGCAATGGACCGAAGATCACTTCAGGATATTGTACTTATGTCTGAGGAAACCTTGTGACTTGGAGAAGTAAGAAACAAACTGTTGTTGAAAGAAGCAGTGCTGAAGCGGAATTTCGAGCTCTAGCCCATGGTATTTGTGAAGGAATTTGGTTAAGAAGGCTTCTGGAGGAGTTGAAGATCTCTTATTCCCTACCTATCAGATTATATTGTGATAATAAGGTTGCTGTCAGCATTGCTCAAAATCTTGTTCATCATGACAGAACAAAACATGTGGAAGTTGATCGTCACTTTATCAAAGAAAAATTAGAAGACGGTAGTGTATGCTTGTCATATATACCTACCAAGGAACAGACGGCAGATATTCTCACCAAAGGATTACTTAAGCCGACCTTTGAGGATTTGATCAGCAAGTTGGGAATGATCAATATATATCTCCCAACTTGAGGGGGAGTGTAGAATATTCTAGATTGTGATTTATCATTTATTGCTTTTTTGCTATCTGTTCCCTTATTTATTAGTGTCTCTTGTTATTGTAAATGAGTGTCTTAGTTTACTGTTTCTATTTATTGATGTAGCTCACTGTACTCAATATAAAAAGGACCTATTGGGTCTCTCAATGAATCAAGAAAATGTGTTATTCAGACAAAACACTTCTTCTTTTCTTCAAATGATCGTAGAAAAAAGAAGAAATAGAACAAGGCCCAAAGTGATAAGTCCATGGTGAATCAGGTATTGATGGCTGTTGAGAAGGAAAATGTGGAAAGTGAGTTTGTTATAAGGAGTTACACATGGAATGCTTTGAATGGAGAGGAGGTAGTGGGTGGAAAGAAGGAAAGTGAGTCAGTTATAAAAAAGAAGGCTGAGGGAGTGAAGGAATCAGCGAGCCAGTAAGCAAATTGGTGAGGTAGGGGAGCTTGATGAGGAGTTGGGTGCTTTTCCTCATTAAGAGAGGTCGCAGTTGGTGCATTGGTTCTTCTGCATTTCTTCTTTAATTGTTTAGTGTATTTCAATTACAGATACAGTGTCTAGTAGGTTTATCCGTGAGAATTTTTCAGTTTTACTGTTTCATTTATCTTGTAAGGTTGGTTATTGTAAGGGCTTGTCACAATATTTCAATATAAGTGCATTGTTCCTGGTTACTGGTACCATCAAATTCCAATGGTTGAGATAGTACAACCAACCTTATTCCTTAGCAACTCCAATTGTCCTCCTAGTGTGAGATCCTAAAAGATACAATGAGTTGAAAAGCATGTCATGACTCATGACACAATTTAAATCTTTGGTAAGTTTATGAGTGGAGATAAGATTATTGGAGCGTTTGGGATTATGAAGCATATTTTTAAGGCATAAGGAGGTTGGAGTTGAATGTTGTCAAAACCTGAAACTATAGTATGAGAATTAGAGATGGATTCATTAGACAAAAAATAATTAGAGCCATGTCATATGTTTGGCTGCACCATAGTCAACAACCCGTGATTTACTAGAATCATTAAGGGAGCGTTTGGTTGAGGAGAATTTTTTTGAATATTAGGGAAATGTAATTACTAGAGAAATGGTTGGAAAGTGAGTTTGGTAGAAAAATGTAAAAAAAGTTGTTTGGTTGGGAAAAATTTGGTAAATATTATAAAGTCTATGTTTGGATTGAGTTAAAATATTGATGGGAAAATGAGTTGCAATTACCAAAATACCCCTTATATTGATAAAGTCTATAATAAATATTTTTAAATAGTGCTATAACAGTGGGTATTTTTGGCATGTAAATAGTCCCCTTTCTTCCATTAGCATAGAGAACTTGAAATACCATCATGCAAAGGGTCTTTCTCAACAGTGTTTTTTCCCCATTTTTACACACAATTGTAAATGGCTAGGCAACACCAATGCATAGGAAAAAATTTCAAAAACTTTAACCAAACAAAGAAATCCAAAAAAGACACAATCAGATGGATGAGTAAATTCTACAAAAACCTGAAACAAACACCCCCTAAGAAGCAATAAAAGATCTAGAGCAAATGGATAGACAGTGCAAGCGGCTGGGGTCAGCTGCAATGAAGGCAGATTAAGGTTATGTGGAAGCAAAGTCTCCCAGATTGGCAGCTCTGGTAACAAGTTGAAACTTTGAATTATAATCTGAATTTTTTGCTTGTATATTCATGTATAGATGTTTACAATTTATAAACTAATGTCTGTAGAAAAAGTCAAGAGTTTTTTATGCACAAATTTAAAGGTGGTTGAGGCACCTTAGAGTTTGTGTAGTTGTTTAAAGTTGACTCAACCACCTTTGAATAATTACACAATTATGAATTCTATATTTACAACATTATCTAATAATTGTATCTAAATATGTATGCTCATTTGATTGTTGAGTTAATATTTTATGGTTTGATGCAGGATTTCAAAACCTCCATATCTCGGAATTCAGCAGAACAAAATGTAATCTTGAGTAATTATCAGAAGTTGAATTCTTGCTTAAGACAAAAAATGTCCGAGCTTGAGAATGAGAAGGTAAGGTTGCCTTTCTTATGATCTATTTCTAGTTGTATCTGGGAGGTATTGGTCCAATTTTTGTGTTGCAGATTCTTTTGGACAACCAATTAGCTGATCTTCAAAAGCATCTTCATGAATCAAAACTAGAAGCTCAGAATTCCCAAAATTCTTTGATGGTTGGCCTTAATTTGATGATATGTTAATCTGTACTATCTCTTATATTGTTTGAATGTGCAATACAGCAAACAAGGAGCACTAACTGTTTATTATTCTTACAGGAACGCTTTGAACAACAGGAATTGGAAAATGCAGAGCTGATTTCATATATTAAGACTCTTGAGAAAGATATATCATGTTTAACATCATCTTCAGTAGCCAAGGAAAGGGAAACTTTAAGAAAAGATCTTGAGAAGGCAAAAGCCAAGTCAAAAGAAACTGAGTCCAAGCTTAAGATTGTCATACAAGAGAAAACAAAACTTGAGGTTTATTTAGCTATATCCAAAGATTTCTTGGTGTCATTGTAAGCTATTAACTTGTCAAAGTCATGATTTTATTCCCTAACATATTATGTATACCTTAGGGTGAGAAAGCCTATGCTGAACGTGAGATTAAACGGTTGCACAGTCAGAACTCTCTTCTTGAACGTGATATCAATAAACTCGATTCACTTGCTGGTAGAAGGCGTGATTCAATTGTTGATAGGAGTTCAAAGATGTTCGATCCTAAAAGACCAAAAAGTCTTGCTTTTTCTCTGGAACAAACATTACAGGTTTTGACATTGGGACTTGATATATGCTTGAAGAAACTGTGGTTATTCTTTGAGCAAGCCTTTAACTCCTTTTATTTACAACGAATCATAGCAAGAAAAAAATGTGTTTTATCAGTGCTTTTGTTTATAGTGAGAGTTGATTGGCTTTTATCAAAATTCGGCACACTTGTTCTTTTTGTTATTTGTATGTGCGTACATGTGTCTAAAAGCACCATTTCGTAATTCAGGCTTGTTGGTAAAATAAGTTATGTGCAGTTAATCTAAATGACAGCACCAATAAAAAATAATAGATAGAATGTTTCTCTGTAAACCTTTAATATGATTTGTATCAAAGATTATAACATTTCATTAACTAATACAGGCTTGTATAGTGAATCACTTATACAGTGGATGGTTTGTAATATTCAACAGGCCACATTTCAGCATATTTATCTGTTAATAGGATGTGATTATGCCATTCCTGAGCTCTTGCCTTGCAGTTTCATCATTATGCCGTTGTATATAAAGTTATGAACATGTTTGACTGTTTTCAGATCTAGAAGAGGTTTCTTCATCATGATTAGAATCATTTTGATGCACAATTATTTGTCTTAATATATTTTATTTTTTTAAGTTTCTAAGTAGGATAACTAATTTTTTTTCCTTACATATATATTGTCACTGATCAGGAAGAGCACAAAAAGCTGGAAGTTTTTGCATTTGAATCGGAAACAAGAATCACTTCATTGGAAGAAGAACTAACGGCTGCATTGAAGGATAAAGAAGAGGTGATATCTATTAACGAAGGTTTGACTTCAGAGCTAGAAGGCTTAACTGAAAAACTGAATACATCAACCTATGAACTGTATAATTTGAAGGAGGAGATCTCAACTCTTGTAAGTTTTTCTGTGAAGTTCTTCCTAGGTTTTTCTTTTCGACCCAGTTGTTAGAAGACAATGTCTAATAGCCTCTATGCATTTTCATTCAAAAATCATATCTGGCATCTTATTATTCTCCATCCAGAGACAAAGGTTGGAAGAATCTGATCTCAACCAAGAAAACTTAAAAAGCTCTATCAAAGTATTGATGGAAGAAAAGGAGGAGTTGGCAATGGTAGTTCAACTTCAACTGTCCTTTTCTTTCTTTTGATGGTGATTCTTCCCTTTTCTGGGGATTTGTTTTTAAGTTAAAGTTGTGTCATTATTCTTCCTTGTTCTTGCAGCAACTCACAGATTCCCTTTTGGGAATAGAAGAGGAAAAGGCGATATGGTCTGCCAAGGAGAAAGATGCACTTCTAGCCATAGACGAACAGACAAGGTCAAACAATGTGCAAATTACAGCATTATCAACAGAATTATCAGAAGTAAGATTCAGGGCTCTGCGGCTATTTAGGAGACCTTGATTAATATCTCGTTTTATAGGTATTGTTTCATACATGGGGTTCTTGAAGCTGCAGTATTTGTTCAGATTCTAATGACTCCTGCATTTACTGGAATGCATTTGTCTTTTTTTGTTTTTTTTATGGTTTAGAATTAGAACATATATGTTCTTTATAGTTTTTCTGTTAATATATGCACAAATAATTGCATGTAAGCTCAAGTTTTAATCATGAAATTTGGGAAGATGTCTCTTTAGATTCTGACGCAGTAAACATAATGGCAATATCAAATCAGAGAATAACTCTACCATTATTATTTACTTTGGTATATAATTTTGTTATGATATAACCCTGTAGCAAATAATTCCATGTATCATCCCGTTGTCATACACAAACTTCATCTAAATCGGTTAACTTACACTACGATACAAGCAGTTAAGTAATTATGTATTATGAAAAAAAGTGAAGTAAAGTAGAAAAGGATTGATAGAGTCTTACATGGCTATTGTCAGAGGTGTTTTCAAGTTTGATAGATGAAATTTCTTTTAAATTTTTGTGTCATCATCTACTTAAATTGATAAAATTTGTCTATAAATGTAAGGTAAGAAATGAATTGGAATCATATAGAGAAGAATGTTGGACTCTCCGGGAAAGATTGACTCATTCATGGGAAAATGCACATCTCAAGGAAAAACCCAGGTTTGTTTAGCTTATTATATTAATTTATTTCCCTATTTCTTGTCTCTTCTTGCTTTCTTATTTTTCCAAGATTTTCTCTTGTTATATGTAACTTGGTATCTTGCAAAACATTTTTGAAATCTGGCATACTATACTAGATTTGATCTTGCATGCTATACTAGGGCCTAAGTTTGTCTGACAGGTTCTCAATACTATCCCTAGCAACAAGCCAAGAACATAAAGTATGTGATTGCATAAAGATCAATCAAAGTTTAAACGTACCAAATTTATCGTTGTAGAGGTTTAGTGTAGTAACTAGTAAGGATCATTTCACCAAATTTATCGTTGTAGAGGTATAGTGTAGTAAGGATCATTTCGATTGTTATTAAACTAAATTATCATACCAAGATTATTGGGGGTTTGTAGATGCCTGTTGGGCTGAGATGTGCTCTAGGGAATGTGGGAGCAAAATAATGAGCAAATATTGCATCCGATGAGCAATTAGTCAAATAGAGAGCAAATCTACCCAAACTGCGCAACCGTACGCATCAAGTGCGTATGCTTAGGAACTTGGATATAGCCTCCCCAGTCTGCTATTCCCAGTTTTTGTTTTTGTTTTTTAAATTATGATGGTCAGCCAGCTTTAGCTGTCTCAAATAAATTTAACCATTATTCATGCCGTGTTATTTTATGGCTTCAGGGAAAAGGTTTTAGATTTAGATCAACTGGAAAATCACCTACAAACAGTTGATGCTGAGAGCAAACAATCGCGAGAAGTAAGGAATATTAATTGTTAATAATTTCTTATGCTTATGATTTACTGTAGAAGATTTGCCTTAGAAAATTGTGAATATGTATAACTTGGGACCTTGGAACAAAGATCTGTCTATCAAAATCCACGCAATATTAGTTTTACTGATCATATCAGGTTACTTTATAGAATCTCGAGAGCAAACTTTCCATTGTGACGGTAGAAAGGGACAAATTGATGACTCAGGTGGAAGATGTACAGAAACAAGTTATGGAAGTGGAATCTCTGCAAAAGCATTACCAGGCTGAGGTAGACTTAAAAGGTTATCTTTTGGTAATTACATTCTAAATTCTGTAATCCCGTTATGGCATATTCCTTTTTTTTTCTTTTTCTTTTTCAGTTATCAAAGGCAAAGGACCATGTTGAGGAGCTGAGTCAGAAAATTTCCTGCATGGAAATCAAAATGCATGCGGTAAGTGCTATATTGGGTTATCTGTTTCAAATTTGGCTTTTTTCTATTTGTTTATTACGTATGCCAATTGCCAAGCCACTAGTTTGCTCAAAGAATAATTGATGTATATAGATTAGTCCCACCTTAAGTTTAGAAAGATTCACCCACCTTAAGCTATAGACTAGTCCCATGCTTGAACATTGAAATAGGAGTCATCATAGTTGACATCAGTATAAAGTTTTTACCTTCTAATTTTATGAACAGGATGAAGCAACAAATCACAAAGGGATGGCTAAACATAGAATGAGACTCCGTGGATTACAAGCTAAGCTAGATGCTTACCGTAATAGATATAAGGATGCAATTGATGACTCAGTTTTAATGAATACAAAGTATGAAGAAGCTTCACGGAAGCTGAAAGACCTGTTGGCTTCGAAAGGAATAGAGGTGCTCAACCTAAAGAAACAGCTAGCTGCTGCCAAAGGTATAACCCCCAAAAAAATTTCTTTTAATCACTTTAGAAATTCAAGACGGATGGAACACTTTTGGGGCCAAGAGAAATATATTTAGAACCAAATGTTTAGCTATTGAAATAATAAAGAATGGGAATTGTAGTTTACCAAAAAAAAATAATGGGAATTGTAGGAGCAATACTAACACACTAAATACTTTAGTGGGCCTCTTATGATAATCATGGTTGTGTTTTATATATATATATATGGGCTGGTTATTAAAATTTGATAAAAAAAAAAAAAATTATGAGGAACCCACTTCAAAATTGGACACCACTAACCCATATTCTTTCCAACGTACCTTAACTATTATTTTTCTCCATACGGTGACATTCTTCACCTCCAATAGTAGTACATGCATTCACCTACCTTCTTTCCTTGGGAATCAGCCGAGAATACCATCTCCAAAAAGGTCACCATTTCAGATGTTGTTTTCTTCTCTTTCCCTTTTTCCTTTTTTAGTCGTTACTTAGCCCTATCCAACTTGAGTTAAACACCCAAAACTTTTTATCCTTCTTCTTCCATAGTTAAATTGCAGAAATTATAAACCATAACACCCTTGTTGTCCCGTCTTCCTCTTTGACCTTCAGACTTCTTTGAACCTGGAAATTTCCAATTCTGTCACTGAAAGGAAGAATACATTAAGTAGGAAATTTTTGTAAGAAATCAGTAGAAACTTGAAACCAAAATTTGTGTATCTTTTGGAACCAGTGGTCTGATGATTTGGGGGGGGAATTTTGCAGCTGTGAGTACGCTTGGTAGGGAGACTTTGAGTGAAGAATTCGCTGAACCACTTGGATAGACAAGCGGAAGATAACTTGGTAAGTTAAAAGCTCCTTTATTTTCTGTGTTTCTCGGTTGTGAGTGGGTGTGGCTATAGAAACTGAATTATGTTGAATAATACAATTGTTAGTAACCTTTATTTATGCATGTATGTTGAAAATAATAGATGTCAAACTGTTTTAATTAATTATGCATGCACAATTCTGGAATGAATATGGCTGAAAGGGTGATAATATATGATGGTAACTCCTCTTGCATCTTGGTTAGCTTGTGTAGTTAGGAAGTTTTGGTAATTTCCTCTCAAGCATTTTACTCTACTATACTTGAGTAACAGACCTTATTGGAGTAAATGGAGGCATTTACTCAAGTAAGGCCACTAACAGTATGAAGTTTTCGTGTGATTAATGTCGGAATTTTTGTAAGTGAAATGGGGTAAGAGATAACAACATTGGTTGCTGGCTGTATAATTAACTACTGGAAAGGAATGATAGTACTAGTACTATGTGAATGATGTTAATAGATAAAGAAGAATGATCCTCAAGGTGATGAGGTGACTTCGGTGCCACAACGTGATAATTACCATCGTCATACGATGGGGACACCCATCGGAATGCTTGAGCCAGGCACTTTTAATTTGGACAATTGCGGCACATGAAAGGAAAATGGGAATAATAAATACCTTCCATTGTAATGGCTTGCTTTCAATATGACTTGTAGGCCTCATTTTCATTTCTGTATGTATGTATGTATGTATAAAATTTTGACCTCTGCAGGTAAATTGATTATTTGAGTGCTAACCTCACCATTACACCAGTTCTTGAAGGTTTAGGAGGGTTTAGCTTATTGAGATTCCATTCTCACCCGTGATGGGGATTTTTTGTTTCTGGAAATCAAAATAGTGATGATGCTCCTGGCCTTGGAAGTACTAAATAGATGATATATATGGTGCTCTACTGTCATTTTGGTTGTATTTGGCAATCTTGAATCAAAATGATGTTGAATGAGAACTCCATGTATTTTGATAGTTCTAAGATGGATGGATGTGATTTGATATACGTAAATTTTGTATTGAGTTCCATGGTTCTGTATGTGCTCAAGATAGGTTTCAACTTAATGATGGATATAAAACCCTAATGTGTGTAGTTCCTATAAATGGGGAGATGACTAATTTGAAATTTAGAAAATTTTTGGAACAGATTTGTAATTTAGAAATTTTCAGAATTTTAGCAAATTCTGAAAATTAAGGAGCTGAAGTGTAAATACTAATAGTCTGTTAGAGTTATGTTATGTTGAGAGAAGGTCCATATCAAGTGACTACACCTTTCAATTGTGATGCATGTTGGGGTTGTAGAATTCTTAACATGAGCATGGTTTCATAGAATCAATTTTAATTATAACCACTCTATCTTCCAAAAAGTGAAGTTCATCGTGGGAGAGTAGGAGTTTTTCATGATTTGTGCCCAGACCATCCTTCTTGCATGTGAGAAAGTATTGCATCATCATCTCCACTGCCATGGTTCCTCAAATTTCCCAAGTCAGTGAGAGGAGAGAAAAATCCCTTCTTCTGCTCTCCAAAGCACCCATAGGAAGTTAAGTTTGACAACTATGAAAAATGAACATCTTTTAAGCGAGGATGGGTGACGGGTGTGAGCAAGGTGAGCACAATTTATCCTTCTATTTCTTCCAACACATTTCGGGATCCTATGGGGGAAGAAGAATTGTAACTCTTCCTCACTATCTTGCTTGTGGTAGAGTATAGGGCTGAAGGTTGGGCACCTAGAACCGAAGATGAACAAGTAAACTCCTCACTAAGGGGAGGTCGTGTTATAGTCCTTATATTGTAAGGTGAGCTGTGGGTAATCATTCTGTCCAACAATTTGTTTTCTTTTATGGCTGTTGATGGTTAGAAGGTGTAAAATATCTCCTTGCATGCAGGAGTTTGGAATTATGAAATATGCTTGTAGAGATATATAAAACCATTAATATAGCCTCACCCAACAGCTTAAGCTTTTGGGTTGAATTGGTTTATTATATGGTATCAGAGCCTCGGTGTACCGGGTTCGATCCTCACCGTCCTCCACTTTCTTTCAAGTGGAATTTCTTTCTTGGCACAGCCGCACAGGTAGGTGGGCCTATGCATTGTCTACCCTTCAAGCCCAGTGGGTTCTCGTGTGAGGGGACGTGTTGTGATATATAAAACCATTAATATAGCCTTACTCAACAGCTTAAGCTTTTGGGTTGAATTGGTTCTTTACAATGCTCTAGGATTAGGCAGAAAAAGAGGGGGGAAATAATAGAGAAAGGAGTAACTAGAGGGAGAACTTAAAGGACAGTCCTAAGTAACCAAGAAGAGAAGGTAAACCATGGAACTCTTGCCTTCTTTTCCCTTGTTTAATTCGGGCAAGGCTGTTACAGCCTTGTCTCACTCCTATATATAAATTCTTTGGTTGAAAATGGTGTTAAATAATGCTATTGATATGAGATGTGATGAAATGACATTCTACTGAATTGCACGATGACTATGACCAAAACAACAGCCATGATGATGTTATTATATGTACTATGCAATGAGAATTACAAGTTTCAGCCCATATGCTCTGTTTCTACGTTGAGCATGCTGTTCTTGAATACTTAATGTAAAATACCATGAGGTTAAACATGTGGACAGTAAAGAAAGTATGAAGGAAACCTTGTATTTTAAGATATTTATTACTGAAATGGGATGACAATAGAAATATATAAAACTATCAAGTAACCTCACCCATCAATTTAAGCTTTTGGGTTGAATTGGTTCTTTACATGATATCAGAGCCTCGATGTTACGGGTTCGATCCTCTCCTTCCCCCATTTAATTAATAATTAATTAAGTTTTATGGAATTTGTTAGTATAGGTAGGTGGACCTGTGTATTGTCCATCCTTCAAACCCAGTGGGCTCTCGTATGAGGGGGCGTGTTAGATATATATAAAACTATTAATGTAGTCTCATCCATCAGCGTAAGCTTTTGGGTTGATTTGGTTCTTTACAAATTTGTGTGTAGATATATTTCTGTTTGGACTTGTACAAATGTGGAATGCCTGTGAGTGTGCAATGGAATGACGTATAATTAAGTGGAACGAGTTATATGTTATTAACCATATGCTATGTAATTTAATGAATAAAATTACTCTCAATTGCTATTGTGCTATCTTGTGAATAAATGTTAACTCAAGGTGTGAGCATCCTGTGGAAGAAATTCTGGTTCTGTTTTTCTATAATCTATCATGGCTGTTTTTAATTACATGATGTGCCTATAAGACTTTTTACTTCATGAATAGAGCCTTATGCACTTGTATGTGAGAAATATGCTTGATTTATGGAAATGTACTGCCAATTGCCATTTGCATATGCGAATGTGAGCTGTCCCTAAGTATTAAGATGAAAAATTATGTAAATGAGTTGTGGACAGAATGAGAAATGTATTATGTTCTTGAAAGCATGATGAAAAATCCCTTGCCAGATGAATGGATAAGTTCACACCTCTTAGGAGATGTTCGACAGTGAGTATGATTCATGGAGGTGTTACGGATAAGTGTATGAATGGATAAAGTTCACACCTCTGAGAAATCCTACAATAAGCAAGGCTCATGGAGGTGTTACAAATACATCTTGATGTGTTCTTATGATATGCTTGTAAGAAATCTTATATATGTCTTAAAGGCTTGTGAAATACTAATAATTTGTGCAAGGGGAATCCGGATTTTGTGGGAGAAATGACCCCAAGATTTCCTTGATTTATTGATGTTTGAAAAATATAAAACTATTAATATAGTTTTACCCAACAGTTTAACCTTTTGAGTTGAATTGATTATTTATATGGTATTAGGCCCGACATAATTAAGTCGTCGTGAGTTCAATCTTCACCGTCTCCATTTTATTAATAAAAAAAAATTAAATATTATGGAGTTTCTTAGTACAGGTAAGCTGAGCTTGATACATCATTTATCCTTCAAACTCAATGGGTTCTCGTATGACGGGGCATGTTTGAGAAATATAAAATCACTAATATAGCCTCACCCAACAACTTAAGCTTTTGGATTGAATTTCTTCTTTACAATTGAGAAGTATTCTCACCCAACCTTGGGGCTGCCTTGCAGGAAATGACAAAGGAAAAGATTTGGGTATGGAAGATCCAAAGTAGGAAGGGAATGCTGTGTTGTTGGCTTTGTATAGGGATGACTACACGCTAATTGATAACTCATCTATTCTGCAAGGATTATGTCAAAGACAGCCTTAGGCACTACTGACATAATATATCAACGTACAATTGTCTCAAACTTGGCTGTTTTAATTGAAGTGGCAAGGGTATGCAATATAAGTTGTTCATTGTAATTATTAGACCTTTATCTTGTTATCGCTCATAAATCACAACACGTAACCGGCCGGGTCGACATGGGGCATTATAAATATAGAAATTGTTCAGTTGTAGCTAAAGATGTAATCTCAGCATCCTGAGTAGCATTGCTGATGTTATTTTTTGCTGTTTATCTGTGGATTTATTTTCTGCTTTGGGCACTGGCTATCAGATTGCTGATAAATTACAAGTGGAGCCAACATTCATCATACCAAGGACTCATTGCCGCATATTTATACAATGGAAGTGATCATATCTGCAAAGTATCAAAATGGTTCCAACTAGGAAAAAACAATGTGTCTCCCAAACCACTTATATCAGTTTATTGAGCAACTTTCTCTAGTATTTAACTTGGTACTTTTGTATGATTAATATAGCATTAAGTCAATTAAGAGCTTAGTTTGAATATATATATCTCATGTTATAGGAGAGAAGAAATCTTATGTTATAGACACATAGTGGTGTGACCCACTCCCTAAAAAATAAAAAATAAAGAAAAATATTGCACGGTTATCGAAGGAGGTGTAGAAAGAAAACTTACCTCATGTGACATTAGAATAATTTTTCTCATATATATATATATATATATATGGTTTAATATTTCTGCTTTTGTTGCAGAAATTTTTTTCTGCCACAATGAGTGTCTTATTATAATTACTAAATGGGTTTGTTACTCAAAAAAAATTACTAAATGGGTTTAATATTTTTATTTTTGCTGTAGAATTTTTTTTCTTCCACACTCAAATAATAGTGAGTGGATACCATAAAAAAATTTTCTCTCCCTCTTTATAATGAGTTTCACTCACTTTTATGTGAGTGTAGTAAAGAAAATTTATGCAACAAAAGCATAAATATTTTTTCGTTACTAAAATCATTATATTACAAAAAAAATTAATTTCACCAAAAACAGTGAATTTCATATGATCCACTAACTTTATGTGAATATAACAACAACAAAAGTTCTACTGTAAACGTAAATATTTTATTTCTTATTATTGTTACTAGCAAATTGATAGTGACGTGAGTGCCCTTTTTTGCATTTTTTAAATTTTATTCATGCAATTCTATTATGATTATGAGTTATACTTAACATATGAGTCTTAGACCTTGAAACATTAAGAGTGAATGAGAGGAAAGAAGTGGAAGTTACATGACAAAAATAAGCTTCTATTTCTTTATATGCAGGTAAGTCTGAAACTGTTTGGTGATTAGTATTTAAATTAATGAACGGAAATTTTAGAAAATATGAATTATTACCAAAAGGACTAATTCCATGTATTAAAAGTATAGGTAGATAAAGATATTAATTATTATAAATATTTTGTCTCATAAATTAAAAAGTTTATAAAATAAAGGAAAAAAATATTTATTCTTTTAAAAGATAGTTATTTTAGTTAAAATTATTATTTTATTTAAGGGAAAAATGTTTCTGCAGATAAGTTATCTGCATTTATTTTCAAAACAACGTCGTTTTGGTATTGAAATCTTAAAAAATTATAAATATAAAGACTATTATAACCCTGAAATAAATTAAAATTATAAAATTATCATGATTTCTACCTCAGAACGACGTCGTATTGACTTACTGTAGATAATTTATCTGCAGTAACGGCCAGAAAAAGTGAACCCTATTTAAATTAAAAATAAAAACTCTCATTCTCTCCCACAATTATCTGTTCTTTGAAAGAGTAAACATTTCTCCCTAAAATAAAATAGGGTTTAACATGTCTGTTTTGCGGCAATTTGTTTTTTTTTTTCTGCCACTCTTTTTCAAAATGAAGTACACTCACTTTTATCTGAACATGGCATTAAAAATTACGGGGGAAATGTTTGTTCTTTTAAATGACACACACAACTTGTGTTATTTCGCTCTCAGAAAAAAGTGAGACTCACATCTTTATATTTTTTTGTTTACTCTCTCTCCTCCTATCTTTTTCTTTCACTTAAAATGACACAACTTTAAGTCCTTTAAAATGATACACTTTTTTCAAAAATTATATATATATATATATATATATATATATATATATATATATATAGCAAAAGCAGAAATATTTTTCTAATACATCTTGCAAAATAAAAACGTTATAATCTCATTAATATTGTTTTCTTGTAAATCATAAAAGTATGGATTTACCACCAAAAAAAAAGAAATAATTATATGGATATATAATATTATATTCGTATTAGTTTTGTCGATTGATTTATATATTCTTCCATGTTGTATTTGAAGAATCTACAATATTTGTTTCTTTGCTAAATTCTCTCATGTGTAGATGTTGACTTCATCGGAATTGCACAATGTCAAAATTACTTTAAATCTGAATTCACTCTTTACTGTTGATTGTTACGAGTTACAACCGAAAGATCATTATACATAAATTTTTATGAATACCACACAAGACACAAAGTGATACATATTAGATAAAATATAAAATATCATCAAAACCTTTGCACCATAATATTGTAATAGTTGAAAGTATTAATCAAATATGTATTTTTTCCAAGATATTATAGTAGGTAACGCTTTTCCGATAGAATTTATCCACTAATGAAGATTGTATTTGTTCCCATTATATATTTTGCTTTTCCACATCACCCTTAATGTGAACACAAACCACCTAACCTTTGTTAATCTTTCAAGTGAGCAAGTAGTATGCTCTAGCAAAGTAGTGAGGATACAGTGAGTCAGTGACCATTATATCCAGAATCATACAAAACTATTCTTCTGGTCCAAAGAAATGAATAGATTTGTTCAATTGATTCCAGGTTAAGTTTGGCACTGAATAAGTTTAGAATACTTATAAATCCATCATTCTTGTATTGTAGACATACATCCCCCTCTCATCATAGTCCATTTCCGAATCACATTATCGCACTGAAAGTAATTGATCAAGTCTCAATCAGAATGAAATCAATTAAGCCTCAATGCCCATCGGTGTTCTAAATTTCAATATTCCTATTGTCACTTAAATGTGATAGAGGCATTTCCATTTGATTTCTCCCACGTCAAAACGGCCATCCTTAAAATTCGTATTGTTACGCCTTTTTTTAATAAAAATGCTTTTTTACTAGTTAAGGGAAGGTAACGGCCACAACTGTAGAAAACAGAGCTTCATTGGGCAAAAAAAGACAAGGGGAAAAGCAATGTGATTATTCCCAAAAAAACTCAAAAAAAAAAACGCTTGTTATTACCAGAAATAAACCGTCCATCACCATCAAAGTTAAAAATTTCAAAAAAAATTACTCTAGGATAAGGCTAAGAATGATAACCCATAGTCAATTTTTTTTAAGGCAATGGAAATTATCTGGATGAAACAATTCTACAAAGCACACAATTAAATAAAAACAGCTTCCAAGATTATCAGATCTAGGGTCCAATGACAAATACAATCACCAACAAAATTGAGAGGGAGTTCGATTTGGTATAAGTCACATCAAAAATCTAAACACTAACAAAGACTACTCAGTACTTAACTGGAGCAAGAACATCAAGTTGGGAACCAAGCTTCTCATCAGCAACCTTTTCAGCTTTCACCCTTAATTTGTTGAGCTGCTTCTTTCCCTCGTAAACCAACTGTGCTCTGTCCTTTCTCTTCTTTTCAAGCTCCTGTGAGAAACAAAACAATTGCTCACTTCAGTAAACATAATAATTATTTCCAATTCCCAAAACACAAATTACATAGTACAACACACCAAATTTCCAACATTTCATCTCGCCTAAAGATTGAACTAACATGAATAAGTAAATAACAACTTTATGGATCATCTATATTCCTAATTCTGGTAAGAAAACAGATTGGCACAATCATAAAAGATCAATAGCAAACAAACAGAGTAAGGGATTTAGATAAAGATAATATTTGAAGCCTGCCTAGCACTTGTATAAAACGAACATTTCAAATATTAGGAGCAACATGAGAAAAGGGACAACAACTTTAGAAAGCAATAACTTACCCTAATGGTATCATAGTAGTTCCATCCAACCTCTGATGACAATCTACCCAGCAAGCAGTGCTTGTGTCCTTTCTGAAGCCTCAACACCCTGATTTCATTGATTAGTTCAATATTCATAAGATAAAGGACATCTTTAGAAACATATATATAAAAAGTTAATTTGTAAAATATTAACATCAAAAACAGTTCACAAAGACAGAACTTACTTGAGAGCATCAGGGACAACCATCCTTTTCATCTTGTCATATGGAGGAGGGATTCCCTCATAAACCTTCAAACGACCAAGAGCAGCTTCCCCTCGCTTTGTCTTATGTGGTATCATCCTATAAAAAACAAAATTTTCAGAACCTTCCCACAATAAGGTAAAATTGATCCTTTTCCACATTTGAGGAACCCATCCTATTCTTCAAAATATTTAGAGCAAACCACAGGAATAATTTAGTAATCACAAAATCTCTTAACAGAAACTTTGTACAAGAAGACTTCTTGTTACATTTGATATTTCATTATTACAGAACAAAATCAAAGAAACAGAATCCTTCAAACATCTTCACTAAGCACAACACGAGAGAAGACCAGGGTTTAAAAAAAAAAACAAATTGTCAAATAACCTCAAACAAATAACTTTCATTTCATACCCCTAAACAAATTATTATCACACTACAACTTAGACACAGGAAAAATTATTATTCTACTATACAAGTGACATGTACTCCGTGAAGAAATGTTCACTTTTTTAATAGATAGATATTTACCACATGAGATGAAAGAGACACAAAGGTTCAAAAAAACAGAAATCAGTAATGATATTTTTAAATTAATATCCAACCAATCAGAGACGATATGACAAAAAAATTAAACAAAAGCCAGTATTTCAAATCAAACAAAAAAACCCTCTCATCCTAAAAAGTCTCAAATTCAAACTAACATTTCATTCATAGAAAAGAAAAGAAAAGAAAAACAGACCCACGAAGAGTGCGCCAGAAGATCTTAGCAGGAGCACGAAAATGGATGGGACCATGGGAAGGCTTGGTGTTCATGCGCTTGCGAAGGAACCTCATGTACTTCATCTTCTGCCTAACGAGTCCACCGGAGATGCAAATTTCCTCGCACCGCACAACCACCACCTTCTGCCCGTTGAGAAGCTCCTTCGCCACGATCGACGCTAGACGACCAAGCATATGGTGCCGTGCATCCACCACCACTCTCTTCGCACAGATCCCTGAACCTGACACCATTTTCAATCCCTTACGCACTCACACAGCACACGGTGAACCCTTTCGGCTTTTGATGTTAGTTGTTTTGCTGCTCCTCTCGGTTGAGAATCTGAAGGTTATGAATATATGAAGGTGCAAATTAGGGTTTTCGAAGCCATGTGATGTGTGTGGGTTGGGCTTTAAGCTAAGCCCAACAGACCCGAAGATACATTCGTTTATCCTTTAAATGAAAGAAATATTATATTTTTAAAATTACATTCTTTAGATCTTATTTGAATTATCCATGAATATAAATTTTATAATTTTAAATATATTCGTATTAATACATTTATACTTTAATTATTTTATTTTATATTTTGTGTAAATTTAAAATTATCTACATAATACTTGTAACTTGAGTTTTTATTTTTTTTAAACATTAACTATTGTTGTTGATTTTTTTTTTTAAAAGATGTATATTGTATAAGATAGAAGATGTATTTTGTAATCATTTTATTTTATTATAATTTATTCTTATATTTTAAATTATGAAATACTTTTAAAGTGCCTAAATATTTTAATTTAATTTTTTATAAAATGTAAATTTTTATTTGTAATTTTTATTCATTGAAATTTTAGATTTTAATTTTTAAATTAATTAGTATTTTAAATATTTTTTAGTTAAACTAATCATGCAAATATAAGTAAAACAATTGTGTTTTAACTTTTTTTTTTTAAAAACTGTTATCCAACACATAAAATAGCTCAAAACGATTCTTTCATTTAAAAAATAAAATAAAATCTTTTGTTAGAAAAAAAAAAGCTTAGCCAAATACCCCCTTACTCATTTTTCTTATATGTTTAATATTTTTTATATAAATATTTTCAAATTATGTTTGAAATAATGTAAATCATATTTTCACTCAATTTATGTTTCAGTGCGTGCGCACACACACACACATATATATATATATATATATTTCAATGATTCTGATTTGAAAGTACGTGACACCATTAACCTTTGTTGATCTAACGGCTCTCAGATGAGTTGTCAAATTTAAAATTTGACATTCGTATCAAAGTATCCTACCTCATATATATATATATATATATATATATATATATATATATATATATATATTAAGGGGTTTACATTTCTACGGCTGCTATACGTGCAGCAATCAAATACTTACCATATATATACTGACATAATATACTTGTTCATTGTAACTCCCATCAACAAAATCTTTTGTCAAAGAAAACTCAAGAAGAATGTCAAGAACTGCGTCAGAAGGCTCTGAGTCTAAGAATGAAGCTTTAGAGTGCAAGAAAGATAAGATACAAAATGATGCAGTGTTGGGTGATCTTGAAGAGGATGATGGTAGGAAGAGATGGTTGGGCTTTCAAACAACCTCTTCATGTTAAGGTTTTGGAGTTTCTTGATAACCATGAGGCTGCATCCAAGCCAACATGTTTGAAGGATATTGAGTTCATATTGAACAAAAGGTTGTACACAGCAACTGAGGAATTTGCAAATGATATGAAGCTTGTTTTCTCTTATGCATTGTTGTACCCTTCGAGAAGTGAGATTCACAAGATTGCAATGAGGGTTAGTGATAATTTTGAGAGCAGTTGGAAATCTTTGAAGAAAAAGTGGATACATGAGAAAAGAAAAGGAAAGAAAAATATGTCCAAATGTTGATAGAGAAGCTGCAGATCATTGAATAAGGTTGTTGAATCGTGGTTAGAGTGTTTTGATTCTTTGTCATGGTTACTGCTTTTTTGTTTTTAGGTTAATAAGGAGGGCCAAGCCCAGAAAGAAAACCAAGAAACAGAATTAATGCTCTGTTTTTTATATTTGATGTGATATTATATCCTAATGGAAGGTAACTTTGTAGATCTTTGATATAATTTCATCTATTTTCTACTGGTCTCTATCAATTTTGATATTTTTCAATATTGGTGTCTCATTGCATTTTCTATGGAAATTTTATCCATTGGGGAAACTGATTAATTTTATCCTCTCTCTTTTTGTCTCGGGCCCAAGTATCTGTCGACATTCATGGACTTGCAAAAAAATTATCACATTTAGACATTTGGTAATCACAATATGAAACCAGGGCGGGAGTGTATAGTGTTTTGGAATTGAGTTGTTATTTTTTTAAGGTTTAAATGAAGCAAACCAGAGTTTCTAATTGGTTTCTAACTACAATCACAAATCTTGTCTCTTTGAATATTTTTAGTCTTAACTAATTTCAAGTAGTTTAATAATATTCTTATTTGAATCCGTTTTCTAAATGAACTCATTTACTGAAGATATTATTAGCAGATTGTGTACTCTGTACGTCACTATTGTACTTTAAAATAGCGGATAAGGAAACATTTGCTAACTGCAGTTGAACAATTGCTTTCTACGAATTGACTATTTTGTGAATCTCACTTCCTTTTAAGCAATTTTGTGTCACTCTATGAACTGAATTTATGTGTGTTACCGATATACTGCAAGGCTACCTACTTGTTTTTTGTTTACGATAAATGTGGATCTTACATTGTGTGGGGAGTTTGAGTTAGATATATGTTGAGTGGGGAGAATAGGTTTTACAATTCTGCAATTAACTGACATTATAAAATATGCATGCAACTTGTTACCATATGATGTCCACATGTAGTTTAATGTCTCTTACAGCCCCCTCTTCAAACTCTGGGTGATTGCAAAACCTGGAAGAGATCAACCACACAGTTTGTGGTTAGTGAGGAGTTTGGACATCAGAAATCTAATCTTTTGAGCTGGAACATGAGCAATAATCAAGCTCTTGTTGATGACTTTCTCTTGAACAAAGAATATGTCTAGATCAATGTGCTTGGTTTAAGTGTGAAGTTCAGGATTGTGAGATAAGGCCACCATACTTAAGTTGTCACAGTAAATGGCAGGACTTAGATGTGGTAATAGGAACATGTAGGCATTGCTATATTTAATGAGTTTACAGCCACTAACCGTAGGTGCAAAGAGACCCTTTGCATCATTCCTTTGGGCCTTGGCATATAAGTTCCCAATATATTTGCATTGCATAAGTAATAAGGAACCATTAGGTAGATGTTAAACTTCAATTCCCAAAAAGTAGACAAGAGAGATAAGTTGTTTGAGAGCAAAAACAGAATTAAGCTTGGTCATCAGCTGTTGAATGAAAAGAGAGGTGTCACATTTGCTAAAGAGGAAACCAAAACTATGTAGTGTAGAATTGAGCCTTTCAAGCCATGCCCTAGCAGCCTGTTTAATTGCATAAATAGCTTGTAGCTTGCACACAAAGGACTTATCTAAGGCTTCAAATGCTGAGGTTGGGCCATGTAAACTTCCTCGTCAAACAAGCCATTACGGAAGGCACTATACTCATCAAGTTGCTGTGCAACCATGAGTATAAGACAAGGTGAGTATAATGTGAGAACATGGAACTTGAGTGCAGTTGGAAATCTTGAAGAAAAAGTGGTTATGTGAGGAGAGAAAAGGGAAGAAGATTTATGAGAGGGAAGTGTGTCCAAAAGTATGACATAGATGGCTAAACCAAAAGCTGGTGGGGAAGGGGATAGAGATAAGTATTCTTAAGGAACTTTGTTCTGCAATAGATTGTTATGGTTCTTATTATATTATTTTGAATTATCACTCTAATATTCATGGAACTTCAATTGTTATTATTTTCAACTATCACCTCAATATATTGTTATTCTTCTGATTATGTTATTTTCTTAGTTTATGGGAATTTATTTAACTCAAAAATTTAATATTCACTCTTGTTTTATCCAAGTGTTTGAAGTTTGCTGGTGCTCTTAATTAGTCCAATTGAGAATGAACATGTTTGTACACAAATATGCATCAATGTGAAGTTGTGCAGAGTGCAGAATAATCCCCAAGCACAAATACCCATTTCCATCCAAATATAATGTCATTGTTAGAATGTTTACATGTTATGTAAACAGTATGTGAAGTATATTTATGCAGAAATAGTTGAACAAATTATACGATTAGCATCTAAAGTAGATGAGGTTGCAATGAAGAGATCACATAACTTCAGGGGGGAAATTTCCAAAGGATAAAAAGCTTTGCATGGCTTTCGTTACTACCTTCACAATGGAATACCCTTCAACTCTATAACTACAACCAATTGCAGCACCCCAAGCAAGGGATCATACAATATTTGTTTCTCAGAGTAGAAATATAGCCTCCTATACAAACCAAAATTAGTATCTTTCGATAATTCATATGAAGCTTTAATGATAAAAATAATATCAATAACTGCAAAGAAGAGAAATCATTAGAACTGGCTAATTTACCCCACAATAAAAAAATATAATTATATATAAAAGTCAACCTCGTTATATGTCAAAGGCACTGTTTGTGACACACAAGATATGCTTCTTTTGATACATGAAGTAGCTTTCAGTTAAGAGAGTCAAAACCCGATTTCCTTATAAAATGCAAAAATCAACAATCTGAACCTCGTTGATATAACTAGAATTTGTATGTATAAAAGATTTTGAGCCATTTGAGGCATTCAGTTAGGTCCTGCAAATCTAAACTTTCAAGACACGAATATATTCTTGTTCTTTATTTCATCCTTCAACAAATGTAAACAGTTTAATGATAGTTGCACCTTCCTGCAGTTATTTTCCAACACAAGAAAATCATATTCCTTTGCTAACCTTCAATTAAGCTATTACTATGAAGAGTGTTGTTAATTGGTTTTAATTTTGATGCACCTTGTATTATGTTGTTCAACAACAAAATATACAATGTAAGATAACTTATCAAGAAAATCATAATTTAATTTTTTGTTATCAAGAAAATCATAGTCTTTATCATTATAATTTTTTAATCTTTCAACAACAAAAAATGACGTCATTTTGAGAGTGAATGTAGATAACTTATCTACATTAATTGTAAAAACATTAAAGCCTTCTTTTAATCAATTCAATGCTTTCAAAATTATTTTAATAAATAAATATTTAACATTTTCTTAAAATAGTCAATACAAAATATTAATTTTTCATAATTTAATTTTTTTAATAAAATAATATTTGCATACAAATATACAATGTAAGCAAAATTTTAATCATTTTTCCAATAACTTTGAACCGTTGTTTTTATATAAAAAACATAGAACTCCTCACTTTTGATTATTTTCTTGAATAAAGATATTTTCATTCATTAATACTTACCATGGAGTTTTTTATTAATCAATAATATTTTCAATACATGTGAAAATTTTAACGGTTTAATTTTTTCAGTAAAAATTAATTCAACGAGATTTTTTATAGCACTCTCAATTGTTTTATGGCCACAAATCAAGTAATACATAAATTTTAAATAAGTTCAACAATTTTTTTTTACTACGAGGTTGTATTGGATTGAGATTTTAATGGATTATTTTTAGACAAAAAAATCCATGATAGCTTTCTTTTGAGTAATTTTAATGCTTGCAAATCTCTTCAACTGATTAGGAATCCACGATATAAGTATATCATTATCTAGATAACAAAAATTCACATGCAAGCAAAAATTTAACTATGAAAGATCAATTCAAAGTTAGACTAAAAAATATGAATTCAATAATTAAATGAATGTATTGAACGAGTTTTTCATTTTTTTCAATTATTGTAAGGGTAATTTCAAAAACACCTTTATACTTTTATTTCCCATTAGAACCATGGGTATCACTAGGGCCGGCAAAATGGGCTGAGCCCGCCGGGCTGGCCCGCCCCGCCTGCCAAATGGGGCGGGCTGGGTTGAGTTTTTCAACCCACCAGCCCGCCAAACCCGCCAGCCTATATAGGTCAGCCCGCCACGGGGCGGGCTAGCCCGCCAAGTCCTTTTTTTTTTTTTTTTAGGTTACCCAATTGTTATGTAGCTCCGTATCTTAGATTTCTCTGCATGCAAGTGGCTTTTTTGAATTGATGTGGACTGCTCATACAACACTTTATTACTTGTTTTGTTACTCTATTTTATCCTGATATGATTTTATTTTTTTATTATTATTTTTGGAATGAAAGATGCATATTTATATGCAGATTATTAAACACTGATCTTCTTGGTTTCATAAGCACATTAGGATTTTATGCAGATTTTTGTATGCTTTTATGCAGATTTTTTTATGTGATTTTATGCAGAATTTAAGTTTTTGTATTTTATTTTTATATTTTTATATTTTTATATTTTAGGCGGGCTGGCCCGTAGCCCGCCAGCCCACTCATAAAACGGGTCAGGTTACTCCTTTTAACCCATTTTGTCAAAACGGGCCGGGGCGGGCCAGCCCATTTTGGGCGGGCTAGTGGCGGACCGGGGCGGGCTGGCCCATATTGCCAGCCCTAGGTATCACAACGTAATATCACATTATCTCATTTTTAGGAAGTGATTTAGATCTAATATATGAAGGTCCAATCCAATAAAAGCCTAGAAGGCCCAATAAACCATAGACTTAACCCTGAAGAAACCACACTCGTATGTGAACCGTGGACATCTCGCCTACTAGGGATGTTCATCAACCGATCCAAACCGACTCAAACCGCGAAAACCAAACCGAAAAACCGATAACCGAATAAACCGAAAACCGAAAAATCAAAAACCGAAAGAAAACCGCAAATTTTAATTGGATTGGATCGGTTTTCGGATGGGTTGATGAAAACCGATCCAATATATTAATTATCCTCTACTTATTTGTCCTTTCTCCAATTATAACCCAAAAATTTTTAAACTCAAGACCCATTAACTCATCAACTAAACTAAAAAAAAAAAACTTAGTCACGTCTCATCAACTATAGTATTGTTTACTGATATTTTTGTATTTCAATTTTTTTTTTTTACAAAACCAATATAAAAGATGTTATTTGCACAATAATCATGAAACTAATTTTAGGATATTCAAAAAACCGAAAACTGATCCAATCCAAACCGAAAAAAATTGGATTGGATCGGATCAGATTTGAAAAAAAATCTAAACTGAATGGATGATTACATGATCAAACCGAAGGGATTGGATCGGATGAGTTTTGCTTCCAAAACCGATCCAATCCAGACCGCGAACACCCCTATCGCCTACTGAGTTGACAAGCCAAAAGTGACTTAATAACTAAGGAAACATCATTGCTCATATCAGCAGCTCAGGGCAACTTGACCTTCACTTAAACTCAATACATGAATGGCAGCACCAACTTACCACTACATCTATTGAAACTAGCTTGACTCTAGGCTTTTCACCCAAGAAATAGCTCGTGAAAGGCCACCATTATCCACCAATAAGAATTGACATCGCCTTGTGAAAGGCGACTTGAAGCAAGACATTCTACATTATAAATGCATAGGCATTCAACCCATGTAATCTATCTCTCTTTGAATATTTGAACTATATTGAATACTTAACTGGTTTGAGCGTCAAAGTGCCTTATAGTTGCACGTACCCCCTAGTCTCCTCCAAACTGCTCAGACATCAAACTCGTGAATCTACCATCTCGCCAAGCAACTCAACGTCTCGGCAAGACTCCTTGTCATTCATCATTTTCGTCATCAACATCCATCACCTTCAATCGTGTGTGATCAGGCCTAACCCAATATTTGTTGGACTGATCATTGACGATGTTTGTGGGAAACGATAAATTTTGACTCCCACTCCATATAAATAAAATAAATGGTTGATACCAGGAGCAAGATGACGAAGTCTCCAAACGTATCAAAAACCAAAAAGAAGAAAGGCCAGTCATCTCGCAAGAGAACAACCTCATCTGTGTCTCCAACCTCCCTTCAGTAGAACAACCCATCAATTCAACAAGTAGCTGTTATGGACCAACATATCCTCGAACTCCTCAAGAAACAAAGCCTGGGCTTGAAGAACAGTAAAAATATTTGCTAGAAATGAAAAAATTGCAATTTGATCATGAAAAACATTCGAATATGTATGAAAATCTGATGATAAATGAAGGATGTGTGTTGACTACATAGATCTTAACAAATCTTGCTCAAAAGGACTCCTACCCATTACCCAATATCGACAAATTAGTTAATAATTCATCAGTTATCAAATCCTATGATTTATGGATGCACACTTAAGGTACAAAACACAACTTTCATAACGAATAAGGCAACTTATTGCTATATCATGATGTCGTTTGGCTTGAAGAATGTTGGTGCCACAAACCAAAGGTGTGAATACAAGGTATGTTTTGATGATAACAAATGGATAACAACAAAAAGATAAGAGCATTGATCAAGAGCAAAAAGTATCAACCAATCTGTGTTTGAATACCGTTTCTAAAAATAATTTTTTGATTTCCAGAACAAAAATTGTAAATTGTTTTTTAAAAATTGTAATTGTTTTTTTAATTTTTAGAATCAAATTTATAGAACATGTCTGAGTTATTTTATTTTGTGTTTTAATTTAAAAAAAAGAAAGAAAACACATCTTCTCGCAACTATTCTATATAACAGTTTTAAAAATAAAAAACTAAAATACAAGTGTAAAGATATTCTTACATCAAAAATTTTTACTACTAACTCATTACCCATTGGATCAAAAAGAGAGAATATTAAAAAGTTTTTAAGGAGAGAGAAAATATTAATCTAACGGTGATTAGATAGGTAATAAGTTGGTAATGAAAAATTTTGGTAGTTAGAATATTCATCCTCAAAATACAAACCCTAAAACATTATAAACAATTTGAATAACACGAGCCGGTGATTAAATAATCGACTGCTCTCGCTTCAGTCTTGAGTATCGTAGTCTGAACGGAAGCTTTAATTCGCCCTCCCTGTTAGGTGTGTGACTGCTACTTGCTTTCTTGTCAATTAGTATGTTTATTTGATTCTGCTTATGCTTAAAAATTAAAATCCTTTTCTGTGTTCAGTTTGATTAATTGATGTCATTGGTGCTTACCTTGCCTTTTGGGTGTTTGATAAAATGACCTAAAGGGATTGGTTGACATAATTATGTAATGTGGCAGCATTTAATATGTTCACAATTTTGCATTTTGCAGGCTTGAAATCTATATTGATTTAAGTATTGTTTAGATGCATGCAACTATATTTTGTTGAGAGATATTATATTGGTCACTTTTATTCCTTGCTATAGAACTCTTGGTGTAGGAATTTTAAATGATGGAGAGGCTACTGATCATGGTTTGTTATTAGGAAATCTTGGTTCTTTTTTATTTTCCCACTTTTCTGTATAGAAGTGTCTTGTTTTTTTTTTTTTTTTGGTTTTTAAAAGTATCTTTACAAGGAAAAGTTTTGTGGTTCCTGTTGCCATCTCTCAGTACAACTAAAAGGGAAGACAAACGAAAAAGCTGTATGGGAAGTAGCATGGCATAGTTTGTTAATTGTTGTGATTAATTCTTTGTTAATTGTTATTTCTCTATGGGTTTTTTGTTTCAAGTGAGGGCTATTTAATGCTGCTGAGTTAATTGTTTCAGTTACATGGTTTTCTATGCAGGACACGTTGCTAAAGCCACCGAAAGCTGATTGCATTAATAGAATATGATGAGAGATTGAAACCCAGAAGCTAATGACAAGGAAAATTAGTGATTCAGAGACATGATTATAAATTTCAATAGCTTGACAACTAAGTGAACTTTAAAAAGTTATATTAGTACATGAAAAGGAGGAATTTTTTAGTGAAGCTATTGGAATCTTGCTGCAGTAAGATCTCAACTACACAGTTGCATTCACAGTGTTTGAAAGTGGGCCTTGCTCATGATAGTTTCATTGTGACCAAACTTAACGTTCTTTATGCTAAATATGCATCAATTAGCCATGCGTATAGGGTGTTTGAAGAAACACCTCGTAAAACTGTCTATCTGTGGAATGCCATGCTTAGGAGCTATTGTTCCAAAGGAGAATGGGTAGAAACTTTATCTCTATTCAGTCAACTGAATGTCAATGCTATATCAACTGAGGAAAGACCTGACAATTACACAGTATCTATTGCTTTAAAATCATGTGCAGGTTTGCAGAAGCTTGAGTTGGGTAAAATGATTCACGGATTTCTAAAGAAGGAGAATATAGATAATGACTTGTTTGTGGGGTCTGCATTGATTGAGTTGTATTCCAAATGTGGACAAATGAATGATGCAGTGAAAGTGTTTGTGGAGTATCCAAAACCAGATGTGGTTTTATGGACTTCAATAATTACTGGTTATGAGCAGAGTGGCAGTCCTGAGCTTGCACTTGCATTTTTCTCCCGAATGGTTGTGACAGAGCAAGTAAGTCCTGATCCAGTGACACTTGTTAGTGCTGCTTCTGCATGTGCTCAGTTATCTGATTTTAAGCTTGGAAGAAGTGTACATGGATTTGTAAAAAGAAGGGGTTTTGACACTAAGTTATGTTTAACAAATTCATTGCTAAATTTATATGGAAAAACTGGTTCTATCAATAATGCAGCTAATTTGTTCAGGGAAATGTCAAATAAGGATATTATATCTTGGAGCTCAATGGTAGCCTGTTATGCTGATAATGGAGCTGAAACCGATGCGTTAGATCTTTTCAATGAAATGATAGATAATAGAATTGAACCCAACTGGGTTACTGTGGTTAGTGCATTGCGAGCATGTGCTTCCACTTCCAATTTGGAAGAAGGTATGAAGATTCATAAATTAGCAGTCAATTATGGTTTTGAGTTGGATACCACTGTCTCTACAGCTCTGATGGACATGTACATGAAGTGCTTTTCACCTGAAAATGCAGTTGACCTTTTCAACAGAATGCCGAAGAAGGATGTAGTTTCTTGGGCTGTTTTGTTTAGTGGCTATGCTGAAATTGGAATGGCACACAAGTCAATGGAGGTTTTCTGCAACATGTTATCTAATGGAACTCGACCTGACGCAATTGCTCTAGTGAAGATTATTGCTGCTAGTTCAGAATTAGGGATTCTTCAACAAGCTGTATGTCTACATTGTTTCGTAACTAAAAGTGGGTTTGACAATAACGAGTTTATTGGAGCATCACTCATAGAGCTGTATGCAAAATGTAGTAGCATAGATAATGCTAACAAGGTTTTCAAAGGAATGAGATATAAAGATGTTGTTACCTGGAGCTCAATAATTGCAGCTTACGGATTCCATGGGCAAGGAGAAGAGTCATTGAAATTATTTTATCAGATGGCTAACCATTCAGATGTTAAGCCTAACAATGTAACCTTCATCTCAATTCTATCTGCTTGTAGTCATGCAGGTTTGATTAAAGAAGGGATAAAGATGTTTGATATCATGGTGAATGAGTACCAATTGAAGCCCAACTCAGAGCATTATGGGATAATGGTTGATCTTCTTGGTCGAATGGGAGAGTTAGATAAGGCCTTGGATGTAATTAATAACATGCCCATGCAAGCTGGGCCTCATGTTTGGGGAGCCTTACTTGGCGCATGTCGTATACATCAAAATGTAAAGATGGGGGAGGTCGCAGCTACGAATCTTTTCCCATTAGACCCTAATCATGCAGGGTATTATATACTCTTATCAAATATTTATAGTGTGGACAAGAATTGGCATAATGCTGCAAAACTCAGGACATTGATAAAGGAGAATAGGTTGAAGAAGATTGTAGGTCGAAGTATGGTTGAGTTAAAGAATGGGGTTCAGAGTTTCGTAGCTGGTGATAGATTCCATGAGGAATCTGCTCAGATTTATGACATGCTGAGAAAATTAGATGCAAAAATGAGAGAAGAAGGCTATGATCCTCAAGTACAAAAAGAGGAAATAATGTAAGTTCTAGTCTTGGCATTGTGGAACATCAAATATGTTGAAGTTGTCCCATTTGAATGGCATGAAGGATGTATACCATTATTTGGATGATTCCTTGTTGTCAGATTGGGGAGAAAAGGTTTTATGGTTTATTGTTGTTTGCTTCTTTGTTTTGGGTCTCGAAATTGGTTCAAAAAAGTTATTAAGATGAAAGGATGAGAGTTTAATCCAGCCACCACCGCACTAGAGAGACCCATGATTGACCTTATTACCTATACATATTGAAAGCAAAATGTTACTGCAAAATACTCAATAGTAATATATTAGAGGTTATTCCATGGGAGAAACCATGACAGACCCCATGGATCAACTTCAATTATTGCTTTCTGCGCAAGCCAACAAATGAATTGCTTTGATGGTTCTTTTTTTGTAGCCAATATCCCTGAATATTGGACCTAGGCTTTGTCCTTCAAAACAGCTGTATGATTTCCATTTGATCCATCAGTCCATAGTGTCTTATGAACACAAACAAAAACACAGACAGACATGCATCTTTTGCTTCTTTACAAAACGGTATATTATTTTGATCCATTGTTGTCCTATACTCCAATTAGGTACAGTTTTATACGGTTTTGATTTGATGTTATAAAAGACGTAAGCTACTGGATGCGTAAATATTTTAGCAGGAGATAATATGTAAGTATGAGTGCCAAATACCATAACTATTTTTTTTTTTAAAATAACTAAATTTGTTTTATATAAGCAATATCACAACGTCTTTTTCGATACGGCGGGACGCATAGATGAGACTAGTCACTTCGAGCATTAAAATGAAAAGGTAGATCGGATACCCAAAAGAAAAAATAATTGTGTCAAAGTTTGACTTTTTTGGGAGGATTATGAGTAGGGATAATGGTAGTACTAGTACCTTTCATTCGAGGTTATTTAGGGTGGACCGGGTCTCGGTGTTCCTTGATCAAAGAAAGAAAAAAAGAGTAAGGGGTAATTTAAAAAGAAGATAGGGATATAAATGTAAAAAAAAAATTTCTTTATTAGAAAAGAAGCATCCCAAAAATTGTGTACCGGGATCATAATAAAAAAATCCCTTTCGTTCCATGTTGGTTATTTATTAAATATAAAGTTATTTAAAATAAGTACATAAGTCAGTCTTTTATTATTTAAAAGGAAAAAATTTAATTTCACCCATTGTGGTTTATGTGTGTGAATTGTTTGTGTTTGTAGAGCTGAAGATGTATCCCTCAAGTGATATAGTATGTTGATCTAGGGATGCTCTTAGTAGCAATAGTAAAGATCAAGGCTCAACATGAATTTCGTAGGTGCTAGGCATATATTCTACAATAGGTGATTGTGTTTGGCTATGGTGGCATCTAATCTATTCACTTTCACGAGTGAATAGATTAGATGCCCCTTCAATAGGACAAAGGGACAGTTATAGGGAAAATGAGATTTTCCAAGCGTGGGAGAGAGAATGAGGAGAGAGGGACAAAGTTGTACCACCGTTAGCCAAGCCTTGCATCTGTCGCAGTGCAGGGAGAAGAGGAATCCACTGTGATGAGGTTCTATAGCTCATCATGGGGTGCCTTCTAAAAGATTCTAAACGTGAGCTTTTAACATTAGACCCAATTTATTGGGCCTATAAAATGGGCAAGCCAGAATAGAAGCCCTCCAATTTGGTAGCCTATGAAGTCAGGATGCCAAGGGAACTTAAGCAGCCCGCCGTAGAGTGTAGTGTTTAAAATAGAATACAATGATCTAATCGGTCAGTAATGAGCCTTTATGTTGGTCCTCATGTCTTGTTTGCTTTGCTGTGTTGGCATACGTCACACCATCATCAGTGAGGTTCTTCATTTTGATGGAGTTATGCATGTGCGCTAATCAGTACTTGCTCCTCGTGTTGGTCTCACTGCCTGCTTATATTTATTGTCTTCATGCACGAATTACCTGGGCAGTAAGATCAAGTGCTTCAAGTTAGAGTCTTTTATTTTTGACTTGCAACCATGCTGATGTTCTGATCGGTCGGCCCTTGAATAATCTTCTTGTTGGAGATAGGGTTCTTTTGAATATTGCTTGTAGGTGGGTCGAGCATCTTAGTAATAATTTGCCTAAACATAGCTATAAATTCCATGTTTGACATATGAACTACGTTTATGTCGATAGGTAACATGAATAGATATTCCAACATCAAGAAACAATAAAGGGAGGAGATTCGACTGGTACTGAAACTCTCATGTTTGTCGAGGTAAACTTTGATCAGTTGGATATTTCGTATACATCTAGTAGGTCTTGTGCCAATTAACCAACTTCACAATGGCAAAGCCAACACTTAATATGTGGGGCCCTTAACTAATTTTGTCATCTGTTGAGATAAGTATTTCTTCTTCTCGGTCAGCAACCTTGCTTT
The DNA here is from genome assembly GCF_033153095.1 of Gastrolobium bilobum. NCBI lineage: Eukaryota > Viridiplantae > Streptophyta > Magnoliopsida > Fabales > Fabaceae > Gastrolobium > Gastrolobium bilobum. The sequence continues at coordinate 171,383 of NW_026897857.1, read as the reverse complement.
GTCTAAGATGGACAATCTGTGTGTTGCAGTCCAATAAATGGTACCCTTCTCGGTGGCTGTATAGAAAAGGCAAATTGAGTTGATCAGTTAAGTTAAATAGAAGATGCGTTAAATAATCTCGGTATATAGTTGACAAATTTGAGTCAAGGATAACTAATGGTCCTCTGTAAGCTTCTGCACCTTTATCGCTTCCTCTTCGTGGGTCACTTTTCACCTTCTGCATGAGGAAATTTGTTGCTGCTCGCCATAATTTTTCTTCGAAATGGATGCATATCAGGACCTATTCACCCCGGATATAAAACTTATTTCTTTCTCAGTAAACTTCTACATGGTATATTCTAAAGAAAACTCCAGTCGTCTGATCAGTTCATGTGGTCTTGGAGCACTCAACAATAACATGATAAGGAAATATTGATTTGGTAATCCCTCGTCTATCACATATAGACTAGTCGACTTCCCAGCTGGACTCTTGATAAAGTTGGTTGCATGTGAAGAAGTTGATGGAGTTTATTGGATGACCTCCCGGCTAACACATGCTGAAGAAGTTGGTTGGCTGACCTACCGGCCGACGTTCTTTGATGAATTTGGTTACCCAACCTCTCGGCCAACACTTGTTGATGAAGTTGGTTGGTCGACACCCCAACCACTGCCAATGAAAGAAATTATGTGCCTAGCCAAGTTAGGTCATAAACCTGCAACAATTAATATCAATAACATTTAAACAATAATAATATGTCTAGTCGTGTTAGGTCTTTAAGAGTGTCTGGATGGCTTGCCATGTCTTCATTTCCTAATGAGTTATTAATCATCTAGGTCTTTAACTGCTGAATGGCACGCTAACCATCTAGGTCTTCTATCTTAGGTGGCACACTGACCGACCAGGTCTTCGAAGCCTAGATGGCACGCTGACCATCTAGGGCTTAGTCTCCTAAATGGCATATTGACCATTCAGGGTCTTCATTCCCGGGGGAACACTGATCGACCGGGTTTTTGATGCCTAAATGACACGCTGACCTTCTAGCACTTAGTCTCCCGATTGACACGCTGACCATTATGGTCTCTATCTTGGATGGCACACTGACCGACGAGGTCTTCATGCCTAGATGGCTTGCTAACCATCTAGGACTTGTTGATCTTCTTATTGGGGTTGCAATAGACACCCTGAAATTGTGGAGATAACAAACTTGCAAGTGGATTTCATCCATTAGTTGTTAGGGAGGTCAGAGAAAAATGATAATCAAAAAAGGCATAAAATATTCAAAGAGTATCGTAAATGTGCTGGTGATCAGTTGCCCTTGTTGGAGGTCAAAAATTAAATATTGACCATCTGACGGCCAATATATGTTGCTGGTCACCCGATGTAATAATGTTAGCTGCTCGACTTTGTAGATGCTGGCCACCCGGGTAGTGTGAAGGCTGGCCATCTTGCTTTATATTTGTTGGCCATCCAACCAATGTGAATGCTGGCCATTTGGCCAAAGTGCGTGTTGGCCACTTGACCAAAATAGATGTTGACCAAATGGCCTTATACATAAGGCATGGAGACGTACCGCCCTTCAGTTTGATAAAATTTGCAAGAATTATTTATCTTTGAATTTAGTTTATTTAATCATCATAATAATAGTAACTTAAAATTAAAGTCACAATCTGATCGCCTATCTCCCTAACTGATGCCTTGCCAACTTATAAGATCATATATATTTATTATAGGTGCACAGTATAGTTGTATAGATCCTTGCCAACCTATGAAATGATGTTATAGAAATCTTGGGAAATCGAACCAAAGGAAAAGAAAATCAGGCCATTAGACTCATCATAAAGGAGATAAGTGGCATAAGAAAAGTGAATGAAGAGAACCTGCACGAATACTAGGAGAGATTCAAGAGACTGTGCGATCTGTCCACGTTACCAGATCCCGGATCAACTCCTGATTGTGTATTTATATTAAGGCTTGTTGCCCATTGACAGAAGTATGATAGATACGGCTAGTGATGGAGTTCTAGTCAACAAGACACCTACTCCAGCCAAAGAATTGATAGCAGACATGGCCGCAAATGCTCAGCAGTTTGGCACTACAGCAAATAGCAGTGCGGCATTCCAAGTGAAAACACCCCCTATCCAGTCTTCAACAGCCACAACAGCAACATCAAGCATGGACAATTAGAGAATTGAAAACAGGCTTGACGAGCTGACTTGGCTAGTGAGACAGTTGGCGATGATGCAGACAGTGCAGTCTCCCACTCCACAGATGAGCAACCCGTGCGGCATCTACTGCGATCTTCTCTATCCCATGAATGCTTGCCTATTCCTGGCAGTAGACCAATTAGTAGCTGCAACAGGAATCTTTATTAGTAAGTTGCAGTATCAGCAGCAGTACAATCCTTTCACCAATACTTACAAACCGGGCTGGAAGTAGGGTTGGCAAAAAGGGCCAACCCGGCCCAACCCATTTGCGACCCGAAAAAAACGAGACGGGTTAGTGGCTCGAAAAAAAGAGAGCTAGAAGACCCAACCTATCCTGACCCGAGCCGTGTCGGGTTGGCTCGAAAAAATGGCTCGCGGGTTGACTTGAAAAAAATGGCTCGTGAGTTCACTTAAATAATGGATTTACTTTTACTCTCTTTGATATATTGTCTTTTCTTCAAATTTTTAACTCAAGACATATGCCATTGACAGACACGAGATGGATGTCCCAATGAATATATATTTTTGGTTAAAATAAGCCAATTGAAAGAGATCGATTCACTCTTTTTTTCTATTCAAATGTCTACACTTTCAATATCTGCTTAAACACCGAGAATACCTATCTGAGGGATTTATGGATATGTATAAAGTTCGTGGTTTGTGCCTTTGTGGTGTGGAACGAGGAAGGATTTGATTCTAATTTGCAGTTAGGTGTTTGCACTATGATGTGTTAATAATGTTGTGCATGATTTGCATTATTGGCAGAAGAAAGAAGGAAGAAACAAAGTGAAGAAGCGTGGGTTTTGATATTATTTTTTTATTTTTTAATTAGAAAAAAGAACAATCTGTGAGCTGACCCGTTTGACCCGAGAGTTGGCTCGATTTTTTTTGAGCTGGCTCGGGTTGTCAACTTATTTTTGCCAACCTAACCCGACTCATTTTTGCGGGTTACGAGCCAACCCGTCGGGTTGGCTAATTTTTGCCATCCCTAGCCGGAAGGGTCAGCCCAATCTAAAGTGGAATCAGAACCTGAACCAGTAGCGACAGAATTTCCAACAGACTGTAACTACACAGCAAGTGCAACAGCAGCCACGAGCCCAATAGCAGAACAGTAGTAGTCCTTCACTAGAAGATTTGGTCAAGTGGATGGCAACAAACAATTTGCAATTCCAACAACAGACCGAGTCTATAATTCAGAACCTGCAAACACAAATTAGGCAGTTAGCAACTTCAATGAGTCAAGTTCAACCTTACAGTTCCAGCAATTTTCTCCCTTCACAAATAGTTTCGAATCCAAAAAGGAATGCAAATGTTAGCGTTATATCTCTAAAGTGAGGCAAGCAACTGGGTTAGCCTAAGTAAGCTGCAGTTGAGGCTAAACCAACACCGAAAAAAGAGAAGACAACACAGGAACATGAAAACAATGATCAGTCTGACATTTCCATTCCTCTCCCTTTCCCTCGAAGAACCATTTAGTCCAATTCCAAAGCAGGAGAAGCAACAAGTTGACAATGAGCCTGAAGTACCCATTCCTTTACCCTTCCCTTAGTGAGCCATCAAGCCCAAGAAGTTTGCATAAACAACACAAGAGATGGAAATCCTAGAGACATTTAGAAAGGTTGAAGTTAACATCCCTTTCTTAGATGCGATCAAGGAAATTCCAAAATATGCCAAGTGTAACACCCCGTGTATACCCGAATTGTTATCATATTACGGTATTAACCGCAACTCAGTTAAAGCGGAAGCTAACTTTTTCTTTTCAATTATGATGTCATCATCATTAACTAAGTTGATTCCAAGTTGATTACTTATTCATTTTTCAACATATCTCTTGCTCAACAAGCCAAGTACTACAAATCATATCTCATGTGATGTATGCAAATGCGATTCAACTGACCAGGGAATATAATAGGATTTATGCACGTCTGCGACCTATCTAAACATAAGGGTCGCAACCGTATGCCTTACACACCAGGGTCGCAGCTTGATCGTGTAAGTAATCAACATCACATTCATACATTACATCAACAGTTAAATTAACATATCTCAGGCATATATCAATGCATATTTCATCTTTCATAAAAGCATACATGCATATAAACCACCCTCCCATGGAGGTTGGTGGAACAATCAACAAATCAATCCGAGGACATGAGTGCTTACCTCGCAAGCTAAACCCTCCCTCACGACTCGGTGTCCAAAGGGTCACAACTAATAACAATGTCCAGCAATGTCACAGATCTATTTTCATAACATTCATACTATCAAAAAACATATCATAGCTTTTCATATTTAAAACGAACATTATTTCTTTTTCGTTTCGCTTACTGCGGGCTCTTTCCAAAGCCACAAACACTAAACTGTCTTTACCATTTTTAAGACTGCAATTTCATCTCTTCACGGAATATTCTAATATTTTACTATGTTAAAATAGACATCTTAAGGTTTCCAACGATATACTTTATGTCTCAATCGGAGTTGTATAGCTCCGGTTATGTTTTTCGCAAAGTGACTGCTGCAAACTGAATTCCCAGCAACCAAGTCGCGACTTCAAACTAACATTGAGGCCAATCCACTTATCCAATGACTATGAAATTTTATAGTATCCCTATGTGTTAGCTTCACATAGGTCCAAACCTCACTCAATTTGGAGCTCTGTAACTTGAGATATCGCAATTTTACTAAACTAGGTCGTTGTTGTCACCTTTGAATGATAATCGATTATCACTCAAAGGTAATCGATTACCACCTGTGCAAAAATGAAAATTTTTCTGCATAATTCGAGCTCCAATGGCCTCCCAAGGTTCCCACCTTCGATTTACCCACAAACAGAAGTTCAAACTACCATATTACACTTAAATTAACAACCTTTTACTTGAATCATCAAAGTTTTCCTTTTTAAAAGGCTCAAACAAGCCTTGTTCATGAATTTAAAAAGGAAAAGGTGAGGGGTTACCTATGAGCCTTTGAAGACAGAAAAATGGGGGAACTTTGAGGACTTTGAAGGTGCTCCAAGCTACTGACTTGGTGGTGCACGAAAATCCCACTCCAATGTATGTTCTTTCTTCACAAAAGTTGGTTCTTTGAACTTACAAGGAGGTATTCATGGCTCACACACTAAGAACATCAAAGTCAGCCCTTCCTCCCCGTAATGCAGAAACTAAAACTCCTAAGACCAAGCCTTTACTTCACAAGACTCAAGTTTTACAAGGTTTAATGATGGTTCAATGGAATAAGAGTGAAGAAGTATGAAGAAAGTTGGGTTTTTGACCAAATTCTATGCACAAGATTCAAACTTTCTCAAAAAGGGGAAGGTGGCAGCCATGGAGGATCAGCCTAGGGATTAGAAACCGATCTAGAGTTTTGTGACAGTTACTATTTATATAAGTGTAAACATTAATCCATAGTATTAGTTCTAATAGCTCCGCTAATATTTTTAATCTCAAACTTCATATTCTGAACCTAGCCATTTTTCTAGGATTTGTCATATTTTTATTATAATTTTCGTAGTACTTTGCTGATACGCGTTTTATACGTAACCGATATTAGTTCTGACACCAACACTCATTATTAAGACTTCAAACTTGATATTCTTGACTTAAATATTATTCTAGGAATATTCATGTACTCGTTATAATTTTTTGGGATACTTCACCGGTATGCACTTATACCGTAAAGCAAAATCGGTATCTGCACTTTTCGTCAGAAAAACGACTTTCAACGTTATTAAGCCATTATAATAATTATTTAAGTCTTCTCATAATTATTCAAGGTCAATTATGAATTTATTTCCTAAACTCTTAATTAATTATTTAAATTCCTAATTTAACGGTGCAGGTTCTTACACCAAGTTTTTGAAGGAGCTATGCACCAACAAGAGGCAATTGATTACTAGGTTGAGTTATTATATTTGCTTAAGTTTTTGTCGATTTCTGTATTTAACCAAAAACTCTCAATACTGTACTTTTATTTGTCATTCTTAATTCTTTAATACTCTGAGAAATTTCTAATTATTCTGATTACTAGGTTGGGTTATTATATTTAGCTTTTGTCTCAATATATTAAAATATGGCCTAAATGGTGTTTAATATTTGATTTTCAACAATGTGATGAGTTTATATCTAGGGACCTCTATCACATGTTTATGTAGGAGTATGAATGATTAGATAGCCGTTTATAGCCGTTAGACTCCTAATTTTAAGTAATCACGTACTTCTATATCAATATGTGAATATTCGTCAGGCTCATATCCGGATATCCATATCCAAATATCACAATACCCATATCCGGATATTTCTGCATAGCAGCCCTATATGGTCCAATTTCAATCCAAATGATTTCTTCATGAATTCTACTTACTTCTTACATATGTATGCATGCTTCTATCATCATTCTAACAATGTTTCATGTGTGTGAGTCAATGTATGTATGGATCATGTATGTAAGTCACTTGTGTGTGAGTTTATGGCTTCTAAATGCAACCTTAAGAGTTATAGCTCAATAAACTCAACTTTCACACTTCCTAAGACTAAACTATACTATTACAACAGTATTAGCACATGTATTCAATCTTCTTCATTTTGTCTTCCATCTTTGAGTAGTTTTGAGTTATTCTTCTTTCAAAAGCTTTGACCTTAGAGTTGACTGCCATAGCCTTCTAACCTCATTGGGGACTTGTTGCACTGCCTTCAATGTTGTGCAAACATGTTGAGCTAGTTGGTATTTTGTAATCATCAAAACTTCACTTTCTTGGTCTTGGAAACCTATTAATGAAAGATAAGAATTAAAACTGAAATCCCATGTACCATAAAAAATTAAAATCCCAAGTTTTAGCACATACTAGTCATAGTCCAACGAGCACAATATTTCCCAAACTCAAGTTAAAATGAAAACCCTAATTTCAGTATTGATAAAGAGCTGTCGTCAACAAAAGACATGTACACTGAGTTTGTTATGAGGTTAGGGCTTCACAAGTGGTCAGTTACTAGAGAAAAGGTCGAATGCATTGTAAAGATAGTTTTATTGCTTAGGTAGGGCTCACAGGGGTTTCCACTTCTTTCTTTGTTTGATTCTCCACGAGTATATGAAAGATAAAATGATTCTAGGTTTATGAAATAGAAATGGTTTCTCTTTTTCTAGATCATCCTAAATGGCTAAATCACGTGATTTTATCGTTATTCCGATGTTGCTCGACGATCCTAGCCGAACCAAATCCTACAACCGAGTTAAATCGTCCTTGTCAGAAGAACTTGTTTGTGCGATCCTATGAGTTGGAACACAATTTTAACTACTTGCTCTCAGGTATCTATGAGGGAGATACCTTAGAGGATAACAGATCATTGTGCACTGTAGAGAACGACATAGCCAGAGTGTGGGGGTATTTGCACAGTGACAACTAAAAGATAGAAAATTAAAAAAGTGCGTATCTATGGCTTAACCTCTTATTTATAAATAATTACTTGATAAGTGTGGAATTTTGGACCTCTAAGGAATATTGAGAACCTAATATCTCATTCGCTGAAGATATTGTAAGATTGACATCTTAGTGTGCAGATTCTTTCCTTATTTTTCTATTTGTTAATTATCCTTTTGTGGCTATTAAAGTATAAGCCCATAAGTTAGGTCTATAACAAATACCATAATGCAATTCTGGTTTCTTCTTAGGAAATATGATTTAAAGCGAATGAATCTTTTCATATCTTATTTGGTATGACTTAAGACAAGTTTATTGATCTAAAGTAATATTAATAATTATTTTCATTCTCTATTTTAATATTTTTAACTTAAATATTATAATTTTATAATTTATCTATGAACAACCAATCGTGTCACATATGAGGATTTATTTCCAATTTAGAGTACGTGGATAAAACTGATCACATAAAAGAAAATATCTTCGGTACTACAGATGTACCGACCACCGACCACTTGATACATCCTTTACTAAATATGTAAGAAAATAACATATTTACATTATACTTACATATCCCTATATTTTTTTCCTTTTTTCATAAAAATGTATCTACTCTCGTTGTACCAAAAATTTGTTCCCTGTAGAGGCCGATATGATTGAATGTGGGCCATATGAATGTTGGGCCGGCTTAATAACCAGAAGAATATTCATACATGAAAGCTTCACAGACAGCTTAACAAAGTTCAAGACTTCAAGGCCCAATCGAATGACCCGAACGGGCACTTCGACCCGGATCATCATGATTACGCTAACCAAACATGTGGCAGAGGATAACCACCTCAACTACACAGAAACCTGTCTCTTAAAAAAACTGATCAGTTACGAAGGGAAATAGCCATAGCCATAGCCATAGCCATGGCTACTCTGAGCTTCAACACCACCAGAATCAGAACCCCAACGTTCAAATATTCCAACCCCATCTCCAAATTCACCTCATGCACCATTTCTTCCAACAAAAAAAGAAACCACCCAAAACTCATTCACTTTCGAACCTGTTCGGTGTCTGAGAGCTCAGTGTCAACCGAGAAAGAAGAAGAAGAAGAAAAGGAAGAGGTTTTTGAAGATGAAGAAGACGACCCAACTGCGGAAATGAGCTATCTTGATCCAGAAACTGACCCTGAGAGCATATCAGAGTGGGAACTGGACTTCTGCTCCAGACCCATTCTTGATATCAGAGGGAAGAAGGTTTGGGAGTTACTTGTTTGTGACAACTCCCTCTCTTTGCAATATACAAAGTATTTTCCAAATAATGTCATTAATAGCATTACTCTCAAGGATGCTATTGTTACCATTTCTGACGAGTTGGGTCTCCCATTACCTGAAAAAATTCGCTTCTTTAGGTAACTAAATATTTGTCATTCTATGTTAGGTTTATAGGCATGCATTTGTGTGTGTGTGTTAAGACACTCTTTTTAATCAGTGTCCTTGTTAGAGTAAGGAATTATGATTAGGTGTTTTGTTGCTTTGTAGATCACAGATGCAGACAATTATTACGAAAGCGTGTAAGGAGCTTGGCACAAAACCTGTTCCTAGTAAACGGGTGTGTATGACTTCAATTTTTAACTGTGACTGCGAAATTTAAGTGCTTAGCAGAAAACTATAGGCTTCCCTGCTGGTAGAAATGAGTTAGTTTGAATAATGACTGATAGACCCTACCTGGCAATAAGCCTACACGGTCTTTTAATGTGACTGACAAAGCTTGAATCGAAAAACTTAATTTGTTGATTAGATGAAGGTGCCAATAATAGTTTGTGTCTATGTACTATTAAAGGGAAGAAGTAGTAAGTAAACCTTCAATTTAATTATTTAACTAATAAAAAGGGCAACCCCTCTGCACAAGGCTCCCTGATTTGCAAGGATAGGGAAGAGGGTCACTTGTAAGCAGCCTTAACCTTACATTTTTGTAAAGAGGTTATTTCCCAAACTCAAACCAATAACCTTTCGGTCACAAAGAATAACCTTACCGCTGCTCCAAGGCTCGCCCTTTAATCACTTATCTACTACATCAACATTAATATCACATTTATCTCAAACTAGTTGTGGTCGGTTAATCACTTATCCACTAATTGAAAAAATTAAATTAAATTAATTTTTTAAGTTTTGTGAATAGATATTAATTGCAGTATCCCATGATGTAGAAAATTGTCAACAATGGCAAGAGGAAGCAATGCCAATTGCTATATATCTAATACTTAGCGTTAGCTGACTTAGAGCATGTAAAATTTGGTTTATTTCGCCTTGTTTCATTTTCAAAATTGCCCAGAATGTGGTCTGTATGCAAGTTTTCCCAAATTAATTTCACCTCTTGGATGTTATCTGTGGGGTGAAAGTGAAATGCCTCTGTTACTTACGTGCATAAAATGAGGAAGTAGAAATTCCATGGTATACTTAGCATCTTATATTTGTAAATTGTAACCATTTTCTGAGTTCAGATATCCTTCTCAGGGGTGCCCCAGCATATATTTTATGTGGTTTTTCTGATCCTTTTCAGTGCTTGTCGTTACTTCTATGGCTAGAGGAGCGCTATGAGACAGTATATATGAGGCATCCTGGATTTCAAAAAGGATTCAAGCCTCTTTTGGCACTAGATAATCCTTTTCCCATGGAACTTCCAGAGAATCTTTTCGGGGAGAAATGGGCATTTGTCCAATTACCTTACTCAGGTATAGAGGCAGCAGCTTGCATGTCATCTGTTTCACAATTGCTTGACAAATTGATAGCCTTCTCTTTCTCTCTTTTGATAATTAGTTTCTCTCAGGCACAGATTTTTCGTTTCATTTATCAATGTCCTTAGTTTGTTAATACTAGTTTAAATAAGAGATACTAGCTGCATTACATTGATTATAATGGTCACATTTTCAAAATCCCAAGGCTTTTCCTGTTACTTTTATCACAAGGCTAATATGTATGTTTAATACTTTGAATTATTTTAGTAGGATATACCTCTCTAACTTTCAATAATCTATTTTAAAGCTGTTCAAGAGGAGGTATCATCCTTAGAGTCAAGCTTTATTTTTGGTGCTGGGCTAGATCTTGACTTATTGGGTATCGAAATTGATGACAAGACATTGATCCCAGGACTGTCTGTTGCATCTTCTCGTGCTACAGCATTAGCAGGTATTGAACCACAGATTTCCATATATATTCATCTTGTGTCCCTTACCAACAGATTCTTTGTATTAATTCATTAAGAACTAGTTAGGTTTAAAAATGATTTTTATGCATGGAATTAATGAATTACCTAGCTGGTGACAATCTGTCAGATCTTGTATGTATCAAGCAATTTGATATGAGTTACTGAAATATGTTGCCAGTCAGCATTAACATTTCCTCTACCTGAGTAACAATGCATATATAGGTCCATATTAAAGTCATACAACAAGGTTGTTGAAGAACTAAAACCTGTCTTGAGCTCAAACAGTATGCAGCACCGAACTGCAGACACTAATGATGTTATCATACGCTTCTAATGCACTAGAGTACATCCAATCTTTAACAATTTGCTAGCTAAGGGAAATATGAAGCTCATATACACATTAACCAGAGTTTGGACTATAATTTGGTCAATTAGCTTACCAAAATTGTGCAAAATTCTATATAACTGTTGACAAAAATGCTGGATTGCGTCCTCAATAAGATTTGTGGACTAATAAGGCTAAATAGTGAAATAAGCGTTTTTGTCTTAATGGAGTATGCTTCTTGGGTGTTAACTTTTACTTGGTGGATATTCTTAAACATTCATGGATAGCAGAACGCTGTGAACTTGGTTCACCAAGTATATTTGAGACCTAAAAACCTGGTTCTTTTAGCAGTATTGTAGCATTTTGCCTCCTATAATTGTCATTTTCTTTTATCCAAAAAAAAAAGTGTCTTCTATATAGTCCTTTTAATATAGAAACCCCTCACCATTTACTGCCACAGCTTGGATGAATGGATTGGAGGTTTGTTCTGTGGAAGCAGACACTGCTCGAGCTTGCCTCATTCTAGCTGCTGGAATTTCTACTCGGTATGTATATGCCACATATAACAAAACTCCTGTGACAACTACTGAAGCTGAAGCTTGGGAAGAAGCTAAGAAAAGTTGTGGAGGTTTGCATTTCCTTGCCATCCAAGACGACTTAGATTCTGAAGATTGTGTTGGCTTCTGGCTTTTGCTAGACTTGCCATCTCCACCTGTATAATCTTACAAATGACTATGGTTGAATGTTCACTGAACAGGAATATTATGATAGAATTATGAGATTCCAGAAGTTTTTCTTTGACCCCAAATCAAATTCTACCTAAATTGACCAACTATTGTTTTGCTGCATTGCCATTCTCAACCTTTTACTAGATTTTTTTTTTTTTGGTGAATTTTACTAGATTTTAACCCTTTTAAGGGCCCGTTTGGATGGATTTTTTTTATCCAGAAGTTGCTTTTTTTTGTTGAAAAAAAGCACTTTTCATTTTTAGTTCGTTTGGATGTCTGCTTTTAAAAAAAGCAGAAGTCACAAAAAAAGTTAAAAACCTACTTTTTTGTGAAACTAAAAATTTTAACTTTTAAAAAAAGCAGAAGTCAAAAGTCAAATATTTTTTTTCAAAATCTAAATATTTTTATAAAATTATAAATAGCTTTAACTTTTGTAAAAGAGACTTCTAAAATAAGGAAAAGATAAAAGTTACTTTTTTCAAAAGTGCAAACAAACGGGCTCCAAAAAATGTAGGCTCGGAGAATATTGAAACCTATTGTTGCTTTAACAAAACAAAGGGTACAAAATCTACCAAAAAATAAATAAAAATAAAGGGTTCAAATTTCAACTTGTTATTCATTTGTTTTGCTTGGTGTTTTTTGTTGAATGGAAATGGCTAGTGGGTGGAGCCAGGAATTTCAACTTGGAGTTGCAAAAACCAATTTTATAATTTTTTGGGAGCCAAAAATGAAATTAAATGAAAAATTATTAAAAAAACAAAAACTTTACAAGATGGTGTTGAGGCGGCTCTTTGACTAATTGGGGTTTTTTTTGTGATTCTAATTTATCAATTTGATATTTGGTTTAAGGTATTTACCAATGGAGGTCATTTAGTGACGCGGGGGGACCCAACGTCACTGAGTGCCGCTACAATCCATCCGCGTCACTCACATTTTTTTGTTTTTATTTTTATTTTTATTTTTATTTTTATTTTTTTTCTATTGAGTGTCGCCCCTCCCCTGGGGCACTCACAGAATTGTGCCAAGTGGCACAATTTTGTTACTCCTATTACCGTAAAACTTCGGAAAGCCATAACTTTTAACTCGGGTATCTAAATCAGATGCTTTTTTTTTATTTCACATAACTTTTGGAGATCTACGCAATGACATCTCATTTGACATATTTTATCTTTCACAAACATAATTCAAATCTGTAAAAAAGTGTAATTAGTGTTGCAAATTTGAACTATATTAATAGAAGATAAAATATATCAAATGAGGTGTCATTGCGTAGATCTCAAAAAATTATGTGAAATCAAAAATAAAATCATCTGATTTGGATACCCAAGTCAAAAGTTATGGTTTTCCGAAGTTTTACGGTAATAGGAGTAACGAGATTGTGCCACTTGGCACAATTCGGGGGGCCCAGGGGAGAGGGCGACACTCAATAGAAAAAATAAAATAAAAATAAAAAAGTGTAAGTGACGTGGGGGATGGTAGCGGCACTCAGTGAAGCTGGTCCTCCCGCACAGCATCACTAGATGACAACCATTGGTAAATACCTTGAATCAAATATCAAATTGATAAATTAAAAGAATAAAAATTCCAAATGGGTGAAAGAGCCGAGTTGAGGCTTTTGGGCGTGGGCTAACGCACTCCCTTGACTTGACTGTAGTATGTATTCATTTATTAAAATTAGAAGTACCTGACGTTATATTATTACATAAATAAAAAAAGAGAGAGAGAGGTGGTGAGCTGGGGGTGGGAATAAATATATTTAAGGCAAAAGTTACTCTTATACTACATGTGATAACTTTCTTTTTTATACACCCTTCGATAACTGTGTCATCTTTTTTTTTTCAAGTGATGGAGGCCACAAATTTATCTCTATGACATGAGATAACTTATCTCCTTTAACATGAGATTAATAAAATCCTATATTTAAATAAGTGTTTTTCTTTAAAAGAAAAAATGATGCAACGAGAGATGGGTCCTAACTTTTATTTCATTTCGTGGGCCATGGCCCATATTTGCTACCCTATAAAATTTTATGAGAATATATTTATGTCATTTCTCTCTCAAATTTCAATATATTGTAATAATATTGATGACAAAAATATGTTTATTAAGGAAAAAGTATTTGTCATTTTAAATGAGATAAAGTTATGTCATTTTAAGAGAGAAATAGACACAAGATAATTTTTTATTTAAAATTTAAATTTAAATAACCAACCACTTTCTCTCTAATATTTTTCATTTCTTGTGTCTATCTCTCTCCTAAAATGACAAACATCACACCCTTCTATTAATGGTTAAAAATAAATTAAAGTTTTTCAAATATTTATTTTTAAGAATAAATAATTAATATATTTCCTCAAGAGATGTTATTTAGGAAAAAATATCCGCTACTCCGTGGGTGATTTGTCAATGACACTTTATTTTTTTAAGCCATTAAAATTGATTTAATGGTGAGAGGTTTAAGTAATTTACATGAGGTAATTAACTTCGAATCTCAATGTCTTTTGAGAAAAACATAATAATATTTTACAAGCATTCTTTTTTTATGAACATGGAAAAAAAGTTATCATATTATCATTATTGATAACAAATTTTATATTTTTAAATTTATAGAGAATAAAAAAAATCACGCCAGAGATATGAGAAATACTTATTATTTGACTGAATTATTTTAATGACACTTTTTAAAGTAATAACAATTATATTATTGATGATCTTAACTTTTCCTTGCCATAATGGTTTATTACTAATTTGTATCAATCATAAAAGTCGTATCCTAATTAATATTTATATTAAATGATGAATAGGGGTTGGAGAGAGAATAAAATTTGGAAGGAACGAGCAAAATTATGTCATGTGACAACAGAGTCGCAGTTCCTCTACCGATCGTGTTAGAAACTGGCACATATTTTAATGTCCAAGTCCAACACAATGTCATTAATTGACCTGGAAAATACTTTTAAGGAATAAAAAAATAAGTTTTATTAATCTCCTTTCATATCAGATAATTAATTATCTTATGTGGTAGAGAAAAAATGGATGGTCCCACCATTACAAGAAAAAAAAAAAAAAAAAAAAATGGAGTACGAAAATCAAAGTAAGAGAAAATGAAATAAATTACCTCGTATAAAAAGAAAGTAATATTTCCATAAAAAAAAAATAAGTTAAGTGAGAAAAATGGCTAAAAGGGGTTGGTATGACAAACCTTCCCAACCTCACCAACCCATTACCATCATCAACCAAACAACCACCCAAAATCTCTGCTATTAATTTTTCACCAACCACCATCTGGCTCTTATTCAAAGCCTCTCAAGCTTTGCACTTTGTAAGTGAGAAGGGCACAACAATGGGTGGGGAACGTACCAAGGTCTTCACTTTGGCTGAGGTCTCTCACCACAACAATTCCAAAGACTGTTGGCTTGTCATTCGTGGCAAGGTAATGTTGTCTTTTCTTATTTTTCCTTTCTGGGTTTTCACTATTTTGTTGTTGTTGTTGTTGAAATTCTAGTGTTTTTAGTTGAATGGAATTTTCTGGGAATGGTTCGTTAGAGATTCAATTGGATTGGTTGAGATTCGCTTTGTTTTTTTGTTTTTGTTTTTGTTTTTGTTGAAATTAACTTAGTTAGAGGACTAGGATTAATTAGATCTATCTAAGGGCTGTTATTTGTTTTGATTGAGGGATTCCATCCTACTTAAAAGTGATTTTTTGTTGTTGTTTTTTATTTTATTTTATTTATATATTTATTTTTTTAAAGAAAACAAATTCCTATATGTAAGGCTTCCTGAATTGGGTGAATTGCGCATGGCTGAACGGTCGATTATACGCAGCCATATCTTACAATTACAATTTTTTGCTAAAGTGTTTCCAGAACTTTGAACTCGTCACAAGTCACAACGGTTATGTGGCAAGGTTTCTGTTTCTGTTTCTTTTTTCTTTTTTTTTTTCCAGACAGCAAAACCGTGTTTCTACCTGAAGGAAAACTATGTTAGATTTCACCTAGTCACTCATTTTAAGTCAATATAAGTTATACTTCCAATGTTGATCGTAGATCAAATTTATATCTAAAGCTTCTGATTTATTAGATACTTGAACCGTTAGATGCAAGCAAATTAATAATCAAAAATTGATATAAGACTTTTATTCTTACATTGGTGTGTGAGAATATCCTGCTCCATATATATATATATATATATATATATATATATATATGTATGTATGTATATGAGGTAGGATCCTTTGATCAAATTTGATTTCACCTGATCTAAAAACTGTTAAATCATAAAAGACCAATGATGTCACATACTTACAAATCAGAGTTGTTGATTTTTTTTTATCTAATGGCTCTCAAATGATGTGTTAAATTTCAAATTTGACACTGGTATCAAAGAATCCTACCTCTCTCTCTATACATATATAGATATATATATTCAAAGAATCCCTTTGGGCTTGAAGCGTGGACAAT
This sequence comes from Gastrolobium bilobum, assembly GCF_033153095.1. NCBI lineage: Eukaryota > Viridiplantae > Streptophyta > Magnoliopsida > Fabales > Fabaceae > Gastrolobium > Gastrolobium bilobum. Next base: position 155,077 of record NW_026897857.1, on the reverse strand, counting down.
GCAACAGGCCCAGCCTACCGTGAACCGCGAGGCTTTGATACCATGTAAAGAATCTTGGGATACACCACCCCAAAAGCTAGCTGGGAGTGCCCAAGGCCTTATAAACTTCATATTAGTTGCACATACAACCAATGTGGGATATATATCTCAACAGATACCATGCTACATTTCATGTTCTTGATCATGATTCCATAATGGAATGTTTGAAGGTTTTTTGTTATTACCATCTTACTGAAATAAAATTGAATTTGGGTGCGATTTTTCTCAAATGGAGTGGTGACCATTAATGTTTAGGTATGTATATTAAACACACTTTCTGCTACTTTGTGTTAATCATTACCTAGAAAGCTTGAGGTGGTAAACAAGGAGTCAAGAGTAGATTTCAAACATTAGGAGTAAGTATTAAGCTTTCAGCTTGTGCTTCTTTCCTTCAAGGTTGACTTGTAACTCTGGAATCAAGAAAAATCTTTGTATGTTTCTCCATTTATATTTGTTGTATTTCGCTTCTTTCAACTTGCACATGCTTTTTATTATACAGGAAGCAAAACTTTGGATCTCTGACTTGGATTTACTCACCCTTGCCATTGTCTCTGTGCAAGTGTTCTTATCCATTTTTAATGTCTTTCTTTACTGAAATACACAGTCATAAGATGTAAGAATGGTTGGGATTCATTTCTCATTCTCATAGATCATAATCATATCTGGTGAGTATATGCTAGGGAGATACTGAGTCATGAGCCTATGGAGTTTTAGGAAAAAAAAACCATTGTGCCTTGTTTGAAGACTTGAGCTTTTAAGTAAGGGATCTAGTGTATAAAATTTAATCCAAAAGTTTTAAGAGCTAGGTCTTCAATCTGTTATTTAATTTGGAATCATGTGCTGGTGGCCTCTGTTCCCTTACCTTAAGATATCTTCTTTGGAACAGGTTTATAATGTGACAAAGTTCTTAGAGGACCACCCTGGTGGGGATGAGGTGCTGTTGTCTTCCACAGGTATTCATCGTTATCGCTGAATGCACTTAATTTTTCGTATCTCATGGTCTCAGCAAATTGAGATGTTTGTAAATGTCTTTTGATAGTTGAAAATGACACATGCTTTTGCAGGGAAAGATGCAACTAATGATTTTGAGGACATTGGTCACAGCACCAGTGCTGTAGCAATGATGGATGAGTTCTATGTTGGAGACATTGATTCATCAACCATCCCCTCTAAAGTTAAGTACACTGCTCCAAAACAACCTCAGTATAATCAGGACAAGACACCCGAGTTCATCATCAAGATCCTTCAGTTTCTAGTTCCTGTGCTAATCTTGGGTTTGGCTGTTGGTATTCGTTTCTACACCAAATCAACATAATCATTCAAACTGCAAGAGCACTTGATTATAGGCATTTGCAATAATATGTTAGTGCTGGAAGACCCCTACCTGTTTTATTCTTTCGCCCTTCAATTATGAGGGGTTGCTAGGATATTCCATTTCTATCTGCCTGATGATATTGCGCTTGTTGCCTTTTCAGCCTAATTTGCTGTTAAATATCTGATTGTGTTTCTTTGTCATTGACATGCTACAGGAACAGTTTTCTGTAGTTTAATCTTTTGAAACTTTTGCTGGTTCCTAATAAACTAATTAAAAACTTCTTTTGAAAGCATATTATCATCATGTTTCATTTTCCTGCATAAACTTTTGATCCTAGTGGTAGGAAGAAACTTCTGAAATTCCTTTTCTTTTTCCTACCTGTTTCCAAGGTTGTCAAACTCGAGATTCTACGCAAACTCAGAAGGGTGAATCAAAATCGTAATTCGCAGAATTGTAACACTGATCGTAGAATCGTAACACAGGACACAAATTATATTTATAAATATTTATATGCATATAAACTAATATAATAAGCAAATTTAATTCAACCAACCAACAAGCAATTTAATTGTTATTGGACTAATTTTATTTTTTTCCAGTAAATGTAAAACAAAACAGAGGCAAAAAAGAGAGAGTAAAAGATACGAAACGAGAAAATAGAAAAATTAGAAACGAAACGAAACACTGATTGTGTCGTTATATACTCAAGTCTTTCCTAGTTCAAGGAAGAACGACAATTCATTGGAAGTTATAGTTGTTGTGTGGTGTGAAACAAACGATGTAGAAATTAAATTGAGCAGTGGCAAGAATTGATAACAGTAAAAAACACAGTGAAATGATAAGCGAAACAACAGTTAAAAGAAGAGGAATGGATACAACTCTTCTTGTGATGGGAAAAACGTGAGAATGAGAGTGAGAGAGAGTGGGGGTACACGATGGGGAGAAAAAAAGTGAGTAGAGAAGGTGTTCATTTTGGCTTTTAGAAAATATCTGAGGGGAAAATACCTTTTTGCCCCTCCATCCTTTTCTCACTCACTTAAGCCACTTCTCTCAAAAAATAAGAGGAAATATATAACTCAAAATAATAACATGTCATGTACATATCAAAATAGCAGTTAAAGTCATGACTATCAGGTCAAATAATAACCCTCTTATGGTCTCTTGCCATGCGATGCCTTAGCACCATCAGCCAATGTACCTGAAATGGTAGTCCCCTAACGCAGGGTGAAATAATCATCTTAGCAAGCTAGGGGTCCTTGGAGGACTCCTCCACCCCCAGGTTCACTTCAGGCATAAAATAGTATAAAAATCATGTATGCATCAGAATATGTATATCCATGAATGTAAGCAATAATGAATCCTATTGGCCATAGAATACAACATATATGCATTACACAAGGAAACCCGTCTTGCAACATACCAGCGCAAGGAAACCCGTCTTGTACTATGCATAAGGAAACCTATCTTATACCTCTCGCACAAGGAAACCTATCTTGTGTGACACACAAACATACATACGTATACATGCATTATATATCAATCTTTTACAACATACCATATATCAAAGAACTATCCTCTTCCGGAGTTTAGTGGAATAGAAAGAGGATTAACCCAAAGGACTGAAAGCTTACCTCAAGTAGGCTTCCTCTTTTACACTTTCTTGTAGTCCAAGCAATCAAGCTCACAAGACTTTCACTCCAAAACACCCTATGCTTGACAACTTAAGGTCCCAAGTCCAAATGGCTTATTCACACAAGATAATGTCACCAATGCAACCTATTCAAGGTATACCTCCATTAATTCAACATGCATATTCTAATGTATTCATATGTCAACACTTTCAATTTCCAACAAGATTTAAGTTTAAGACTTACCAAATTCTTGGAAATTCAAGAATCTAAGCTTGGTCACTTGGTGGTTCTAATGGGAGTTCCTCCATCATCGTTTCACTTGGTTCACCACTATCAATTTAAACAAGCATAGACATCACCAATGATATCCATTTCCAAGACTACACATACAAGACACCTATACTTGATTTTAAGTCCTATTTATCAAAGTATTTTAAATGGCGATTTCATAATTTTTTCTTTTACGGGAACCAATTCCAAGCATGTTTAACAAAGGACATCATATACAAAATAACCTCTAACACCTCCAATCATCAAAATTTCGTGGTATTATTGACATACAACCTAATTTTCTTGAAAATTCATGAAAATGAGATTTGAGCGGGGGAAACTTACCACAACCCGACCTAGAACAAAAGGGGAGGAGTCCCCAAGCTTTCTTGCACTTGAAAAACCCTCAAAATCATCAAAATCCTCACAAACTCGTGGCTTTGAGGAAGAAATATCTCACTCCACAATGAACCCCAACCGAAAATGAGCAATGGGTTAGAAAGAGGAGAAGATGTGAAGTGATTTTGGCTATGGAGTAGTTGGATTTCGTTGTGCCTAGCTCAATCTACCAGCTTTTGAAGTTTTGCTCTTTTTTTGGTTATGGAGGAGGTAGCCTGCGGGAAGGAGAAGAGAAATGGGAAAGGAAAGTATGTCTTGGCTACTTTAAGTGGATTCAAACTAATTCAGTGGGTACAAATTTATCTACGTCGCTCACTTAACTCGATTTCTAACTTGACACATTGATTTTTAATATTTTTATAGTAATATTTACTATTTTATTTTTAACTTCCGAGCAACTTTGTCTACCCATTAATTGTAATTTTTAAACTTGTTTTACAAGATGACTTTAATTCATTTTAATTAGACTTTTCATCTATTTATTTTTTAATATTTATCATAAATTCCTTAATCCATAATTACATGTTTAAGTCATTATACCGAGAAACCATTTGCACTAACAGAGTAAGGCCATTCATGTGTGCATGATAAGTGTAAGGGGATATGTGTATTAGGGAATCATACACTCCACATGGTAAGTGTCTAATGCCTTGCCGCGCAGCCATTTGGGCTAATTGAATAAGATAAGTCGGCCGGTTCAGAACAAATATAATACTCACGAAACAAATTGTATTGCATTAAAATAAAAAGGACAAATATTCGTTTATTGAAACCCGGAGATCAAAAATATATTTGTTAAGAAAAAAAAAAACCCGATTTACTCAATTTCTCTGTCCTTTCTGAGTAATCGTTTTGGATGAATCTCTCTCTCGTTTGTTTTGCGTTCAAGCCTTCAAGGAAAAAAAAAAGGAAGATAAAATAAAGAGCTTCGAAAACCAGAATCATGTCTGTGTTTGCATGCGGGCTCTGTTTGCTTCAAGTATTTGAAGACGATTACCGGTAATCCTTCTTTGGTAAATGTAATTATCAAGTTTGGTAGAAGGAATAAAAATCAATTCTCGGATATCCAAGAATTACCGGTAATTTGATTTATAAAGAAAAGTCACTATTCAGATTACCACAAAAAATAATATGGTAATTCGGAATACCAATCAGAATATCAAGTAAAGGGAAAGCACAATAATAAATTTTGAGACAAAAATACCCCAATATACATAAAAATCTAGACCCAATCTATTAATTACAAAAGTAAAAATAGTTTGGGGTTATTTTTGTAAAATAACCTCATATTCTAAGTCATATTTCGTTCTAAACCAAACATGAAATCAGTAATTTTTACTCAATATTTCCGGTAATATTTTGGCGAACCAAACACCTCTTTCGTAAGATTCCAAGTAAACTCAATTTCTACTGTATTCCCATTAATCATGATTTCCGGATACCAAAAAATTTCTCTTGTAAAACACACCCTAATGGTACACATAGATAATGGACATTGACATCATTCGTACTTGGCTTTCTTCCACCCAACATAATGAATTAGTAAGCATAGGCATAGCCAACCAATTTTCTTTTTCTCCATATAATATATTTTATTAAAAAGAATTAATATTTCTCATATTATAATATATAATTTTATCTCTTATGTACACATAAAATATGTAGTTCATGTTTTATTTTTCTTTCTTTTCTCCTCACATGACCCTCCATGAGCCCCATTTACTTTTATATGATAAGGGATTAAAGTTTTTTATGTTATAACAGATAAAATTATCTCCTACAATATGAAAAATATTAATTCCTTGGAAAAAAATTATATTTACAAACTTTTTGTTTACAAACTCTTACAAACTACATTATGTCTGACTGATAATACACTCTTGAGTAGTGTATTACCGATCAGACATAATGTAATTTATAAATTTTAATTTTTTTTATCAATATAACCTCACTCAATCCCTTATTACAATTCCTTCATTGCACTTTCATTCCTCAACGTTGTTTACTTATTTAATATGTTATCACTCTCTTGACAAAGACTAATTTATTCCGAAAAGATATTATGCTACTTGTCACACCTTTCTCCTTAAATTATTAGATGAGTTGAAATCCCATTTTAATTTTTTGTACTTAACTAAAGTTTTACAAAAAAATCTTTATAAATTTGTGTCAACGTAATTTCCATTTGATAAATTTATTTTCCACCACAAACTTACCATTATTAATGTGATTTTTAAAGCTTTAGTTTATTTACTCGTATCATCCTAGCATATCAAGGGGTTTCTGTTGGATATGTAAACTAGCTGTGTTTATAGAAAAAATAACAGCATGTGGTAGGAGATCAGTGTGCACAAGAGGCTCAAAGCCAAAAGGCATATGTGTGTGCACAATGACCGCTAGAAAGGTTAGGGTTTCCAAAAACATACATATTAGGCTTAATCTTTTATTTATAAAGAGATTTTACTCGAAGAAGGGTAAGATTCATTTAAATTTTACTTGAAAGTGGATAAGACCCATTTAAAATTTACCTAAAGGTGGATAAAGCTCATTTCACAAGGTAAAAAGAGGGCTATTGTACGAGTCCAGCATGTTACTCAACTCCTTTTTAATTTATTTATTTATAAATTTTTAGGTGTTAATATGTAATTTGTTGGGGTGGTTCCTTTTTTAACGCTGTTAGATGAGCATGCATCACATTTATGGGTGTATGGTTCAATATTTGCCCAACCACCTTAATGAATCTTGCCCACTAATAATTGAATAAGATTCTGGAAAAAGGTGAAGGTTCCCCTCAAGTTATAAATACACACGAAGACCTTTTGTAAGAGGTTAAAGAAAGTGAGTGAAAAGCTGGGAGCTTAGAAGTTGAGGGTACCTCTAAAGAAAAGTTTGAAAAGTGACATATTTAGAGAAGTTTGAGAATTCCATCATTGTTAATGATGCTTGAGTGTACCTCTAGTGTAATTAGGGAAGCTTAAATCTTTTGTAATCTTTCTTTTTCATAGTGAAAGATTTTTTGGACTAATGTCCTATGAGTTTTACTTTTCTGCATCAGAGAAAGTTTTCCACCTTAAAAATTTGATTGTATCTCTCGCACTTTTGCACTCTTTTTGTTTTTGCATGTTGGCCGACCTGATGACTACAGTCCGACATCTAAGTGCCGAGCTCCGACCTCAACCTCGACCTGTGAATCGCTTCCGCACTGAATTTGAGGGACCCCGTCACAGCATAATTGACTTTCTAATGAGTTACAATTTCGCCTTTGTTACAAGTGGATCAAGTGTAATCATATACAGTACATACGAACCTTCAGCTTTTACGGAGAGTGATGATATATGGTCCATCTTGAAAAGAGAACGATTTGGACATATAGGCACGCTTGTCGCCATAGTCAAAGCAAGAATATCTTTGCATTTCGATGTTGTTTGGTATATAATGTCTACAAAAACATGCAGAATGAACAACATGATTCTTAATTATATTGGAGTTTCAGTAAGGAACTATTGAGTCCCACAACACTAGTACAGACAAAAAGGACAAATTTGCAGCAAGAATTTCATGGTCCTCGGTCTATTATTTAGAGGTATCTTACAAGGTTCCTATTTCATTACTGCAGATTCAATGTTAAGTGTTAACAATGCTGACTTTTTGGAGATCAATTTTAAATTTCAACCATGCCTTTTGGTGTTTGTTAAAGTCCACACAGTTTTAAAAAACAGTTTTTTAAGTAAGGAATGCCTATGGTGATTGGAGGGAATTTCTATGTCCAAAGGGTATTTTTTTTTTTTTTTTTTTTTGTAAATAAAGAGGGGTTAAGCCCCAGAAACAGAAAGAAATTACAAATCAGAAACTAACAAGCTAGACATATTTCTAGCATCAGCAACTATAAGTTCCATCAACTGAGGAGGAGGATCTTTAAAAATCTTGAAATGGAGATTATTAGTCTGCCCAGCTTTAGCTAACCAATGAGCACATTTGTTGTTTTCCCTCTTGGTATGAACAAGATGAATAGTCCAATCTGCTTTTAACCATAATCTCAATCTGCTAGTGACTTGAGAGTCCCTAGGATCTTCATGCTGCTCCTTTAACATCTGGATGGCTTGGCTAGAATCACATTCTAGCTCTATTCTTTTTAATCCTGTTCCCCAAAGCAGTTCCAAACCTTTCAGTAATCCCCATAATTCTGCATCAAGAGGATTGCAGGAACCTAAATTACAATAGAAGCTTCCCAAAAAGGATCCATTGTGATCTCTTAATATACCACCACAACTAGCTTTTTTCATGCCACTAGAAGAAGCTCCATCACAATTCAACTTAACCCACCCTTGCTTGGGGGCTGTCCAAACGCTATCGTTGGAATCACCACGGCGCTGATAAATTCGGGCTTGCAGAATCTGTTGGACAAACATCCAAATTGAAGCCTGTGATTGCTCATCATGACAGAAATGATCTTCATGGATCTCCAAATTTCTCCACTTCCACAAAAACCAACAAGTAGTAAAGAAAATATCCCTCCAGTCCTTCACTTTATTGGAGGACCACATGTTATCGATATTTAAAGTCAGCCAATCCTGCAAATTCGAATTCATAAAGGAATTGGGTATCGAACCTGTAAACCAAGATTGCCAAATTTTCCTGGCATGTCTACAATCACGAAGAACATGAATAATAGTTTCCTCATGATTTGGACAACTGGGACAGACATTTGAACCTCCGCTCCACTTACTGGTTCTACTGCGCACTGAAAGTTTAGCAAGCAAAGTCATCCACATAAACACTTTCACTCGTTCTGGTCCATTCCACGACCAAACTTTTTTCCATAAGCTAGTGTGAACATCTGCTGGGAAGTTCATAAGATTACAGTAAGCGACCTTAACCAAAGAAGTTGAGTAATGATTATTGATCCAAACTAATCTATCCTCCCCATTCCTTGGAATAAGCCTGAGATGATTTGTTACTGCATCAGCCAAATCTGACTCCAGAAATTGATAAACAACTTCAAGACGGAAACCATCATCCACCATGTAATCTGCAATTGATTTCTGACTCTCCTCCCACGGCACCTGATTGCTCGACAACTGCTGCAAATTTTCCTCCCATCCCAACCAGTTATCAGTCCAAAGCTTTACTTCAGAACCATCTGCTATTTCCCATCTAAGACCAGCAAGGAAATTACTCCAACATTTAGCAAGATCACGCCAAAGTTTAGAGTCATATGATTTTGCCTTTATACCTCTCCTTAAGTCTTGACCTCTACCATACTTGGCTACTAAAATCTTAACCCATAAATCATCTTTCTTAGTTAACACCTTCCACGCCAGTTTATGAATATAAGCTTCATTTTGGAGTCGAAGGTTAATTATTCCCAAACCACCTCTATCTTTGGGTTTATACATTTGATCCCAAGCTACTAAATGAGCCCGCCTTCTGCTATCCTGATCTCCCCAAATGAAAGCCCTTTGTATCTGCTCAATTTCATCACAAAACGTTACTGGTAAAAGACCATTCTGCATATGGAAAGAAGGGATTGCAGCAATGACCGATTTCACCAAAGTAACTCGACCAGCAAAAGAAAGGCAATGGCTTTTCCAACCATCCAGTTTTGAACGTATCCTATCCTTGATAGCTCCATAGTCTGCTTTAATATATCTCCCTTGTTTAACAATAGAGCCTAAATATCTGCCAATACTAGAAGTGCGCTTAAAGCCCATTCTGTTGACAATCCTTGTAGCAACTTGAGTATCAGTATTCGGGGAAAAATAAATCAAAGATTTATTTGCACTAACACTTTGCCCCGACATCTCACAAAAGAGATTAATACAATCCATAATCACCTTAGCTTGCTCCATATCTGCTTCCGCAAAGAGAATGATATCATCTGCAAATAAAAGGTGGGATACACTCGGCCCTCTTCTGCAGACTCTAATAGGCTTCCACGAACCCATAGTCACTTTTTCAGCGATCAAGTGGGAAAGCTTCTCAACACACAACACAAAAATATAAGGAGATATTGGATCCCCTTGGCGAATTCCTCTCTGAGGAACTATGCAATCCGAAGCCACACCATTTATCAAGACCCTCGAACGATTAGAAGTTATAGAAGCCATTATAACACCAATCATCCAATCAGGAAACTGAACTTCAATAAGCACTTTATAGATAAAACTCCAACTGAGTTTATCATAAGCTTTTTCAAGGTCCAGTTTGATTGCCATTGTACCTTTCTTTCCTTTTACTCTCCCCATAGAATGAACCAGCTCCTTTGCTACTATAATATTATCCTGAAGCTGACGATTTGGCACGAAGCTAGCTTGGTAAGGAGAAACTAAATTCTCCATTGTAAGCTTAAGCCTATCCACAATGATCTTTACTCATAGAACAAAGTAATTTGTATGTTTTTACTGCCATGTTATTATTTTTATTTTAATTTCAGATGATGAACAAGTTGCCATTGAAAGGTAATTATGAGGCTTACCGTAAAAGGAAGAATTTTTATTTTTTATTTTAATTTCATGTAGTCATTAGTCAGTTGAAAGAAATAGTTGTTGGATATAAAATCATTTATGTGCCTTTATCTATCAGTTTAAACTTTAATGTAATTATTTCAAAATTACACAAAATAAAAAATAAAAAATAAAAAAATACATAGAAAACGTAGTATCTCTCTCCATTATTAAAAATATCTTTGCGGTGTATTATTATTTAAGTAACAAGTATATCATGGGGTCTTCATAATCTTCCCCACCAAATGGAGTTTTCTCCACCAAGGATATCAGTGATGGATGGATATCATACTTGTTGGCATCAATTGGTGGTCTGACGATGCTAGAATTAGGCCTTGTGAAAAGAGGAGCAAGGATTGACTCCATCAATTCATCCTCTGGTGGTGGATTAGGAGCTGCCACCTCGGGTTCTGCTTTTGGCTCTGAACTCGAGGATTCCTCTTGCTTTCTTAGCTTGGCTAGCTTCCTATTCTTCTTTGCAGTCTTCTCGGTTTCTGGATTAAACTGTAAAGATTCACGGTTAACTTTACCTCGCATAAAAGAGAGAAATCAAATCAGTAACAAAAATAAAAATAAAATTCCAATCTCAAAGATCGAAAGTTAAAATTAATGTTGGCGTAATTAATCCCCGACAACGGCGCCAAAAACTTGTTGCGAAATCGGCAAGTATATCGTTCGTTTCAAGTAATAAAAGTGATAAGTAAAGATCGTTCACTCGAGGATTAATGCACCAACTACTAATTTAACTCTTCCCCTTAATTTGGAAAAAACTCGGTTTGATTGTGAAAATATTGTCAATAGAAAATTAAAGACAATAAGAATTAAACGCATTCAATAATTATCAAGAACGTCAAAGAAAATGTGAATAATTGAATTTGTAAAAGAATTGCAGTCAGGATGCACTTCACCTCCGATCCTCCTTTATATTCCTAAATTGAATTTTATAACTAACTAATTTATTAGCTCAGACAATTCATTATTTCCCTATTAAATAGTTGAACCCTAATGTCTTAGTGTTTTCAACCCTTTAACCCAATTAGAATCCTAGTGTCCTAGTAATTCCTCTTGAATTAAGCATTAAACAAATGAATCTAAAAGTCCGCAATCTATGTAAGCCTATGTCTAGATCATACACTGACTGTTATTCTACCCTTGTCTAGATTAAAACCCCAATATTTCTATTGTGAGCTTTAACCCTCAAAACCCTATAATAGAGCGATCAATTCTATAAAGGATATGAAAGAATTAACACAGGTAGAATAAAACTAATAAACTAAATTAATTATAAAAACAATTTAAAAATATAAAAGGATTCACATTGAATCCGTGATCCCAACTACAAAAAGAACTTAGCCAGACATATCTGGCTTTAACAAATCAAAATAATAATTCATAAAAGAAATAGAAAAGAAGAAGAGGATGAAACAGAAGAATCAATGGTCTCCAGTCTTCAACTTTGTCGGAATCCTGATATCCAACGTGAGTCTCCAAGAATTCTCTCAATTCTCTGATTCTCACAATTCTTTCCAGCCAAAGATGCCTTTCTAAGGGTTCTCTGTCTCCCTTTTATAGACTTTTTCCTCTGATTCAAATCTTGATCACATCTCTTGATTTCCATCTCCTTCATATACTTTCTGATATAAGACTTAAAACTGTCATGTGCTTCCCGCGCTACTAGCGCCAGATTGGCGCTGATAGCGTAGGAGTGTTGTCTGGAGGCAGTAGCTTCGTACAACTAGTGTGAATCTCGCGCTGATAGCGTGGTTGACAGAAAATGCTGGCGCTGATAGCGCCAGTGCCACGCTAGTAGCGTGGTGGCACTGTGTTGAAAGGTGATGTTGGCGCTGATAGCGCCAGTGCTGCGCTAATAGCGCGGTGGCTTCAGACTCGTGTCTTTCCTTGGCTATTAATTGCCCTCTTTCTCGTCCTTTTTCCTATAAAAATATAAGAAAATCAGTGACAAGATACCTGATTAGGATTTATCAGTTTAATAGTAATTATAGCCCTTTTTATTCGAGATTAATCAAGATTCTTGCTCTTTTTGACTTAAAATCATATATATGCTGGAGGCATATCATCTCTCTGTCTCTCTCACTTTTGCACTTTTCTTGTTTTTGCATGTGGGCCGACTTGGTGACTACAGGTTGATCTCTAAGTGCCGAGCTCCGACCTCAACCTGCCGACCTGTAAATCGCTTCCGTGCTGAATTTGAGGGACCTGTCACAACATAATTGACTTTCTAATGAGTTACAAATTCGCCTTTGTTACAAGTGGATCAAGTGTAATCATATATGTACATATGAACCTTCAGCTTTTACGGAGAGTGATGATATATGGTCCATCTTGAAAAGAGAACGATTTGGACATATAGGCACGCTTGTCGCCATAGTCAAAGCAAGAATATCTTTGCATTTCGATGTTGTTTGGTATATAATGTCTACAAAAACATACAGAATGAACAACATGATTCTTAATTATATTGGAGTTTCAGTAAGGAACTATTGAGTCCCACAACACTAGTACAGACAAAAGGGACAAATTTGCAGCAAGAATTTCATGGTCCCGTGTCTATTATTTAGAGGTATCTTACAAGGTTCCTATTTCATTACAGCAGATTCACTGTTAAAGTGTTAACAATGTTGACCTTTTGGAGATCAATTTTAAATTTCAACCATGCCTTTTGGTGTTTGTTAAAGTCCACAGAGTTTTAAAAAACAGTTTTTTAAGTAAGGAATGCCTATGGTGATTGTAGGGAATTTCTCTGTCCAAAGGGTATTCTTTATTCATAGAACAAAGTAATTTGTATGTTTTTACTACCATGTTATTATTATTTTTTTTTATTTTAATTTCAGATGATGAACAAGTTGCCATTGAAAGGTAATTATGAGGCTTACCGTAAAAGGAAGAATTTTTATTTTATTTTAATTTCATGTAGTCATTAGTCAGTTGAAAGAAATAGTTGTTGGATATAAAATCATTTATGTGCCTTTATCTATCAGTTTAAACTTTAATGTAATTATTTCAAAATGACACAAAAAAAAAAAAACATCGAAAACGTAGTACCTCTCTCCATTATTAAAACTATCTTTGCGGTGTATTATTTAAGTTTTCCTTCCATTCTAAGGTAACTCTGATGAGAGGAAGTGCAGTTTGGCAATTTTTACTTTATCTGGCTTTGGTATTGTTGACAACTTCTTTAAGAATGACACTGTAAAGAACCAATCCCTCACCCAATACCTTAAGGTTTTGGGTTGAAGTGGTTCTTTACAGACACTGACACTTGTTTATGGTAACAACATTTACAGAGATAAATTATTCAAATATTTCTGTTGAAAGTCAAATTACAGCCAAGGATTTTAACATACAAAACTTTCAGAACAAGAATATCTCTCTTGCAGTTTTAGCTATATATGGTGCTATTAGCATTTACAGAACATAACGAAATTCAAACTGCGGAGAGGTATCGGGTGCGTGGCTAGATGATGTCATTCTTTAGGAACTCAAATGTGATTAATCATTGACATATTTGTTATGAGCCTGAAAATTGAAACATCACAAATTCTAATCCAGAAAACAATCTCTCTGCAAATATGCAATAGTAAGATTACGTACAAAGATTATCCTCTTTCCACCCTGTTAAAAGTACTTCAAGTAGAGATGGGACATAACTTAGTAACATTTGATTTCACATTCATGTCAACATTTTATACATAATATATAGTCAAACAAAGCTAATCTGCAAGCAAGAGGAACTTCCTAGTTGAACTAACATAAAAGTGGCCAAAAAGGAACAAAATATAAACAAAATGAAGTAAAATGTCACCATGAGCATAACTTACAGTTTGCTGAATGAGTAGGGTGAAAAATACCAAAAGAAAAATAGCAGTTAAACGTATATCTACTCTGTGCTAACACAGGTTCTCTCAATCACCTTTGAATTTGTTCTCTGAGAATTCCTAGATGGAGAACTTGATCCTCTGGAAGAACCATGTCCAAAGATGCTAAGCTTACTGATTTTTTTGGAGAAAGAACTCATAAATTTACGAGATCCGGACTTTGCCATATCCCTCTTCATGCAAACATGCTCCCTCTCTAGATCATTTAATCTCATTCGCAGTCGAGCCAACTCAAGTTTTAGCTCACGGTTTTCTCGTCTCAATGATGCATAGTTGTCTCGTGGAGACATTGCTGCACTTAGTGCACCACTACTTATGCGCCATGACTGGTGCATTGGCTTGTGGTCATCTTCCCCATAGGAACTTGACAAAGAATTTCTAAGTCTTAATTGTTCAAAATATAGAACTTGCACTATTGATTGGAGAGGAAGGCGCTCATTTTGTGCAGCATGTGCTCCAGCTTCTTGAGAGAGTTTTTGGAAATCAATCAATTTGCTTAGTTTCTTCCTGTCCAAATCTGATAAACCTTGATGAGCCTGAAAATGCATTACAGAAAGCATTAGTTTTAAATTGCAAAATTTTGCTTCTTGCCTCTGGGAAGATTTTGAGATTATATACATGATGTTTACAACACAAGTTTGATTAACACAGAAAACTTTATGAATGATGTGCAAAGAGAAAGTGTTTTAAAAAGAGTGTGTTTAGGCAGATAAAGAGAAAGAGTATATATCTGACATGAAATGGGAATTTTCTTTAGATCAAATTCAACACAGCAACAGGTTTTAAGTTAACTTGTTCACTGCTGGTAGCAAAATCTTGTACACATATCATCAAAGCAAGGATAACAAAACATACTTTTAAGTAAATATCAATTGCTCGATATAGGCCATCATGAACAGTGCGTGCATGTGCTGGCAAGGTTTCTGCAATGACCATAAACTTAGAAAGCTTAAGGTTTGCATCAGGGGCAATTTCAGCAAGGTAGTTGTCCACTAATTTGGACACTTTAACTAACGCAGTTTGGGAAGGAGAATGAGGGCTGTCAGATTCAAAAACAGAAGCATCTTCTAGATCTTCTTCACTATCATCCTGCTGACAGAAGTTTACCAAGATTCTATGAACTGTATCAACATCAAATAAGGTATCACCTGCATGCCTGAAAGATGGAATCAAAACATCATCAAGAGTGGCAACATCTAGCTGTGATCCAATCCTTCTTTCAAGGTCAAGTCTAGAAGCAATTGTACAATCAAGCATCACTGCACTTCGAAGAAGCCCGAAAAGGAAATTGATTGGAACAACAAGTTTCTCAATAGGCAAAAGGCTTACAATGGTCTCAACCACAAGCTTCTCATGCAAAGTTGAGTTTGAATCAACTTTAGTCTGGCTAGATGGATTCCACAAGCAAGATTTCTTTGTCAATTCTTTTTGTGCATAATTCACAAGGGAAGCACCAATGCTCTCTGGCCTAACCCCACGGCATTTCATGGCTGTTATGACTCTTTGATACATGTCAATTCTTAAAATAGAAAGATCTTCTATCCACCAGTCACCATCACATTTGGCTTGCCTGCTCATGTGTAACCTCCCTGAGCTGCTATACTCTAACCGCGAAAAACTAGAAGCTATTTGCTCTGCACAAGTTTTTGATGCTATTGCATCAATGCAGCGGCTAACTATTCTTAGCTCATCAGCAAGAGGAAGTAGGCTTTCACACTGTTGCAAGACTTGAACACACATTTCAAGATTCTTGCAAACAATACTATCAAGATATTCCTCGGCACGCGATCCAAGATTGTCTTTTGAGAAATCTTCTGTCATTTCAAGGTAATCAGAAACACAACATAGCTGGGCAACATTTGTGGATGTTATCTCAAAGTTAATACCATAACAGAATTTGGCAGCCAACTCAAAGCATTCAGCACCTCCCGGTAGATTAAGAAGCTCAACTCTTGAGATATCAGAATCCCTATGTTCTGCAACTAACCTCCTTATTCTCCCACTTCGAGAGACAAGAGGAAACTTCAGACACAAAGTAATAACAATTAGAACAATCACAGACAGGGACTTCTGCATAGTAATTGTCATGTCTTTATTAAGAATCATAAAAAAAAAATTCAAATTAAACGAGCTAAGTACTTGCCTTGTGTAATGAAAATGTTCCTCCATTCACTTCTATAGTTATATCGCTTGGTACATCCCGAAAAATCCTACAAAAGGTTAATGGGTAAATCATTCTAAAGAAACAGTTTTGTTGCAACTATGAACTTGTGTAATTCAAGACTAACTTGGGATTTCAAGAGTTAGTTAGGAACATCACAGTCTCTTTATTGACTATAATCTCTTTAAAAGAACATATAAGCATGTAAGAAAATGATTTATTCTTTGCTTAGAAGGAAAAAAACACTCATAATCAATCATAATAAAAAGGTATTAATACCAACTAGGCAATTGCTTTGGAATTAAGATGTACATAAACATGTCCCTTATTTACAGGCATAAATGGCAACACTTCAACTTTTCTAAAAATGACAAGAAGCAGAAGAAATGAATAAGGAAAAAGTTATATGAATATAGCAAAACTGAGTTAAGTGGGCATACATTATTCAAGAACAAAAATGGTAGCAGTTTTGAAGTCCAATTATTAACTTTTTTTTTCAGTAAATGATATTACCTGCATTAATTCCGCAAAGGACCAACTAAAAAAGAAAAAGAAAATAAAATTGGAATCCTATTAATCTTATAGCTCAATTAATTAAATTATGAGATGAGTGTTTCTCATATTACAGGAGATAAAATTATCTCCTATACATACAAAAAAATGTGTTGGGTCCATGTTTTCTTTTTCTCTCTCTTCTCTTCACATGGGCGGAGCCTCACCCATTTTTTATGTGTATGTAGGAGATAAAATTATCTTCTACAACATGAGAAACATTAATCCCTCAAATTATTAAGATAACAACATCAATAACAGGCTTTATTGATATGATCATTGTCTGGCACTCTGGCTTAATAAGAAAAGAAAGTGCTCGTCAATATGTCCCTTAATCGAGAAAGAAAGAAAGAAAGGGAAAAAGTTTAAATCAACTTATACTACTAGAGATAAAATAATAACATTTACTATAAATACCATTATACCAGCTATAACAAAATCAGAATCATAAATAGAAAATACAGTTCACAACGATAAGAAGGATGGTGTTGTAATGTATCAAGATGTCCAGATCAACACTTTTAGCATCCAAATACAAAATAAAAAGCAATCCCATGCTCAAAGGAGAGAAGGCATGATATTTCATTGATAACACAGAAGATAAATGGTTGAGAAACATATAACATCATCTCATAACAATATTAGAACAGATCTCCTATCATTCCTTTTAAGTTCAGTAACAATAATCTTTAGCAGAATTCAAGTGATTAATTAGCATAATTATACTAATACATGACAGGCCACAGACCAGATGTTCAATAGATCACTACTAACAACACAATAAAATATTGAACAAAGAAAAAAAAAAAAAAAACTAGTCAGTGCCCATTACAGTAATAAGAATATCACAACAAAACAACATATGCACAAACAGAAAGTCACCCTTCAAGTAACAAGTTTTCTATGAAGGAAAACAAGAAACAAGCAAAACCCAACAACCTTGAACTCTAGAAAAGGACAAGCATGGGTAATTCACAGCATAAAAAGAAGAGGACTGAGAAAGCATGAAAAAAAACAAACCATTCATTGTATCTTTGGCGCGTACTCTTGTTCAAGGACAACTGCTGCTGCTGCTTTTCAGTACGGTCCATAGGGTGTGAGAAAAACCACCAAGGATAGTAAAACAGAACAGAATGTGAAGTGAATGATAAAAGTGCAGTAGTACTAGTAGCAGTAGTTGCAGTGGGTTTAAGGTAGCAGTGAAGTGGGGAAAGAGAGAGAAACTCAGTTGAAGATGTTCCTGTTGTGAGAGTTCATTGGTCATTTTGGTTAAACAGGAGTTGCTCATTGCATAGATTGCAATTCTCCAAAGCTATGGGCCTGTCTTGTGGGTCATGCTTTGTCATAATCTTGGAAGAGATTTAGACTATTAATATATTTATAAATTAAAAAATATATATATTTAAAGTAGACATTTTATCATGTATAGTGTGGTGCTATATTGCACCGACATCGACACGACACATGACATGATATTTTGATATGTTAATTTTAAAAAATATTAGATTTTGATACCTTAGAACAAGTTTTGATATTAAATAATATTTTTAATTTATGAATTATATATTATATTTAATATCCAATAATTTAACAAAAAAATAAAGTTAAATTTATAATACCTATTAATTTTGCAAAGAACCGTAAATATTACATATATTTATATTAAACTCAATAATATAATAATCGTAATCCAACGAATATAATAGTTGAAACTAAAAACGCAATACAATCTTTGAACTTTTTTTTGAGTCTCTAAAACGCGTATTGAAATGTCAAGGAGTGTCGAGAAGTGCTCTACATAATATGTGAAGTTTTTGAAACGTGGATGCATCATAGTATAGTGTACCCTATGAGTCAATATTTTAAAATTCAAACTGGATTAATCGGTTACATCATTAATAACTTATGTCTTGAATTTTATTATCCTTTATCCGATTTAAATATGGTTGAATTGTACTTGAAAAAAATTATGAATTTGATTGTAAGTTTAATTTTTAAAACATTATTATTAATCAATTTATTACGGTTGACGCACATTGAAAGACAATATAAACAAAAGAGAGTAGAATAATGCACTAAAAAAAGAGAGAGTAGAATAACAACACAACACAAAATGGTTGAATCAGAGAATAAATTTTTGCGTTATTAGCTGTTTGACGATTAACACAAATAATTAAAAAATTGTGATACCATGGATAGAATACAAGATTTATTATAACACTCTCTATATTGTGTATTGTTTTATGCATAATAAATTAGGACAATGAAAAAATATGAATTATTCTTTTTCTCTTTTTTATGTTGTAACAAAAAATTATAAATTTGTGTTATTCATTGAGTTATTTCTTTTTCTTTTTTTGCATTACTTATACTAATTTGGCAATAAAATAAAATAATTTTATTTATTTATTTTTTTGTCCTAAACTATTTTTTTATTGGTACGACAATCAATTTGTTTCGGAATCTTCTAGTTAGGTGCAAGAAAGAGACACTGATTGTGTGTGAGAGTTGAGTTGAGACACAACTATTTTTCTTCATTCGGTGCTTTTTTATTTTATCCGTGTCTTTAAACAGTTAAAGAGGCGCAAAAAGGTGGAGGGGTGCTTATAGGTTTTCCTTTAACAATGGAAAAGTCAAAAAATGATGCTATGAGGAATAGGAATGATAGCGGGAACAAAAGTAAACTTAGTTTTGACAATTTTGTCATGTTGGTGTTTCTGTCCCCTTTTACACCAAATTTCATCATTTTCTCTTCTGAACAAGTAATGTTTTGTCACCAAGGTTTGAATATTTTATTTGAATCTCCTCATTAAACATTTGCTAGTATCTTGTCACTAAGCAAATTACTTTTTGTGCAGAAATTATGGACTCCGTTGATAACGGTGAGTTTTTATACAAAACTTTATCTATTTTTTTTTTTTGTAACAAAACTTTATCTATTTTATTCATTTATTTTGACAACAATACAATAATCAATGTTATAAAAACTGATTCGATTATTGACTCAGTCGAAATACTAGTCATTACGTTATTGGTTCAACTAATGGGTCATATATATATATATATATATATATATATATATATATAAAAGACATGATCCTTTGATATTAAATCTTAACTAATGATTTATGTGAATTTAACAGTTATAATTTATATCTTTGACACCAAATCTTAACTAATGATTTCTATGAATTCAATGGTTATAATTCATTGTGTCATATTTATTAATTAATTATTAATTTTTAAGAAATTATAACGGTTAAATTGACGAAAATCAATCGTTAAGATTTGGTGTCAAATGATCTTATATATATATATATATATATATATGGAAAAACATTTCTCAAGTTGCTTGAGATAAGTTTATCTCTGGCCACCCCAAAATTATGTCGTTTTATTTATTTATTTTCTTATATTAATTGATTCACCTTTAAATGATTATGATTCCCTTTTTCTCTCTCTTCCTTTATCACCATTTATCCATCTTTGTCAAAATTACGTCGTTTTATTTATTTATTTTCTTATATTAATTGATTCACCTTTGAATGATTATGATTCCCTTTTTCTCTCTCTTCCTTTATCACCATTTATCCATCTTTGTACGGTTATGATTTAGTAGCCGGAGATAACATTGTCTCAAGCAGCTTGAAAAACGATAAGCCCATATATATATATGAGAAAAATATTTCTCAAGCTGCTTGAGATATATTTATCTCCGGTCACCCCAAAACTACGTCGTTTTGTTTATTTATTTTCATATATTAATTGATTCACCTTTGAATGATTATGATTTCCTTTTTCTCTCTCTTCCTTTATCACCGTTGATCCATCTTTGTACGGTTATAATTTAGTAGCCGGAGATAAAGTTATCTCAAGCAACTTGAGAAATGATAAGCCCTATATATATATATATATATATATATATATATATATATATATATATATATATATATGATATATGAGTCATGATTTTTTGATACCATTGTCAAACTAAAAAATTTAACATTAAATCTTAACCGTTGATTTTTGTCAATCTGACAGTTATAATCTATTAGATCGCACTTATTAATTAATTATTAATTTTTAATAAATTATAATCGTCGATTGACGGAAATCAACTATTGAGATTTTTGTCAAACTAAAAGTCAAAGGATCCTATTCCTATGTATTTATATAAAATAAATTCATACTTTATATTCAAAATTTTAAAAAATAATAATAAAACCTAATAATAAAATTATGTTCTGAATTTTAAAATATTGATACATTTGTATAAGTTTAAAATATAAATAATATAAGTAAAAGAAATTATTAATGAAAGAATGGAGATCAGAAGGAAAATATTGTTTATATAAAATAAGAGAAATATTATTGTTTTTTATTTAGAAACTTCAAAATATGAAATCAACTAATCTTATAAAATGGTCCAGATATATAATAATTATACTTTAAATAATAAGAATGGAACCTGAATTACGTATTCAAGTTTGGGATGTGGATGATGGTTCATCTGTCCTTTTTTAGGAAGATCACTGGGTGAATATTGGAGATAAACTTTCTAACAGAGCTATTGCTCAAATTTCCCCAATGGAGGCTGAAAAGAAAGTAATAGATTATGTTACTCATGATGGAGCTTGGGATTGTGAGAATTTATCTACTCTTCTTCCAGATGATTGTGTTCAAATTATTAGAAGCATGCTGCCTCCTCATGAATCTAATGGTATTGACAGAAAATGGTGGAATTTAGGTGGATCAAATGAAGTTTCTGTGAAAAATATCTATTATACCTTGTTAAATCAGAATAATATGAATGGTTTTGACAGAAAATTCTGGTCAGTTATTTGGAAATTAAAAGGGCCCAATCGTATAAGTTTGTTCCTTTGGAAGAATGCTCACCATCGTCTCACAACCAGGAACTTTCTGGCTAAGTTCAACTTGTGTCCCCCTTGTTGTCCTATTTGTAATCTTCAGGATGAATCTATTATTCATATGGCCCGCGACTATCCAAAAATTAAAAAAGTTAGGACTGATCTTTTGAGGCCAAATATGGTAATTGATTTTTTTAATACTGATTTAGATTCATGGCTGTTTTTGAATATTCAAAATGTAGTTATTTTATGCTTTGATGCCCCTTGATCGTTGGTTTTTGCTGTTACCGTTTGGTTAGATTGGAGGTGGAGAAACAATCAGGTCCATGGTGTGGAAGACAATTGGAAAGCTTATAAGGTGCAGTCCGTGGAAAATCTGGTGCGTATTCACAAGCCTGGATAACTAATAAGGGAACAAAGCTTACTACAAATTATACTATTGTTCCTATTAGATGGTTACCTCCGGATACATGTTGAGTAAATTAAACACGGATGGTGCAGAGAGAAGTGATGGTAGGGGTGCTGCTTGTGGAGGAATTATAAGAGATGAATATGGTTATTGGAAAGACGGATTTTCTTATTATATTGGTCACTGTTCAGCCTTTGGTGCGGAATTATGGGGCATTCTCAAGGGTCTTGAATTTGCTTGGACTAGAGGTTGGAGACGCTGCATCCTAGAAAGTGATTCAAAATCAGTTATCACTTTGCTCTCCAGGAATGGAAGAGTAGCTCGAGAGTCCCGTTTAGTGACTCGGATTCGAGCATGGTTACAAAAGAATTGGAAAGTTCAATTGGTTTATGTTTTTAGAGAAGGAAATAGTTGTGCAGATTGGCATTCTAGATTTCCTTTAGATTATCCTGTTGAGAATAATTTTTGTGTTTTTTCAAACCCTCCCCCTGGTATTTGGCCTTTTATTGGGCTGATTTGTCTTTGGTTTGTAATTTCAGAAGGATCTTGTTGAATTGATTTCTTTGGGGTGTTGTTTTCTAACCCCCTTAGATTACCAAAAAAAAAATGTTAGTTTTAATCATTCTCTCATTCTTTGAAAAGCTTTATAAAAGATTTTATATCTT
This sequence comes from Gastrolobium bilobum, assembly GCF_033153095.1. Classification (NCBI taxonomy): domain Eukaryota; kingdom Viridiplantae; phylum Streptophyta; class Magnoliopsida; order Fabales; family Fabaceae; genus Gastrolobium; species Gastrolobium bilobum. The sequence goes on along the minus strand of NW_026897857.1, from coordinate 132,369 downwards.
TATATTTATATTTATGTAATATTGATTTGATTGTAAATAATTTTAACTTTTACAAGTGATTTTAAAGTTAGAATTTCTTAATACTTAATGTGTTTTTGATATTGGATGGTGGTATATACACTTTTAATTTTTAACTTAAAGATATAGATTATAATTTTTTTGTTTTAAATTAAAATGAATATAATTTTTTATTATTAATAATGATGAATATTAATGAAACAAACATTTTATTGTAAATTAATTAATTAATAAAAATAAATCTGCATACATACGAATAGAAGAAAAAATGGTATATGAAAAAATATGAAAATATAAATGCAATTTCAAATTATTAAATTTTATTTTATTTTTTAAAAAAACCTTTCAGTTTTCAATGCAACTTACATGCAATGCACAAATTAATTTATTTATTACTTATAGAAAATTGAGAAACTCTTACAGTTGTATTCAATTTGGGGAAAAATCAAAACTACTATTTCCTTAAGTATCAAATTACGGGTTTCTCGAAAGCTTTATTAAGATCACAATGCTCTTAGTGCCTTTATTCTCGGTAACAAATTGAGAATAAGTCAAGGATGACCACTTATTCTTCAGCAACAATATCCATCCATTTCCTCAGGTTCATGATTTTTTGTTTTCATGTAATTTGGTGTAAGTTCTCACAAAATTTTATATATACAATTGAATGAATGGGAGTATACTAATGTAACACCCCATTTTAAAATCGGTTTGTTAACATTACGTGTGACATTAAGCGCAATTACGATCACAACAATTGAGTTAAAATATGCAGATAAACTTTTTCTTTTCGTAAATAAACATTTATGTTTCAAATTAATTCCATAATTAAAATAATTCCCAAAAACAATTGTAATCATAACTTAAATAATATATGGGACACTTGATGTTTATTTAAGTAAGCCATATGTTTCTCCCACAAAGTGTCAAGTAGTCCCCTTAGACCAACAAAGCTGAAAACTCAATTTATTCATGTTCAGCACTAAACTGTCTTCACTTTTTATTACATTGGAAATTGTCTACTTTCTTTATGATTCTCATCTCCTACTATGTTATAGATCTCTTCGTTAGCTACGTGTGGATTCAAATCACGCTCAATTTGGAGTACCGTAGCTTAAATTATGAATTTTCTAAGAAAATAGTGTTAAACTCATATGGGCCCAGCACTGATAGTGCTAGACTAGCGTCGAAAGTGCCACGAAGCGGGATTGCTCCAGTTTGACGACGCTAATAGAGCTAAGAATAGGGAATTAGAACCTATTTTGATATTTTACCCATAACATGGTTTATACTTATCCAATTGGCACAATCTTGGTCTCATTGGAAAGATAAGAAAAAGATCTATAACTTCCAAAAAGATCAAATGATCCAAATCTATCATATAGGATATGAAAAATGGACCACAAGATAAGGTATCCTTATATTTATATTGATTCCCAACCCAATTATCTTCTTTCACCTAATCAACGTTGTATAACTACTATAATACATAATCCTTATCATTTCAAGGCTCACATGATATCAAAATAGACATCCATACCCTTCCATCATATATGCAATAAGTACAAGATTACACAATGTCCAAATGTCTTTAATACATAATCATGGAATTTAGCTACAAAATACTATGCTCAAATCCTTGGCTCTCTTCAACAACATGAGATAGCAAGGGGGTGAGCATAGGCTAAGTCCACCAAAATAAAGCATGATGTATATATATCAAATGACTATCAAATGTAAATCCTATACATGTTCATATAACATATACATAGGGTAATTCCAAAAATATTTTTAAGCATGTCATCTACATATGCAGTCTACTATGGCCTCCTGCCATCGGATGCTCCACATCATCTATACCTGAAAGGGGATCCCCACAACACGGGGCGAGATATACATATATATCTCAGTAAACTAAGGGGTCCTTGGAGGATTTCTCCACCCCAAAATTCACTAGGAATAAAAGAATGACATTATGACAATAAAGCATATAAATATATAACTATGCAATGTATGCAATAATGAATCTACTGGCCAGAGATCTACAATGAATGCATTACACAAGGAAGTAACTGTCTTGCAACATACCATGCATAAGGAAACAACAGTCTTATTCTTCACACAAGGAAACAACCGTCTCGTGTGGTACACAAAATAATATACACAAAATGCTATGCCAAACAATTCATGCAATTTACATATACCACAATCCACTCGAGACTTGGTGGAATAATAAAGGGATAAATCTCAAGGTCTGAAAGCTTATCTGTAAACTAATAACTACAGATTCTCCTCAACATAATTCAATTCAACCAACCGTTTGCTCCAAGATGCAACTCAAATAGCTATGCTACCAATCACCTATTAACAAGGTAATAATGAGTCAATCATACATTTTGGCATGAATATATCAATATTCATAACTACCTTAGAAAATTTCACACATCCACAATGTGTCATGACTTACTTAGGCTTGAAATTGTTGAAGTGCCCAAACCAACATCCATTGGCTCATCCAATGTTTGTCCCACCAATTGTTCACTTGTTTCACACCTAGATTACAATGAATATACATCAACAACCCATGCAATTTACTTGGGACTCAAGTAATCTCACTCTCCAAGCATGAAATTTTAGAAAATGTCATACTATGACTAAATGAGGTTTTCAATTTCTTTTCATAGATTAATCATCATACTTAACAACATTTCCAAAGGAGTTAAGCATAGCATAAGCTCAAACTACCACTACCCCAACCACATTTTTCTTAAAAAACCTAAAAATGAAATCTTCATAAAACTCAATGAAAGTGGGATTTCAAAACATTAACTCACCTAGAATCCTCCCCAAGAGTGTTCTTCAACCTTCCAACAAGAAAGATGAAACCTCCAAAGCTCTATTACAATGAAGGGGGCACCACTTTCTCCAAGGGTTTTCTCTCAATCTAAGGTTTTTTTATGGATTATGGATTATAGGTTATGTAGAGGAGGAGAAACTAAGCACTTTTGCTCTTTACTCCATATGATTCCATCAAGTATTAAGGAAGTTAGGTTTTAGAGCATTTGAGCTACGGCTTCTTAGTCTTCAAAAGAAAAATCGATGAAGGAGATGAAGTTTTGGAAAAGTATTGTATTTCCACCTTTTAAAAAGCATAAAGCAACTTCTCTTCTATTGACTTCCACGTCCTCTTTTTCATTTAAATTCTAATTCCAATTATAATTGTTTTCTTAACTTTGGCATATAATCATGATTCTAAAATCCATCAAGGTCGCTACAATAATGTTGAATCACATTATTTAATAGTTTCAGGTATAATTTACTTAATTATATTTTTACCCCAAAACTTACAGTAATTGCACTTTTATCCCAAAAGTGATTTTAATTCATTTAATTAAGCCTTTTACCTAATTAAACTCACTTAAATGGTGTCTTCCTACGTGAACACACTCCACATTGGTTGACCCACTTATTTTATCTACAATGTGCTTAATAAATATTTAATCTAACCTTAATATTAAGCCTCTCACTTAATTAATCTAATTATATATGATTAAATACTTAACCCAATGCAATTTAGCATTTAATTTAGGTTAGGGTTATTATAATTAATACTTAACATCATTGCTTACGTTTAATTGTCAATAATACAAGTTTGAAAATTAGAGAATATTTAGTGATCTATACAATTTAATTAATTAAAAATTAGTCACAACATATTTAATTATTTAAATTATATATTTAGAGCATCTAGATCACCTAAGATAGATGATATTAATTATAATAAGCCATATACAATATAATAGATATCATCCCATAGGAATTTTTATTATAATTTTAATGATTAATTAGGATAAAATATTAAGTTATATTCTTGATTTGCTCATATATCAGGAACTATAATTGACAATTTTATCATGATGTTTATATGAATTTAATTGAATTAAAATTTTAGACCAGAGACAAATTTTATGTCGATAAATCATAATTGTTTAAGCATGATTTACATTGGTAAAACATGCATGATATATTATTATTTTTACCTCAAATTTTGATTATAAGCATATAGGGAAAAGTTTAAATACCCCCATATGATTTCCTTTGAATCACTTACCCCTCCCCCTCGATTTTTTTTATCATTTACCACCATGTGCTTTTTTTTCATCCAAGTTCCTCCTTAACAGTTTTATAGTTTCTAATTAATATGACTATTTTACCCTTCTTAGAAAGATACAAGTGAGTATTAATTAAAAACTCTTTCACTGTTAAGGAGGGACTAAGAGGAGAAAAACATAAGGGGATAAATGATAGAAATAAAAATCATAGGGGAGTAAGTGATTCAAAGGCAAACCACTTGGGGGTATTTGAACTTTTTCAAAGCATATATGTTGAATTGTTTTTTGCAGGTATACAACCTATAAATTCCATTGATGTTCTGGAATTGAAAGTGGACAATTAACTAGTTTGGAAGAAAAGAATTCTTTTGAGGCTATGGTATATGAACATTAATTATGCAATCAGGAAACTTGAACCCCCGACAATTATTGAGAATAGTGAGACAAAACAAGTATATCTATATAAAAATGGGAAAGATCCAATCGCCTCTGTGTAATGTTCATTAAGATTAAAATTCAGCTGGTATTAGACGTTCGATGGAAAAATATGATGATGTTAGGGTACTCCTGAAGTTCATTGATGAACAATTTAAGAATTCAGGGAAGGCATTGACAAGTACCTTTATAATGAAGTTTTCTTCCACGAAGCTCATTACTCTGAGGGGTGTGCATGATCACCTCATGCAAATGGGAGATATTGCAGCTCAGCTGAAAACTCTGGAGGTAGGTATGTTAGACTCTTTTATGGTCTACTTTATTCTAAATACTCTCTCATCCCATATGGTCCCTTTAAAATCTCTTATAACACACATAAACACAAATGGTTTATCAATGAACTCATGACCAAGTGTGTTTAGGAGAAGGGAAGGCTGCAATTGGAACCAGGAGAGATTCTTTGATGATGACCGAAAAGAAGGATAATAAGAAAGGCTATAAGATAAGAACAAGGGAAGTGGTAAAATATCACCCCAAGCTGGAATTCAGAAAGAATCCAGGTGTTTTTTCTGTAAAAAAAAGGGGCACATAAAGAAAGATTGTTCTAAATTCAAGCTATGGTTTGAAAAGAAAGGTACGCTGACCTCTTTAGTTTAATAAGAATCTAATATGACTAACATTAATCATAACACATGGTGGATTGATTCTTGTTCTATAATCTATATTTTGAATACTTTGTAGGGTATGGAAAACCTAAGGAAGCCAGTGGGAAGTGAACTATGCATCTATTCATGAAGCAAGATGAGTTCACCTGTGGAGGATATTGGGGCTTTTAATTTTATTTTAAGTTGTGGTTTTATTTTGAATTTGGAAAAAGACTTTTTATGTTCCTAGTTTTTCTAAGAACTTAATTTCAATTTCAAGACTTGTATCTTTTGGTTATTCCTTTTCATTGTATGAGACATCCTTCAGTTTGTTTTCTACGTTTGTTGGGAATAATACATTATCTGATGGTCTTTTCTATATTAATTTGCAAAATGATACTGCTTATGATGCTATGCATGTTAATATTGGCAGGAATTTATATGTTATGAATGAAGATTCCTTTATTTTGTGGCATTGAAGATTGGGACATATCTCCATTCAGAGAATTAAGAGATTAGTAAATGATGGTGTACTTTGTACTTTAGATTTTGAAACTTACTTAATTTGCATTAAGGGAAAGCAAACAAACAAGTACAAAAAAGGTGCCAAGAGAAGTACCGAATTATTAGAAATCATACATACAGATATTTGTTATCAAGACATGGACGCATATGGTCAAAAATACTTCATCTCTTTCACAAATTATTATTCACGATACATGTACCTCTACATGCTTAATAATAAGTATAAAGCATTCGATACCTTTTAGGTATTTAAATTGGAAGTAGAGAAATAATGCGATAAGCAAATTAAGATTATGAGGTGGGTTAGAGGTGGAGAATAGTATGGTAGATACACCAAAGATGGACAACTGACCCGTTTGTTAAGTTTCTTGAAGAGGATGAGATAGTTGCCTAATACACCGTGCATAGTTCTCCAAATCAGAATAGTGTAACAGAAAGAAGAAACCGATCATTAATGGATATAGTGCAAAGTATACTTAGTAAGTCCAAGCTTCCGAAGTCCTTATGGATTGAAGCATTTTAAAGATAGATATGTACATATTGAACCAAATTCCAACTAATGTTGTCTCAAAGACGCCATTTGAGTTATTTAAAGGTTGGAAACTGAGTTTGCAACAAGTATGTATTTGGGGATGCACGTTATAATAACCCGAGTGATTAAATTATGTAATTAAAAATTATTCAATAATTAAAAGAGGTTAATTAGATGAAAAATCTAATTACTGATTAAGTTACTTTTCGGGGTAAAAATACAAAAAGTAAAGGTTTTGGGGTAAAAATACAATTAAGCAAAATTACCCGAAACATAGAAATAGTTTAACGAAACCCTCTTATATAATTTTATGAACCCAAAACTCATATGTTAGATATTCTCGGTTATTAGTTGGGAGAGAGAGCTAAGAAAGAAGGGTAAAATAGTCTTTTATCATTTAAACACTTTGACTTTAGTCAAAAACCAACAACTCACATTCTCTCTTTCCATTTCTCCTTTCATTCACATGCTTGTCCTTTATCTTGACCGTGAACTTCACCATTTCTCCCCTCTTTTAGTGGCATTTGCCCAAGCTTTGGGAAGAAAGGCATCTTAACTTCATCTTTTCCATCACACCCACCCATGGAAACCAAAATCCATGCACAATTTTCAACTTAGAAGTTTTTATTTGGAAGAAAAACCCATTCTACTTATACCCATTTGTGCAAAAGTTAAGGGTGGAGCAAGGAGGGAAGATTTTTGATAACCCTTGAGTTTATCATGTTTTAGGGCTAAATAGTACATGAATTACATAGTCAAATGCATGAAAACTTAGGTTTTATTGCGAAAAAGCATGAAAGTTGGATATTGAGCTAACATAATTTTTTTTTTTTGCGTGTTTTGAAGGTGAATTGACATAAACTTGGGCAAAAATGAAGCAAAGGACTTAGAAGAGAAGATTGAAGATCAAATGAAGTCAACAAAGTGTATTCCAAAAGCATTATTGAAGATTGGAGCAGCACACTTTAGCGCCATACAACGCGCTAATGAAACAAAAATGGCCAAATTCTCCGAGTTGCCCAAAAAAAATGAAATTCCTTGGAAGAGCGCGCTAACACGCGCTATCATAAAGAAATTTCCCTTCAAAGAGCGCGCTAAGGCAGAGATTCAAGGTAATTCAGCACGCTACTAGCGCGCTGACACAATCCAAATCAAGGCCCAATTCATAAATCCACTTAGGGCACGAACCAATTACCTATAAAAAGGAAATTTCAACACCAATTAAGCAGCTTTTTATAATTCTGGTTAAGGAATCCTAATTTGGTGATAGAAATGCGTCTTTCATGCTTTGGAGCATTGGGAGCAGGTTGATTTCAAGAACACGCTAAGAGTTTTAAGGATTCACCACGCCATCACTCCAATGGAGTTTAGGGAATTTTCTTTACTTTCTCTTATTTTTGATTTCGCTATGCTAGACTAGATTTCTACATAGTTAGAGGTAGATGGAACCCAATTGAATCCTTATGTTTATGGATTAAATTGTTTCTGTAATTTTCTTTTTTATAATTGAATGAATTTATCCATGATTAATGCTTTCTATAAGTTTGCTCCTTATAGATTGATTTAGGAGAATTGTATGACAATAGGGATGTTGGTGCATGAACCTTGATTTGATAAATTCATCATAGTCCTTGTGATCTAGGAATAGACATAGGTCAATTATACAATCTTTAGATTCTTGCACTTAATGCATGTTTTCTTGAGAAATAACCGAGGAACTAAGGTTCTTTCAATATCACATAGAATTAGGGTAACAACGGATTGAGCCTTAATTCAATTAGTGGAATTGATTGGCAATATATTAAGGGCACTTACTTAACAATTGAATTCATAACATAAGAAAGAAATTGGGGAAAGTCAAAACCCTAACTACACTTTTTCTTAATTGTCAAAAACACTTTCTTTTAATTGCTTATCTTTAATTCTGAATTTTTATGCTTTTTGATCACTCTTAGTTTAAATTCAAAGTTCTCGTTATTGTTTATCCAAATAAAGCGCGAATAGTGAACTAGTGTTTAAAATTTAATCCTCGTGGGAACGATCTCGAACTCATGTACACTTTTATTACTTTTACGACCGGTGCACTTGCCGAAGTAGCAACAAGTTTTTGGCACTGTTGCCGATACACTTTTATTAGTGTTTGATGCTCATTTGCATGAAATATGACATGTTTTACTTGTTTTTAATACCTGCGCATCAAAAGTGAACTTGAAGGTGGTGGAATCTCCAAGGACCTTAGTTTATTGAGATTTTTATCTCACCCTATTCGGGGGATATATTTCAAGACCTCAAGCGAAAGGAGCATACTTATTCCCTTTAGGGGGCGTTTGGTTGAGGATAAATTTTTTGAATACCAGGGAAATATAATTGATAGGGAAATGGTTGGAAAGTGAGTTTGGTAGGAAAATGTAAAAAAAGTTGTTTGGTTGGAAAAAATTTACCGAGCAAATTAGGTAAGATTTATAAAGTCTATGTTTGGTTTGAGGTAAAATATAGATGGGGAAATAAGTGACAATTACGAAAATATCCTTGTTTTCCATTGATTTGGTTATTCCTTTTTTGTGCCTGTACATATAAAATAAAAAACAAAGATTTTTCAATTTTTTTATAAATCTGTACCTGGAAATAATTAAATAAAATAAAAATACTGAATGGAGTACTCTTTTATTATTAATCATATAACATGATTTTTTAAAAATCCCTAAACCAGTACCGAAAAGGAAATCGAAAATATTGTAAATAGACAAATAAATGGGCTCTCACAAAAGAAACACAAATCATCCATGCTGGCAATCCTCAACTCTCTGATCAAACCAATTAGAAACAAGCACACCATTAATTTTTGCTTCCTCTATTTCTCTCATACGAGATCGTTTTGTTGCAGTTTAGAGGGAAAACAAAAAAACCCAATCTTCAATCTCCGCCGGTAGCTCTCTTCGACCTGCGACCTGCTCCTGAAGGATTAAGTTTCTTTGTGTTTTTGCTTTCAATACTTAGTCTTTATTTGCTCTGATTTCAAAAAAAGTAAAAAGTAAAAGAAACAGTCTTCTTCTCTCTATTTCAATGATGGTCGTCGATGATAGAATAAGCGATAGGGATGACTATCTCGAAAAATGAAGTTTCTTTGTTTCTCTCTCTCTTTCAATGATGGTTGCCAATGACAACAGCCAACTCCTTCTTCTCTCCCACTCTTCTTTATGTGGCTTTCAGAGGGTATATTTGGTTGCTTTTAGAGGGTATAATGGTCTGGAATATTTTGCCAAAAAGTGGTTTACCCATCTATCCACAAAAAACCACCTCCAACATCTCTTTCTAAACAGTGAAAAAAGCTAGCATTCGAAGACAATATTGAAAATGCTACGCAAATAGCATGGCTGGGGAAGCTGAGTGAATCTGTTGAACCAAACAAGTGCAAAGTGGATTGCTTGCTTCATTTGCATAGGGAAATCTTAAAAAACCGTAAACCAAACACCACCTTAGAGTATTTTGATGATATCGACATGTATTTTGGAGAACTTTTGTATAGCCATATATTTTGTAGAAGCTTTGGTATTGTTTTTATTAAAAGCTTATAATTATGGCATATGTAATTTCATTGAGTTTGAGTATAACATTTTGTAATTAAAATGCTTAAGGATATGTATATGAGATTTATGACATTTCCTTTAGAATTCAAGTATGAAAATGTATAAGGATGTATATGATATTGAATTGATGGTTTGATGCCAAACTTGATGATTTAATGAATGGGAATGCATTTTAAGATAATGGATAACTAGATGAATGTATATTGCATGAGAAATGGTCAATTAGGTGATAAGTGGGCATTAGAGGCATCCTTTGTTAGCCAAGTGTAGCAAGGAGTTGTCATTTTTTGTATTCTAGGTTTGCTCGCTGATTTTGCTCACTCCAGCAAGCATTGTAGTGAGCAGAACATGGGGAAAAGTCATCCTCTAGACTTGCTCACTAGTGAAGCTCGCTCCAGCGAGCAGAGTTAGAAATAATAACTATTATAAGCTTGCTCGCTAGGTCTGCTCGACAGCGAGGGTTTTAGCAAATGGATACATAGCACAGTAAAATGCACATATTTTGAGCTAAAGAGCTATAAATTAGTGAGACTTGAACCTATGTAAAACTTACTCAAAGACCTATAAATATATAAAACCTTAGGACCTTTAGATAAATGAATAAGTCCAGGTTCAGTTTTGAAGTTGTTACCCTATTTTTGGAAGTTTGGTTTTAAACAGTTGTTTTGTAAGTTACATAACTCTATTTATACCCAACGAAATGAATCATGCTATACCATGTTGGAAAGCTTAAGATGTCTAGTTTAACATAATAAAGTATTAGAATTGGTGGTGGAGACATGTAATCCCAGTTTTGGAAATAGTATTGGTTGTTCAGTGCTTAGTATGACGATAAAGTATATTTCTTTTGTTTGTCCTTCAGTGGAAGGACTTGTTGACTCTATTTCGCTATTAGTAGAGTTTAATATCATGTTAAGTAAAGGAAAAAAGTTTACTCATATTTCATAAAGTGAATAATTGACAAAGTAAGCTACTCTATTATTGATTTCTTAATTATTAATGTTGCGCTTAATATCATAATGAGTTAATACACTGGGTGCGCACTAGGTGTTACACCTGTATGAAGTTAGAATCTATAACCGACAAGAAAAGAAGCTAGACCCAAGGACTATTAGCAGGTATTTCATTGGATATGACAAAAGGTTTAGATAATCCAAATTTTACTGTCCATCATACACTACTAGGATTGTGGAATCAAGAAATGTTAAATTTCTTGAGAATGACTTCACTAGTGGGAGCGATTGATGCATAGACTTTATTTCTGAGAAAGATCATTCAGTTGCTCAATCGTCTACTTTAAGTTTGAGATTGGTTGTTGTTCACAATACCCTTCCAGCTCAACTGGTATTGTACAACTAGTCATGCAAGATCCATAACCCGCTGATAATCTAGTAGATCAAGTTGCTCATGAGGAACAAGAAGATATTGTTGATCAACCAGTTGAACAACAAGTTCCTCAAGAAGATAATGAAACAACATTGAGAACATCTATCAGAATAAGAAAATTGACGATACCAAGTGATTTTGTTGTGTATCTACAAGAATCTGACTATAATATTGGAGCTGAAAATTATCCTGAAACATTTTCAGGAGCGATGAATTGTAAAGATGAGGAGTTTCATTTCTAGGCTTAGAGTTATGGATTCTATTTCTAGGCCATTAAGGATATATTGTGATAATTCACTTGTTGTTTTTATGGCTAAGAATAACAAAAGTGGTAGTCGAAGCAAGCATATTGACATTAAATATCTAGCCATAAGTGAACGTGTTAAAGATATTACAGGGGTTATTGAGCATATTAGCACTGAATTAATGATTGTTTATCCTTCAACTAAGGACATGCTGCCATTTAAATTTAAGAATCATCTAGAAAGGATGAGGCTTAGTTCCCTTACGTGATTTTCATTGATATTATGAAAGTCTACTTGTGATATTTTTACAATTGTTTATTATGAGAAACATCAATAAAGTTTGGGCCTAGAATAAACATTGAGTTATATGGGCTTAAGAAATATAATGAAGTGTTATACATTCAAGATAATACTTGCATATATTAGAGGACTTATCGCCATGATTCATGTATTTTGTTTCTCATATAGTTTATGACAGGATATGTGGATCAAGTGTGAGAATGTTTTTGCCTTTATTCTTGGTAACAAATTGAGATTAAGTCAAGGATGTGGTCCACTGGTTTTCAGCAAAAGTGCCCATCCACTTTCCCACTTTTTCAGCAATAGTCATGCACAATGGTCAAAAAACCCTGCATTGATACCGTCTTGCCCCACCATAGAGTCTTTTGGGTTTCGTGGGATTGCTAACGTGCTTCGTCTGATGGAATTTGGGATGAGAAAACTTATTGCGCGTTGGTTTTGGTGCTTCAACCCAACCAACGGGTTAACCCGTAAACGGATTTAACCCGTATTTATATGGGATGGGTTACAATTTGTAACCCAACCCACTATGCATGATTGACTAGAGAGATCAGCTCAACGAGTTGGATCTGTTTGTCAATAACTTGTAACCCTATCCATTACCAATGATTAATTAGAGGGACCAACTTACTCGGTTGGCTCTACTGATAATTATTACGTTCTCTTATTTTTTTTCGAAGAAAAATAATTTTTTATTTTATTTTTTACCAAGGATAAAGAAACTAAAAACTTTAATTTTTTTTTTCCAATCTTTATCTACAGGCTATCGGTTCATTCTCTGTAATAGAAAATAAATTAGTTTCATCAAATATACTTTTTAATTATTTCTATTTTCCAAATTAAAAATACAAAAATAATATTTTTAGAAATATTATCATTCACATCATAAATCTGAAACTGATTTTGTAGATCGAGGGAAGGATTTCAAAATTGGTATTGCTTCGATTCACAAAAGGGAAAATCGAGTGGGAGTAATTGTTTCAAAGGAATAAAAGAAAACCTAATTCTTCTTTTGCACCTGCATTTGATTTCCCTTTCCACGTGAAAGAAAGCAAAAATATAAAGGTAAAAAAAGAGAAAGAACACTCAAAACTTGGATGGTGATGGGTGCGCCCACTTTTGATAATTTTATGATTTATGATTGCCCACCACCCACTCTGTGGGACACCAGTGGAGTTAATGAAGTGGGGTCTCATGGTCCTCTATGATCACATTATAGTATTGATATGATATGATATCATATCGTCCACTACTGGTTCCATTCCTTTCATGTAGATGGAAACAAAAAAAGTTCGGGGTCCAAGTCAAAGTGTATTAAGAGCCATGCGTGGCATATATGGTGATAGAGACAACAATATGCATGGTGGGCAGGATCCCTAAAGTCATGGACATGTGCATTTGTATCGTTACATTAATAACAATTGTTCATGTTATTAAACTGATTACATGGAAGTACCAAAAATTTATATTTCTTTATGCACTTTTTAATACTTTTCTACCTGTTTTCATTGATATTTACAAATTAAATTATTTACAAACTTTTATAATTAAATATTAATTATTGATTATTGTCGATCTAACAGTTATAATTGATTGAGTCACACTTATTAATTAATTAATAATTTTTAATAAATTATAATCATTAGATTGATGGAAATCAACGTTAAGATTTGGTTGTAAGAGTTTGTAAACAATTTAGTTTGTAAATATGATCAATTTATATCGGTGTAAGAATAATAAATCTTACACTCAATCTCAACTGTTGATTTTTGTCTATCAAACAACTGCAATTAATTGAATTGTTCTCATTATTCAATTATTAATTCTCAATAAATTATAACCGTCAGATGTCAAAAATTAACGGTTAAAATTAAGTGTACGATTTATTATTCTTGCACCGATGTAACAAGATTATGGCCTATATATATATATATATATATATATATATATATATATATATATATATATATATATATATATATAGGATCATTTTACACCAGTGTAAGTTACACTCTTAATCTTATCCATAGATCCTACTTATATCTAAGGGCTCTAACTTTTTAGTAATATGAGTCATTAGATACAAGTGGATCAATGATCAAGATTGAGTGTAAGACTTATATATATATATATATATATCTACAAACTTACAAACTAAACTATGTCTTACCAGTAAAACTTCATTCAATAGTGTTTATCAGTAAGAGATAGTGTAGTTTGTAAATAAAAAAAGTACTTCATTCAATAGTGTCTATTAGTAAGAGATAGTGTAGTTTGTAAATAAAAAAAGTTTGTAAATATAACATTCTCCTATATGTATATATACATATAGAGGCAGGATCCTTTGACACCGGTGTCAAATTTTAAAATTTGACACCAAATCCTAACGGTTGATTTTCGTCAATCAACGGTTATCATTTATTGGGAATCAAACTTATTAATTACTATTAATTTCCAATAAATGATAACCGTTGATTGACGGAAATCAACGGTTAGGTGTCAAAGGATCCTATCCCATATATATATATATAAAATCTACTTTTCCCGAAATAAAATTTTCTCTGTGTTTAAATTTAACAAATATCTTAAATTTTAAAATTACAACTTACGATAAATAGTATAAATTAATATATTACTAATATTTTTAAATAAATTATTAGAACTAATAGTAAAACATCTCTCAGCATTTATATTAATTTTAATCTCTATTCTTATCGGTGCAAGATTGCATTGTTCTCTCTCTCTTTATTAGTACAATATTTTCGAGTCACTAGATGAAAAAAAAATTAATAAGAACAAATTAGTCGTAAGTCTAAATAACAACTCGTGAAGTGTCTCATATATAACTGATGAATTAATTATCTGTTTTTTTTTTTTTTTTATTGTTAATACCGATTCCCCCCATCATTAATTCCATTGAATTGAAGGCTTACTAAATTTGTGAAAGTGGGAGAGAAAATCAGAAAATGAATAAGCAAAGGATCAAACTCATAATATAAAGCGCAACACTGTAAAGATTGTGGTCCATATAAGTTATCATTTCAAAGGATTGCTGGTACTTGAAATTTTCTATTACTGTGTTAAATTAGGATTCTATTGGTTAATATTCAAGTAAGTGTTACTTAAATTTCAAGGTTTTCTTGTCTTAATCCTTTATTCATCAACCTGTACTGATCAGTTGATGATGGAATATGATTATATTAACTAAAAACGTCTATAGTTTGTTGTAAGCATATGGAATTGAAAATGAATTTTTTTTTTTTTTGGTTTCGCAAGGTATCCTGCAGCCGACAACCGAAGAGTAATCCTTTCGAGGCAGGAGATCACATTAAGTGAATAAACCTCTCTCAACAAAATCTTTTCTATACGCACGATCAGGAATCGAACCCCTGTCAGTATGATTCTTAAGGAACCCAGTTATCTACCAACTGTGCTTTGTTGGTTGAAAATGAAAACTTTGGTTTATAGCATGGAAGACAATTTTAAGTTTGCAGCATTAGTAGAAAACTTAACAAAATTACCAACTCTTTTATCGATGGCTTCTAAGTCAATGTTTGTGACTTTTGTGACGAAATGCATCAAATTAATGGTTTATAAAATGTCACAGGATTTCAATCTCCTTTTCTTATTGGCTTAGTATAAGTTCTCAAAGTTACCAAGCGTAAGGATTTCAGTGCAATAGGCAATAGCCACTAAGTAAATAGCTAAGGCTCATTTTTATATGGAATAAATAGCTAGGACTCATATTTGTTTTTGTTTATCATGGATGTCAAATGTCAATTACTTAATATCTATCATATATAAATAATTTTGAAGTTAATTTGACCCACTTTTAGTGTATTTCTTTACTATATTTTCACTAATAATGTGCTGTCATATCTTAACAGAGTTCGTCCTATCAGATGATTTAACCATAATAAAAAGAAGACTCTTTCCGTAATATGGGTGTAATACATGATTAAAAACAAAAAATAATAAATTATAATTAAAGAAGTTCTATGGTTTTAGTCTTAACATTGGTTTTTAATTGTCCATAGACCAGTAATACCATTTTCTGTTCATGGACCTTTTATTTTATTTTATGAATTCTGTTTTAGGTAAAATATGAAAACTATAACATTCCACATCAGACTCGAAGTATCACATACATACACCTTAAAACTTTCAAGGATAACTCAGTTGGGAACTGAGTGTCCAAAGATTTGCTTTGGTCAAGAGTTCAAATCTTAGCTAAAGCAAATTCTTGAAATTCTTTAGGGGCCAGAGGGAAACCGTCTCCCCATCGAAGGGGTATTAGTTTCACCCTTCCTTCTATGACAGTAGTCCAATGCATCCTCTGTTTCAATGAGGAGCTAACCTTATGAGCTGTACTCCAAGAACAAGGTATCTGGAGGAGGTTGTGTGGGGATACCTGCAGATTATCTACTAAAAAAACACTCAATAGACATGTGAGTATAGCTCTAAAAGGAAGATAAAATGAAAAAATTTGCAGCCTTGAATTTACTTATAACCGCAGATAAGCATGTATAAAAACATAAAAACTTATTTTCGCAGAAGTATACAAGTTATATGCATCAAACTCATTATAATCCGTGAATTTATGCATGTTGTTTTTATAAGAAACATGTGATCAATATAAATGTTTCATATGCGCATATAAAAGCCCTACCTTTGTATAATGTATAGCTGCATACCTTTGATCACTATAGAGACGGGTTGCATCTTCAACTATAATCCACACTATCAACTTGAGGGCTTGTGAGAACTCTTCTCGCAGGAAAAACTCCTTCCCTTGGACAGTTGTCTCTCACACAAGAAGGGGCTATCCTATTACTAAGGTGATTCCTTGGGATCTAAGTTATTTGATTGTGTAGCTTGGAATGCAAGTAAGTGAGGAAAAAGAGGAAGAAAATGAAGCTCATAGCTGCCCAAGTTTGTTCTTGGCAGCCAAGTTTTGCTAGGGTTCATAAAAAAGATGAACTCAATAGTCATGGTTGAACCATGATTCTCTTGCTTCATAAAATTTGAATTTGAATTTAATAACTAGTAGTCTCCTAGTTTTGAATTCAAGTTCTAAGACTACTTCAAGTCAAATCCTATATAGGATAAGTGTATATCTTAATAAGATTAAGATAAGGATGAAATTTAAACAATTTAAATTTCAAACATTTGATTCATTCAAAATTCAAACTAATTCAAATTTTAAACAATTATAAGATCTTTATCTTATCCTTATCCTATTCAAATTCAAAATTTAAATTAAGATAACGATAAAATTATTTTTTTGATTCAAATTTTAAATTTAAACTTGACTAACACTTGATCCAATCAAGTGCATAAAGTATCCATCTCTATGGCCAAATCGGACAAGAAGTTAGTTCCTCTTAGGCCTAACTAGTTTGCGCCCTATTGGACTCACGCATATGTGTTCACGACACATGGCCCACTTAACACTTGCCTGATCCTATCACACAAGATCTATACTATACTCTTATAGGCCCAAAACCATATTCTAGTCCAAGTCAGTGGGTGACCTATTAGGCCCAAATATCCACTAACATAAATAAGCTTGGGCTCATTAAACGCCTTTAATGGGCCCAACTCATTTAATGACCACACAGAGTACTAGCAATACTTTGTGACCCCAGAGCTAAATGAACGATCAAGTAATCAACCTTTTCCGTAGGATTACAATGCCAATCCCTTTTCTGTTGACCGTGGCAAAAATCTGGTGAGGAAAGCAAGGCATCCCGTTAATTGCTGGACTTCCTTCTTGTTCTTGGTATCCTTCATTTCTAGTACTACTTTGCACTTGTCAGGGTTGGTCTCGATCCCTCTGTGAGTCAGCATGAAACCTAAGAATTTTCCAGCCGACACTCCAAATGCACATTTAGCCGGGCTTAGCCGAATTTGGTGAGGTCGAAGCTTTTCAAAAGTGTGCGTTAAATCCTTTACACGTGTCCCTGGTTCCGCCGACTTAACGATCATATTGTCTTATAAACCTCAATATTTTTCCCTATCTGGTCTTCAAAGACTCAGTTCATCATCCTTTGATAAGTCGCCCCAGCATTCTTCTGCCCGAAGGGTATAACGTTCTAGCCATAATTTGCTTTTTCAGTGACGAACGTGGTTTTCTCTTGATCATCCGGGTGCAAGGGGATCTGGTTATATCTGGAATAAGCGTCCATGAACGACAGGAGACGGAACCCAAAAGAATTATCCACTAACTAGTCATTGTTGGGCATATGGTATGAGTCTTTAGGGCATACCTTATTAAGGTCAGTATAATTTGTATAGATCCTCCATTTTCCATTAGGTTTCTTCACCATAACCATATTTTCCAAGCAAGTGATGTATTGTATCTCCCTTATGAATCCAGCTTCCAAAAGTTCTTTCACGTTTTCATCTAGCTCATACCGCCTTTCCGGTCCTAACTTCCTTTTGTTTTGAGCCATAGGGGTGAATCCGAGATAAACTGCCAATTTATGGCAACAAAACTTGGGGTCTATCCCTGGGATTTCTGATGATTTCTGCGCGAACACATCTTTGTTCTTCATTAGGAATTCGACCAAGTTTGCTTTCACCTCTGGGTCCAGTGCCTTGCCAATCTTAGTGCATTGTCTAAGTTCTTCACCTAGGACCAATTCTTCCAATTTTCCATCTGATTCTGGCCTTGGCATCAAGGTTTCTTCCCTCTTATCTAATTATACTATGTTTACTGGTTTTCCTGTTCGGGAAATGGCTTCTATTTTTGCTGTTTCTTCTCCAACTCGGATCTGGGGAGGGGATGACGGCCTGCCCTTAGTGTCTTTCACTGACTCGTAATAGCATTCGCGCAACTCCTTCTGATCTCCTTTAATGGCGACGACCTCATTTTTATTGCTCACCATCTTCAACTTCTGTTGTTTGGTGGATACGAGCATGTCCTACCCATGAATAGTTGGCCGCCCTAATATTAAGTTATATGGTGACTGGAAATCAGCCACAATAAACCTTACCTGGCCCAATTTGAAAGATTCTTTGGTTCCCAAAGTCAACATGAGGTCAATGTATCCTTTAGGGGGAGTGTATTCTCCATTGAAATCAATCAGCATGGTCAAACATAATCATTCAAGTCTTTTTATCCAAGTTCATCCTTTTGAATGCATCCCAACGGATGATGTTTGTGCAGCTGTCAGGGTCCACAAAGATCTTTTTAACCTGGCAGTTCACCAAGGTCATTGTTATGACTAACCCATCCACGTGTCCTGGGACCACGTCTTCGAGCTCTTCCTTAGTGAAATATAATAGTGAGGGCTCCGACTTGCTATGGTCTTCTTTGTATTTGGTCCGGTCTCTAATTAAGAGTACTTCCCTAAGGTACTTTCTTCTTGCACTTGTCGTGTTTCCTCCACTGCCCAGCGCTCCACGTATTACATTACAAATGAATTCGGCCTTTGGGAACTCGTTGCTATTGGTTTCTGGTTGTTGCCTTTGTCATCTCTCTTCTTCCTTTCTTTTATCGAGCTCTGACTCTTGGTGTGGCCCCTCTGCTTCCTTTTGCCGTTCTGCTATCCCTGCATTCTGATCAGGTATTGGCTCAACTTGTCTTCCCTAATGTGTTTCTCAATCGCGTCTCGGAGATCCCAACATTCGTCAATGAGATAGTCGGTCTGTCATGGAATACATAATATCGAGAGCGGTTGACTTTGCCTCTTTTGAAAATTGGCCTCGACCTCTCTGCCTTCTTCATCTCGGTCAATTTTATTTCTCTCCAAATTTGCAAACGTGGTACGTTCAAAAGGGCGTATTTTTCGTATCTTCCTCTCAGAGGTTGGTTATCTGAGCTATTTCCTCGGAAGTCGATCCGCCTCTTGTTCCCTTCTCGATCTTTCTCACTTCTAACTGGGCTTCTTCTCTGAGGACTACGATCTCTTGTAGTTCTTCTATGGTGGCATTCACCAACTCCATCTGCTCTAGCTCTAGGTACTTCTTCAAACAAGCTCTAAAGTCCTCCAATGTTTTTACTTGGTCCTTATAGATAGACCTTGCTAGCCAAGACATACCATTTAGCCTTGGCGCCACCAGATGCAAATGCACACTTTTCTTCAGACCTGAGACTTGCAAGATTCTTGAAGCGGTCCAAGTACTTATGGAGTGTCTTCCTTTGTTGCTATTTGACAGCTCCCAAAATGAACTTAGACATAGGATGCTTTTTACTAGTGGTAAAGTTGAGTATAAACTTGTTTGCAAATTCTTCAAATGATCCAATCAAATTTGGCAGCAACCTGGAGAACCACGACATCACGGCTCCTGTTAATGTTGATGCGAAAATACGTGAAATGATTGGCTCCTGAGTCCCTTTCACGTACATATCTGTGTCGAATACGTCGAGGTGCACCTCAAGATCCTGGCTCCCATCGTACTTTGGCAAATGTGTCGAGTTCCATCCCTCTGGATGTGGTGTGTTCTCAATGCTGTCGATGAATGGGTTGTTGTTATACTGCCATTTGCGATACTTTCTTTTGTATGCATCTCCCTCACCTTAGTTTTGGATTGGTATCCTGGTTGCGATTAGTGTTCTGGGCTTCTTCATCTCGGCTGTTATTGATATGTCGACCTTAATTTATTTCCTCATTCATGATTATGCTGCCATTATTTTCATCTCGGCCGTTGTTGGTTACTTGACCTAAGTTGTTCCCTTCATTTCTGTTTCTGCCGCTGCTAGTTTCCTCTCTGTCGAGGTTGATATCTCGACCCTCTTATCTTCTTTTGCTTCACTCAGCTCGGACTCAGTCTCCTCTATTTTTCGGGTTGCCCCTCTGGAGCAAACACTCTTCTAGATCTCGGATCCTCTGGGCATCCATTTGTCTCTGGATCTAGTTGTGATTCTCTATTTCCTTCATTCGTTGCAGAATGGCATTCAAGGCAGTCACCAATATACTGTGATCGACGTTCACAACTGGTTGTGGCCAAGGTAGTCAAAATCGGGATTTTACCTAAAATCCAAAAGGGAATAAAAAATCGTAAATCGTAAAATCGTAATACAAATCGTAGATTTTACCTGCACTCTAAATTTAAATTTTTATATACATATGCTTATGTATAAAATTTTTTTTTAAAAAAATAGACTACCTGCCATCATCCTTATACATTTGCATACAATTGTCACACGCTAAGGGTCTAAGCTAATAAATTATTATCATCGAAGACATTCTGTTCCACGTGATCTTCAACTACATCATTCAAAATTGTCTTCATCTAAACTTTCATCATGAGATAAAGTTTCTTCATTTTCTATAATTCATTCATCTTCGGATGAAACATCAGCAATGTTATATTCAACAATTTTTCTAACTTGCTTAACATTATTCCAATAGTTAAAATCGGAATTTAAATCTTAAAATCGGGACTTAAGTAAATGTCTAAATCGGAATTTTATATTGGGAAGGATTTTAAGTGAAATCTAAATCGTTTTAGCAAAAATAAATCGTTAAAATCGGGATTTTAAGATTTAAATCCAGATTTTAACTACCATGGTTGTGGCTGCCCTAGTTTGGTTTGCATTAGTTCGGGCTGTATTTACGAGTTCAGCACTAGTGTCGAGGCTGTATCGAAGACTACATCGCTGACGTGAACCGCGTTATAGTAAAAAATTGGTCCGTTGTCAAGATTGGGCTCATTAAAGGGTTGCTCCATCAAGACTGGATTCGTGGCGGCAGAGGTTGTTAGTAGCTGTTACTTCTTGTATTCACCATGTTAATCATGGGGGGTAGAAGTTTACTGTTCCCCACAGACGGCGCCATTGTTCTGTCCTAGAGTTATAGATGTCTAGTTAGACATTAATGAATTTATTTTGGATCTAAGGGCTCTCTCCCAGGTATATATCAAGGACATACCTTTGAGAGTAACAGATCTCTAAGCACTGGGTATAACGACGTTGTCAAAGGGGTGACATGTGTGCACAGTAATAATATAACAATAGAGAGAATGTGTCATATATGTGAGTTTTACCTCTTATTTATAGGGTTTAGCTGTGGGTAGTGAAATTCTATATCTTTGGTGGCTTTTCTCGGGGCCCAAGTCAAGATTCATAACTGTCGTATTAGGATTAGTAGCAATTAATAATTCTTTTCTTTATTTGCTTTAGCTTCTTCTTTCTGTTGCCCTTTCATAGACCTTCTAAAATATGGACCTCTTACACGAGCCCATAACACATTCAAAATATGAGTTTTAATAATAATTTTTGTGGAAAAATTATACTAATTATCTCTCTCTATTACTTAGAATGATCAATGCACTTGTTGCGAGCCGCAACAACATGATTCACCCAACAACTTAATGAAAAAAATATTTAATTAAACTATCAAAATAACATAAATCTGGAAATAACTAAATTTTTGAAAGGTAAATTAACAAAATTAATATTTAAAAAGAAATTTATTTTGGATTCAATGAATGTGCTAAGCACGTAATGGTGTGTAACTTTTTGCCTAAAGATCTTTTGCAGTTTAATGTATAGCATCATAAATAATAACACATCGTCTAATTTCAGCATTTCACTTATCTTAAACCAAATAGAGTGTTAGACCAATTGGTATCGCAACACCCACTAAAAACTACTAAAATTAAAAGTAAATTTCATTAAATATTGGTACATATGAAAATAACTAAATACGTACTAACATTTTCAAATAATATTGAAAAATTCTTAATTTAAAGAGAAAACTCGTTGAAGAATCATGATAGAGAAATATTAAGAGAACGTTTAGTTTTTTTTTTTAGTTTTGTTTTACGAGTAATTATAAAATTATCATTTTATTTGTTCACCTTCCTTTTTAATTTTAAAAATGATGAAAACAACTGTTGTTTCAACCATTTCTTATACTAATGGTGAATTATGCTCCTCTTATATTAGCAATGATTGGCAGGTAGTTAATAGTTTAAACAAGAGAGAACAGGAAAGAACGATGCAAATAAGATAAAGGGTATTGTTTACAGTGTATAGTAATTATTCTCAAATTATATTTTAATTTTAAGTAAGGAAAAAATATTTATTCTTTTAAAGTATAGTCATTTTAGTTAAAATAATTATTTTTATTTAATATTTAAATTAAAAAATAAATAGAGAGGTTATATTTACAATCTCTTTTCCCTTACAACTTCTTACAAGTATTTTTATGATTATTGGATAAAAATCAAATCAATTGTTACAAAAAGCCATTAAATCAGTTCCGTTAATTTGATTTTTATACAACGACTATAAAAGTAGTTATAAGAGGTTGTAACTTGTAAGAAAAAAGTAGAGGTGTAAATTGGTTAGGTTGGCTATAAGGGCGTATAACATAACCTATATTAGACTAGACTTAACTTATTAAAAATAGTCAAATAGAACATGCCTAGACTATTAAAAAACTTATTTAGAAAATAGAC
This sequence comes from Gastrolobium bilobum, assembly GCF_033153095.1. Taxonomy (NCBI): domain Eukaryota; kingdom Viridiplantae; phylum Streptophyta; class Magnoliopsida; order Fabales; family Fabaceae; genus Gastrolobium; species Gastrolobium bilobum. The sequence goes on along the minus strand of NW_026897857.1, from coordinate 109,173 downwards.
CATATGTTTTTTTTTTACATGTCGGGCCTATACGCCTACAAGCCTGCCTATATTTTAGTTATTTTGAATAATAAAGTAATATTATTTTAGTTATTTTTTTAATTATTGAATGTTTAATAGGTTTAAAAGACTAACAGACTTAAGTCAAGATTTTTATTTTTTAAATATAGGTCAAGTCAGACTTATAATTTGATCCTATATAAGCTAATAGGTCAGTCCAGATCTAAGTTTTTTTTCACAGACATTGCCTATTTAAATCAAAGCCTAATCTAATCTCTATGTACCGATAGAAAAAAAGGTGAAATTGCAATAAAGAATAATAAATTAAAGTGCAATAATATTACCTCTCACCAAAAAAAAGGACAAAAAAAAAAGAAGAGGAGTAAATTGGTTAAGTTGACCTACAAAATTTTATGGCCCAGCCTGTATTAATCTAGAGTTAGCTTATTACGAATAGTCAAATATAGATGTTAATTTGTACCTTAATATTGTGAAAATTACAACGACATTAATAAATAAAGAGGGCTGAGTCCAGCATAAGAAGATGAAATTAATTATGAATGTTAAGTTGATAAACTAAGCTTTGTACCTTCTTCCTATGTTAAGTGTAACATTTCTTCTTACCGAGGTAGTGGCCGCTGTAGAAGAAAGCTACGCGAATCATGGATTGGCTTAGACATAGCTTTTCGAGGAGTTCAAGAAATAGCAAAAGCCCAAATACCCAAACACAATCGAATTCCAAAGGACGAAAAGAAGAAGAAGAAGAAGAACGCATATATGGGATTACTGAGGAACTCATAAACCACGTGAAGTCCTTCACCGTTGACACGTTTAAGAATTTCCCTCTCCAAGGTTCTTCCTTTATTATTTTTTGTTTTGTTCTGAATTTTCTGCCTCTTTTTTTTCCCAAATTGAAGAAAATGGAAAGAAATAATGGGGTTTATGGGTCCCATCTTTTGATTACCAGTTTTCATAATTTTGGTTGTCTTTCTTTACCCAGAAACCCATATGATATGAATTTCTTTAATTTTCTATGCCAAGTAATAATGGGTTGGTTGGAACTGTTCTAATGAAAAGCAAAATTTAGGAGCTGTTGAAACTTTTAAAATCTTGTGAGTTTGTAGCAGAAAATCTGTGTCATAAGGTCTGCATGACAATCATTTTGTTCCTAACACTCTTTTTTGAAAAGAAATCTATTTCAGTGTTTTAGAACAGTTTTTGAGAGAGAGAAATGTGGATGATAATATGTTCTATTTTTATTCTGAGAATGAGAATTGCGTTTGCTAATACAACAAATAATAGAATAAAAAATTATTCCTATTAAACATAAAAGATTTTGGATCATCACTTTTCTTTTCATATGGTGATGGTGATGGTGATGGTGATGGTGATGGTGATGGTGATGGTGATGGTGATGGTGATGGTGATAGTGATGGTGGTGGTGGTAGTGGTGACGGTGGCAGTGATAGTGGCGGTGACATCGTGATGGTGGTGACGAGGGCAATGGTGGTATGATGACGGCGGTGGTGACAGTGATAATGGTCGTGTTGGGATGGTGGTAGTGGTGATGATGGTAGTAGTGTAGAGTGATTGAGAGAGACAAATGTTTCTCATTTTGTGCCTGGAAACAAAAAAACAGAATTTTTTTTATTCTTTTGTCTGTTTCCCAACACATAAATTGAACCGGTTCTAGAACAAAAAAAAATAAACTGGTCTTGTCAAACCCTGTTTCTAAGAAGGTTGTCATGCACACCCTTAGCATTCTTCGTAGGAAAATCCATTAACGATGCAGTGTTATTTCTTGTCCATCTATTGATTGTATTTAATATTTTTTTATTTTATTTTAACTTTTTTTTGGGTGTAGATGAAGATGAAGCCACTTATGGTGAAGAAGCTCAATCCACTTCAAACAAAGTTCGAACTGATCTCTCTCAGTGGCAAGAGAAACATGCAACCCTCATACTCTCTAGAGTCAAGGTCTGTTTTCAATTGTTCCTTTGGGTGATATCAAGGTTTCTTGCCATTGTTCTTGCTTGTGATGTTGAACTACCAAATTGTAAAACTAGCTATGCTCATTTATACAAATAGAGGACTTTACCAGTTTACCTTCCTCCATATCCCGGGTATTGCAATGTCGATGACACCTTCAATTGACTCTATAAAATCATGTCTGTTGTTCTAGCCTGCTTGCATTACATTGCACAGAGTTCACCCTCTTGACTAGCTAGTAGTCTTAGTACAAATAACTCTACTTTTTAAATAGCGTTCCTATATTGTCTATGTTGGCTTTAAATGATTGTAGGAGCCTTAGAATGTAAATTAATATCTTTTTCCAAATTGGGTTAATGATAACTAATGATTATTTTATCTCTTACTTGCCAATGAATGGACAGTTAACAATGTGGTACTAAAACCAATTTATCGGGATATAAGAAAAAAATTTCTTATAGTTGTGCCAGAGATTTAAAAACCTTATGATGTATTGGATAACTGATAGGTATCAGAGAAGGAAATTTAAGGAAATGGTAGTAACCTGTGATTGTATTGATGCTTCTGGAAATCGGAGTACAATGGAGACAGAAAATTGAAATCAAACAAGGTAAACAATTACAATACTGGCAATTGGAGAAGCCTCTGTTAGTTGTGTGTAATGATCACCTGCTCCTTGCTTATCTTTTCTTGTGTACACCTTAGTGACTAAGGGCCCATCGATAACAAAGAAGCACATAAAGCAAGGTACATGAAGAAAAGAAGTAGAATACATTTGTCAGAAATTGGTTTAATAGATTTACTTAGTTAATGAGTTCTTCATGCCTAAAGTGGTTTTTAGTTCGTAATAGATAACTGTGAATATAACAAAAATGAGATTTAGGAAGATAAGTTAAATGAGCTTTTAGACTCAAGCGCTCAACTGCTCGTTATTTTGAATATCAGTTGCCCATAACATGTCCAAGAAGTTGAGGGAGAAAATAAGGCAATCTTGTGCGCGGAGATAGTCGGTTGTGTGGTTTCCTATTATTTCTGCCTTTGAGTCTGTTATTCTTCTATTGTAGAAATTATTTTAACCAGCAACAAGAAAGAATAAGCAAGTGTTGAGATATATAAAAACCATTAATGTAGTCTCACTCAACGGCTTAAACTTTTGGGTTGAATTGGTTCTTTACATGGTATCAGAGCCTCGTGTCCCGAGTTCGATCCTCACCGCCCCCACTTTCTCTTGTGGAATTTCTTAGCACAGGTAGGTGGGCCTGTGCATTGTCCACCCTTCAAGCCCAGTGGGCTCTCGTGTGAGGGGGCGTGCTGAGATATATAAAAATCATTAATGTAGTCTCACCCAACAGCTTAAGCTTTTGGGTTGTGGTTTATCTTCTTTTGTGCTTTTTATTTAATTCCACTAGAAAGTGGAGGGCGGTGAGGATCGAACTCGTGACCTTATGGTCACTAAAGCTCTGATACCATGTAAAGAACCGCTTCAACCCAAAACCTTAAGTTTAAGAAATGAAACTTTTCTTTTTTTCCTTATAAATATATATTGATTGGTGAATGCAGAGTTTGGGTAGAAAATGAACAATTTTGAATTTCTAATTTGCTGACCAAGACGTTAGACTAAATTTCAATTTTCAACCAAAAGCATAACATGATAGGACACCGCCCAGTTGTTTATTTCAAAAATGCTAGGTTATAATTCTTTATCTGTGAGTCTTCTTTGGGATAAGAAATGTTTACTTCCTTCTTTGTAAGTTTCTGTTCATCTCTTCAAGGGGGTTTCTATTTATCTGATGTGCAGAGGGACTGGAGAGCTCTTTTTAACTTTGTGTGATTTTTACTTATTTTGCTTTCCTTTTCCCCCTGCCTTCTTTTACTTCCAAAGGATCCCATATTCCTGTACTTCTTTTCTCTCTTAAGAAATTCTTATTTCCTTTTAGATTTGTACTTTGCAAAAGCCAACGCTCTCAGTTCTGTTCCTATTTCATATTACCAAATACCAATTGTATTGAATGCTTAAGTTGATAAATAAGGGTTAAACTATCTATATCACACTCGCCTTTTATTGCTACTGCACAATTTTGTTTATTTATATGAACAATCCAGTTTTTATATTGAAACAAAAACCATGGAAAAGTACCATAAATGTTGAATAAATTTCTTTCGCTTATGGAAGTTATTTGGTTTTGTAATACTGTAGTCAATTGAGATGGTTCTATGTAAAATTGAGCTCATTTTGATTAAGCAGCTGCAAGCATGTTGGTATTATATTTAATGAATCATTCATTATGTAAAGGAAATTCTGTTATAGAGGACACGAGTAAGTTGGTATTATATTTAATGAATCCTTTGTTATTTAATTTTTTTTCTTTTCCTTTTTTTTTTTTCAAATTCATGCAAAAGAAAAAGTAAAAAGAGAGAAATTAATCTGTTCTTGTTACCTATGATTTTTGTCAGTCTTGTTTGATTTGTTTTGTCTGTTTTCTTATCCTGAAATTTCTTGTGCTTATTTTTACCCCTTATATGTGAAAGAAGGCAAAGAATTGCTTGGTTTTTTGAAACCCTAATTAGTAGAATTTTGGAAGGAGCTACTTGTTACTAAATGAGTATGTCAATCCTCATTTTTTGTCCTGGAACAGTGGTTATGAACCTTTTCAGAATGGCTGATTTGTGAAATGGACTGGTTACTTGATTTCTATGATATTTTGGTTTTTATTTCTAACTTATCTTGTTGAATTACCAATCTCCCTCTCTGCTTATTGAGTGAAGGGTGGATTTAAGTTAGTACTTAGTATGTGTTGAAGTCTTACAAATAATCAAACATGGAACGATAGGGGAAATTTTGTTAGCTACCTTTTTTATATACGATATTTATGGCTTTGGAGTTAAAACAAGGAGACTAAGTCTTTGTGGAAGTGAGCACCTCCCTTGTACCAAGCCAATAATAACAATCTTGCTTGACAAGTTTTGCATAGTTATTGGGCGTGTCAATAGGAGTTCAAATATTTTGCAACCGCCCCCAATTTAAACTCTTTCCATTCTAATGAAATAATCTATTAAAAAAAGTAAACAAAAATGGAAATTGGCTATCTTTGTGCTTGATATGATTCAATTGAGCTATAGAGTAACATAACAAAAGAGTTGTTAAGAGTATCAATAGGAACTTATGTGTTATTCACCATCCCCAATTGAACAGTCATCTGTGATTTGGTTACTGGCTCAATATTGATGTTCTAAAGTCATTAAGTTTTATTAGGTGTCAGTATTTCTTGATAATCTTCATCTGTAATCTGTAGGCATAAATCATTATTGCCCTAAATTGTATGCTTACTATACTTCGCACAGTCGTCAGAGAAGTTCTATGATAGGATATATTTCTCTGTTTATAGGCATATGGAGTTATGTAAATTCTAGTTAAAATAGTTTCTTGATGAATGGTGGCTTGTATCGCATATCTGCATATGCATTTAATGTTTTTTGCTTCCTATCTTTTTTAATAACTTTGTGACTTGACTTTATTCTATAAATACATAGTGGGATGGTGAAAGGAAAAATAAAAGCCGTACAATTAGTACCCTAAGTAATTCTAGTTTGGTTATATTCCAGGAAATATCTCAACTGAGATATGTACTATGTCCTCGACATTTGAAGGAAAAGCAATTCTGGAAAATATACTTTAAGCTTGCCAGGAGTCATGTTGTCGAGTAAGTTTTCCAAATTCTTTTCAATTGTTGTATGACTATTTAAAAATGATTAAAACTGATATTCTCTGACGTTTTTGCCAATTTTTGTAGATATTAGCTGCTTTGAAAATTTTTCTTTATTTTTTTTTCTTTTTCCCATCTCCTCCCTGAATTTTGTGTGTGCACACAATCACAATGATTACACTCAACACATATATCAACAAAAAAGAGAGGAAAATAAGGCATGATTCGATGAAATTTGACTCCCGTTCATTGCTGATCAGATATGAGCTACGCGCTGTACAACAGGAGAAACTGAAACGGATGGCAATGGAGGATGAGAAATCTTCCGATAACAGCCCGTATGAAGTTGAAATGGCAGAAGCAAAGCATGGAAACTTTATAGAGCCTACGTCACCCTCATAGAATGAAAGCACTTAACAATGGTTGGTAGCATGAATAGAACAGGTATTAGACTATTAGTTTCTTTAGTGATGAAGAAACTATAACGTTTCAAGTTTGAAAATACATTCCTTCGGTTGATATTATCATATTGTTCTGAAGTAAATCTCAACTATTTACTGTCAATCTGCACCTATTGACTTTGTTCTTTGATTCTTTACATAATTATGCAGAACAAAATGGTGCTGGATCTTTAGAAACCTCTGAAGGTGTGGTTCTTGGTTATAGAGGCAAGAAATTTCTTTAACTGAAAAGTTTAGAGATGCCAGAAAATCAAAACGTTTACAACTAAATCACTCTAGCACATGACTCAGCTTGCCTTTATTTTGTTTGGACATGCTTCATGAATGTCATTGGCACAAATGTTAAATTTGACAAATTAATTTTGTGTCTGATATTTGTCCCTTCTCATCATTTTTATCATCGTAGACAAATGAATATACAAAATCTGTGTGACATTGATGTTAGATACCATAATTGTTGAGAATTGCTTATTTACAAATTTTATTTCATAGCTTGTACGATTTTTAAGTGTTATGTGACATTGAGAATATGAAATTGTTTAAAGAAATACTTTCCTTTTCGAATCGTTGAAAGTAAATGCATTATTTTAAGTTTTGGCAAGGGTATCATATCATTACGCGATAGAACGTGTGTTTTTTTGGTAAATTATTTATGGAGGGACATGTCATTCCGTTTTAATCTCTTCATAGTAAATGGGATTTCAGAATTGGTCATATTTGTACATAATATGGGCACGCACATCAGTGTACCATTTTGCACAAAAAATTCCATAAAGTAAACTTGCAGTTGAACGAAACTAATTCTTTTAATAAAGTTTTTGAATTCCATAATCGATTATCTTCTCTAATTAATAATAGATTATATTGGGTCTGAGACTCAAAATTTGAATTGGGTATAGATATCCATTTATGATAAATAATAATTGATTATTTTTTGAACCAGTGATCATTTGAATGTTAGATAGCTTAATAATGAATTATCAGATGTAGATAATAAATCATTTATATCAGTAAAAGCTGGAATGATAATTTTTCTGTAGCTAACCCTTTGTAAACCTCAAACCTCCATGGTTCTTTAAATGTTTGTTTAGTGTTTTTCTTTTCTCTTGGTAGTATGTTATAATGAGATGTTTGTGATGGCTGTGTTTTCTTGTTTGAAGTTCCATGATTGAGAATGACTTTTGAGCTTAAAATCCTTTTTTAAGGTCTTAGATTTTAGCCTTCAAAAGATTGGAAATGGATGGATGATGCAGAACTACCTAATGCTCAGTTTTTTTGCCTTAGCCGTTTCCTGTTTTTGAGTAAGAGAGGATTTCATGCTTCCAGGCCGTGTTGTCTCTAAGAACACACGCTCGTATACATTTTTTTTTCCAATCGGAAATCATTTCCAAGTAAGACACTAAGCTGGGGATTTTTGGAGAATGATATGACCGTTTTTCATTAAAAAGACAATCATTTCTCTTCAAAAAGTTCAAACTTTTATTAAAAATAATATCCCTTCTCAATCCTTCTTTGCCTTGACTTAGGTTTAGATAGAAGCTAGTTTTATTTGAAACAATTTTCGCTAGGTAATAAGTTTAGCTCAGTTATTCATTATGAAAATGTATGGAGTTTTATATATTATGCGGATATAATAAATTGCATGGAAAATTATTTGTTATATATCGAGAAGTATGATCAAAATACATGCAAGGGCTACTTCTACTAGTCATTTTTACTATTTGAGAATGATATTTTGTGGTCTTTGTTTCTTGTCTGTTATTGAAGAGTGCCAACATAATATTTTAAGAAATAGCAAATGATATGACATTTTGTCATATATGTTCACCACTTCTCAGCGATAACATATGAGAAATTTTATAAGAAACATATTTACAGTAAGATCCGTATGTGGATTTTGATATTTAAAAAAAAAAAAAAACCAGGATGCGCATTCGTATCTTGACTTTCTATGTATTGTTGCAAAGTTCCTCATCTGCAATAACAGAAGAAGTATTAAAATCATACATATTCATTCCATTGTACAAAAGTACATGCATAATGAGAAAAAGAACGAGAAGGTGAGCTTTTAGGGAAAGAATCATCTCATGGGGGATGTGATCTCTGAATGTTATGACCCTTCAAAATATATTAAAGATAGTTATTGAATACATAATAACATGTTAATGTGATGATGCTTATATTTTTATTGTTCTATAGCATAAGGTTTTATCTTGACATGCATAATTTAAATGTAACTTCATAAAAGAAAGCAATAATGACAAAGGAAATGGAAGGTAAACTTTTAGAGAATATTTTTTTTTACGGGGGTGATCGCCAAAAGCTGTTATCCTTCAAGTTATATAAGTCTCCGAAGCAGAGGAATAAGAGATTTCGAAGGTTTATGGTAAAAAGGATTCCTAAGAGATGACCTATACATAGGGGGAAGCTTTTACTTTGAAGAGAGCTCTCGTTCGCCTTCAGTTGAAAAAATTTAGTCAAGAAAAAGAATAAAGCAAAGAAAGGAAATAAAGCTACGAAAAAAAGAAAGAAAGAAAGCTAAGACAAAAAGAGTATTGTTTACTTTGAATTGTTAAAAAAACAATAGGAATACATTTAACTTTTGAGTTGTTCACTTTCATTTTTAAAAAGAGTATTGTTTACTTCTAATTTGTTTCCTTATTAAAATAAAAAATTAATAACACATAATTGAGAAGTGCTAGAATAACACGTAACTGAGAAGTGCTAGAATACTCGTAATTGCATCGTATTTATTAATTAATTATTAATTTCTAATAAATCCAATAAATTATAACTTTTAGATTGACGAAAATCAACGGTGATTAGGTTGCTTGTAAATGTGGTAAACTTTTTTGATGGTAAGTACATTCTCCTCCTTTCTTTTATATTTATATATAAATGAGTAATAGAGTTTATTTAAATTTAAATTTTTATTTCTTTAAATTTTTAAATTAGTAATCAATAATTAATTTTAAAAAAACATAATTGAATATTTTTTTCTATCCCCGGTATTATAGATGTGGTAACTTCGCTAAAACAAATTAGATATCAATGAAAAAAAAACTCATTATTAATAATGAGTACGCAAGGTTCAATTGATTGTTTTTTAATAACCACTTAAAACATTAGTCCAATTAAAGAATTTAACAACAGATCAATGGATTAATCTAAACTCTTTTTTTTACGTAAATAACGCATTAAAATTAAATTTTAATTGTAAGTAATTAACTATATTTTTCAATCCATACACTACGACCTTAAAATCGGTTATAAAAAAATATGCATTCAAAATAAATCGACTTAAACGTTAGCCAAATTCTCTTTTTCCTCTTTGAATTCAATGCCAAACTTCGCAATAAAGAAATCATGCGATTTAGATTTGGAATATTTTAAATTTAAACTCTTGTGTAGGTATTCGTCGTGGTTTTCAGATGCCTTCAGTTTGAAGGCCATTTTTAAGTTGCGCCTTTTGATGCACTCTCGTGGGGCATGGTACATTAAGATGGTTATTAAAATGTTAACGCTAAATTTCGAGGCTGAGAACAAAGGTAAGTACCCTACATTAATTCTCCACATAATTAACCATACCTCCCACAGTATAGACAGAAGGTAAAGAAACTACAGAAAAGTTGACCTAGCAATTAGATATCCTCCCCCACACTAAACTATCCCATATTTTAGAAATCTATGCTCCTAACCCTATACTTGTTGAAAAAGAGCTTCAAGCAATCTAAATTGGTTAGTTAACGCTGCTAGTTGTTACATTTGCAAGTCCTAAATAGATCTTTTCTTGAACTCAATTGATAAGACATGGAACCCCATATCACTAAGGCTGGCTTAGACTAGTGATTATGTACTTGGACCCATTCGTACCGTCCAGGAAGAGGTACATCATTGACAATGTCGAAATTGTACCTGCGAAATACAGATAGACAAATTAAATATGTACATTAATAAATGGAAGAAAAAAAGAAAAAATCAACAGAAAGTTAAATTGAAAAAATAAATAAATAAAAGAGTAAATACTCTTTTTGATGCTCAGCAATTTTGACGATACTCGCTTTAGTCTCTAGCAAATAAAAAGACTATTCGTGATCCTTAAGAAATTCAAAGTGGACCAATTTTAGTCCTTTTGAGAGACTAATGTGAGTCTTTTTTGAATTTGCGAAGGACCACGATTTCGACTAAATAGATCCATTTTGAATTTTTTAAGAACCACGAATAACTTTTTTATTTGCTAGGGATTAAAGCGGGCATCATGAAATTTGCTTACGATAATGGGATAAAGGGAGCATACTTGTCCATAAACATTGTTCGTTGCTGCTGCTCTATATGAGCAAAGAACTCCTCCATCTCAAAAGCTGTTGGAATATTTCTTTGTATGTTTTCATGGATTATTTGGTTTGTGAAAGTAGAAGTCCTTTTTCTAGTGGTGGAACCAGGGGTGTCAACGGCATTTGAATCCCTTATTAAACTACAAGGTGTGCTTTCCCTGGTGCTCCTGTTTCACAACCAAATTGTAATCAATATATTCTCGGCAGAAAAGAATCTAACCAAAAAAAAAAAATGACAGTCATATATGAATATAAGTATTGGCTAGTAACATAAAAATCAACCAAAAAGTTTCTGCAACAGGTGCAGGCTAACTTAACTGCTGACAGCATAACATGTTATTTGAACTTAAAAAAAAAAAACAGACGTTATTTCCCACAAAATCTCTTCAGCATAGAACAAGAGACAACTTGCTATTGAAAAAAGTAGGTGGCATTTCAATGGACAACCTCTGACTCGGTGGGCTCAAGCACTTTAAAATACAAAGCAAGAGACATCCAAAATCTTTCTCAACCATTGCAAACCCAAAAGTAATCCCATAAACACATACATCTCAACTCTGCAACTAGGACCCATGTACATCATACAAGGCATGAGAGTTACTGCTCCTTATATTACTCAAGACAAATAATCAAATGACAATCAAGGTTAAAAATAAAAACATGATGGACTCGCAATAGAATCATTTAAAACTAGTCGGTTTGAGTTCATAAAAAATCTTGTGGGAAACATAATTAAAATTAATAAATGGACTCAAAATATAACTGCACGCAGATTGTTAAATCACAATTAGATCTGCAGAGATAATAAATATCGACAAGTACATTCAATTTTATCAATTTAGAGAATTCATTTGCCATTTGGATGGTTCCATTCCATGGAGATTTTATTCAAAACTTACTCAACAATATAGTTGCACCTCAAAAATCACTACTACATCAATGCACCACTGGTTTTGTTAGACTGTGTATTTTAATGTAAAGCAACAATTGCAGAAAATAATATTTAATAACAAAAAAGTTCTAGCGGTGCCGCAATTATTAAAGACTTATACGCCAAATATTAAAATCCCAGAAAAATACAGGTTGTAATAAATAACACTATTTAGAGGGGAGCGTTAAAAAGGTTTAGAACCTATGACAAGTCACAGTTTACAAATATAACCCAACCCTTTAGTAACAACAGTCCTTTCCTTACCTCAGCACTCATGTTTGGAAGAGTATAAAATCATATTCGTCAGAAAATAAAAAATTAAAATAAATAAATAAATTCAGGGACCGAAAATTCATCAGCACCAGAAGTCGTGACTTTTCAGAATAAAAAAAATTACATGTTTACAAGAACAATTCTTCTGAAACCCTCTCCACTCTTCACTTCCCTGAAAATACACTTAAAAAGATATTTAAAATCGAGGTAATACCTATTACATGCAAGTTCATATTTTTTTTTTTAAAAAGAAGAAGAAGAAAAAATCAATTAATCTCTAGAAATTCTATTTTCCCCTTCTTACTCGTTAATTTAAACTGAAAATACCAAGAAAAAGAAAAACCTAGTAATTTTCAAGCTATACCAACCAAAAAGTGTCATACAGACACATAATCGAAAAATCACCTAAAAAACAGTAAATAGGGTGAAACAATCAGCCCAAATTTTTTTTAAAAGAAAAAAATAACAAAAAAATCCAAAATGCAAAAAAGCATTATATACTCAAATAGGTTGAAATATTAAAAAAAAAAAAAGAAGACAATTTTGAATCATAGAAATACCTGTCTCTTACTTCAACCTCCAAAGTGTTTTCCCCAAAAGAAGCCTCCGCTTCATCAATTAACCTGGAGTCGAGAGACGCACCGCAAAAGTAGGACTTCTTAGGTGGCGGCGGCGGTGGTGTGGGGATGACCTTGAGGAGGCGGCGGCTGCGGAGCTGGAGGTATTGGAAGGAGGAGGAGTCATCGGAAGTGCGGAGAGCGAGGGTTTTGGCTCTGGTTCGAACGCCGACGGGGGAAGAAACCTCCATCACTTTAACGTCACCACCACCAGCTCTTGATTTCTTCATGTACTTCCCCATCTTCCGAATTCAATTCAATGAAATTTGGGTTTGAGCGTTTTTGAGTGTGAGTGTGAATTGAGAAACGACACCCAACTTAACTCAGATTCGAAAAGGAATTGATTGAAGAGAGAGAACGAAAGAGAGAGAAAGAAAGTGACTTGGATAGGGGCGGCCAAAATTTGTACACCTGAAAAAAGTGAGGTGAAGATTGTCTCGAGTTTAGGGTTGGATGACATAGGAAAATACTATCTCTATCTTATTCTTTTTTCTCTCTCTTAATAAATAAATGTACATATTCTTTTGATTTTTTTCCTTTTAAATGAAACGATGTTTCGATTAACTTTTTTAGGAAAAAATTATAATATTAAGTTATTGAAAAAATAATTATTATAAGCAGTGATATAATGATAATAGAATAATTTGATGAGGTTATAAATTTATAGATATATTTGGTAGGAATATTATTGAGTGTGTATTTAATAATTTTAATATATTAGTTAAATGTGTCTTTGAATATAAGTGAAACTAACTATTAATACGGGTGTGAGTTCGATTTTCCGCTGGATAATGTGAAAATCCAATTGGTGATGAAATCTATAATCTCTTCAAAATATCCTCAAAGATATTGTCCTAATTAAGGCTGATGAAATAATAACGTCTAATCCCATCTAAATTTCTAACCGCGTAAAAAAAAACTTCGTGTATGAGCGAACGAGCGAATTGGAGAGAAAAAACAAAAACCTCATTATCTAATAAACACAAAACGAATATGAGACGTTTTGATTTAAGTTTAGGTTATGTATGTACGAGGCATGGCAAAAAAAAAAAAAAAGTTTTTTAGTTTTCATAAAAAAAAAAAATTCGTTTGATAAAATTTATTTGTACAAAAAAAATTTAAAATTAAAACTACATTTTTATTTTTAAAATCAAATTTAGAAAATATACAAGTTGTTTTTGTATTATATTTTCACTTTTAATTTTTAAAATATAAAAAACACAAAAGATACACGTTTCGTAATTATTCTATAAAATAATTTTAAAAAGAAAAAAAAAAACAAAACAATCAAACATACCCAAAGCATACCACAAGCGGTTCGATTTTTATTTTACTTTTTCTTAAAGCTTATAGTATTATACTATTAGGTGACTTTAAGTCTGCATGATTATATTTTGCTCTCTAATATTTTTTTTTGGAGAGAAATGTTATTTATATACTTAAGAAAAAATATACATATATTTGATAACACCCTTTTTTCTATTCTCACCGAGAGAATATATTTCTTATATAAAAATATATATTTAATAAATAGTATATTTAATATTGATAACATATTCTATGATATTTATATTTAATAAATAATGTGTCAAAGAACTAAATAAATAAATATTTTTTGTTTCTATGGATTTGTATTATCGGACTGCCCGTTTATTTTCTAAAATAAAAAGTAAACTGGACACATCAGGAGTAGACACAAGAGGGAGAGGTATAAGAGTAAACAAGGACGATCCAGACTCAAAGAAAGAAGGGGACGAGTCTTCTGAAGAACTGCTTTCCCCCTGAAGATGAGGACCCTGGAAAAGGAATCAGATTCATGAAAGGCGACATTAATAGAAAAACAAAATTTTGACTCGAAGGATGATAACACTTGTAGCCTTTTTTATTATGGGCATAACCAAGGAAGACACACTTAAAAGCCCTAGGATCCACCTTACTGTGATGTTGTTTATGAATATGGACAAAGGCAACACAACCAAACACTCGTGGCAGAAGACTCTACAAAATGGGAACATAAGGAAATAAGGAAGTCATGGAATGAATAGGACGGTTATTGTTAAGGACCCGTGAAGGTAAGTGGTTAATCAAAAAGGCTATAGCTAATACGGCTTCTCCCTAATAAGAACTAGGAATAGATGTCTGGAATAGTAGCGCTCTAGCGACTTCAAGGAGGTGATAATTTTTCTTTCAGTAACCCCATTTTTGTTGGGGATATCAACACATGTGAGCTCATGAAACATACCTCTATCTGAAATAAATTGCCACATATGTTCGTTGACGTACTCAGTACCATTATCAGTTCTTAATCTTTTAATATTCTTACCAAACTGAGTCTCGATCATGAGATAAAATCGGATAAACATCTCTGGTACTTCAGACTTGTCTTTCATCAAGAATATCCATGTCACCCGAGTACGATCGTCAAAGAAACAAACCACTTTGCACTTGAAACGCTATGCACTTTAGAAGGGTAAGAAATCCTCATTCTAATGGTTTGATTTATATGATTTAAGTTTGGAATATTATGAGCATGTGTTATGGAAAATATTTGAGTTTAAAATTTGAATTGGTTGATGGATTATTGTTGTTTTAGTTGTGGTAATGTGAAATAAGCATGAATATGTGATGAAAGTTTGAAAAAAATCCCTTGTATTCCCTCCACTAGGTTCATCCATGATGCGAAAAATTAGGGTTTAATGTTAAAAAAATAATTGGACACTTTTGTGAAGGTTTATATGTATATATAAGTTGTGAATTGAGTGAATTAATTGAATGACGCTTAGTGGTGTCTTATGTTTTGAGGCATAAATGGATGAATTAATGTGTAAAATGCGTTTTATTACCTAATGATGATTATTTTTGTATGATAAGCTTGAATTTGACGGACTAAAACATTAGAATCATGAAATTGACATGATTTCCTTTATATGCCTCTTAGTCGTTTACAAATGAAGTATGTTTTTAGAGTGCTTGTTTGTGCTAATGAGTACTTATACGGCCAAAGGACTATATAATTAGATGTTTAAACTTTTGGTTGGGTTAGATAAAAAGAAAAATGAGTAAGTTCCTTTTTTAGGCCTTATATATGATTATAGCCATTTTCAAAGGAGGTATGTGCTAGGAGTTACTGTTTTGCAAAGCGAGCATATTTTTATGCGTGGAATAATATTCTAAGGTGTATGAACCTTCGAGTTGGTGAAATAAAAAGAAAATAAGGTAGCTCCTTTGTATGTCCTTAAAACGAGTTTTGGCCATTTTCAAAGGAGGTATACGTTTGGAGTTACTGTTTCGCCAAGTGAGAACAGTTTTACGCGTAAAATAATTTATTTAGGTGGCTAAGCTTGGGTTTAGGCACTAGACAAAGAAAATTTTTATAGCTCCTTTGTAAAGGGCACTTTGCCTTAAATTGAGAAAAAAAGACTTTTAGGTGCTAAGAGGAGTAATGAGTGTTCTAAATGCCTTTTGGGACCATCCTAAGACTAAGTGAATATGTGAAATTTTGTGGGGATTTGTTGAACAAAGAACCACCCACTCATGACTTAATATGATTAAGTAAAAAGAAAATAAACAATAAAGTATGTGTCTTGTATATTTACATGGCATTATATCATTTGATTGAGTTTTGTGTTGAATTCCTTCTCTAGGTGTGCCTAGGGATTGTGAACGTTTGGATTCTCGTGGAGCAAGATAAGTAGCTTGTGTTACAAGTGAGCAAATCGGTAAAGCTTCAAAAGGTAAGCTCTATGTTTATGGGATTCGCTCCTACTTTGTGTTCCACCATAGTGTACGGACTGTGGTCGAGTTGTATGATATGTATGAGATATATGATATAGATGCATTCATATAGAGCTATATGATAATATGATATGTTTTATTTTGATGTGATTTCTGTAATGATCTTTAACCATTGATCCTTGTGCACTGATGTCTACTTGGGGTCCTACCTAGGGACTAACTGTGTACAACTTTGTTATGTTTTTGGTTCCGCTTGGGGTCCTCCCTTGGAAACATGTGAACTGATGTCTGCTTGAGGTCCTCCCTCTGGACTGACTGTGTACACCTTTGATATGTTCTAATTCCGCTTGGGGTCCTCCCTTGGGAACACGTACACTGATTTTCGCTTGGGGTCCTCCCTCGGAAATGACTACGTACATCTTTGATATGATATACTTTGTTCTGATGTGATTATTGTGTTGATTTTCATAAATGAATTTATGTGCATTGATTTCCGCTTGGGGTCCTCCCTTGGGAAATACTACGTGCATCTCGAATAAGATATGTATATATGCAGTTTAGTTATGATATTTGTTACGTGCGTTGATTTCCGCTTGGGGTCCTCCCTTGGGAAATACAACGTGCATCTCTGATAAGATATGTATATATGCTCAGTTTAGTTATGATATTTGTTACGTGCGTTGATTTTCGCTTGGGGTCCTCCCTTGAAAAATACTGCATGCATCTTTGATAAGATATGTGTATATGCTTGTTCAGTTATAATATTTTCTTATATGATGTTTTGTATATTATGTATCTGACTGTCATGCAGGAAGTGAGCTGTTGTGCAATTTGTAATCAATTAAATCTTCCACACAAAACTATTATTTTTGTGAGCTTTGCTCATGTGCATTGGCACTTATTTTATTTTTGTTCTTTTGACTTTGATTTTTCTTTTTGTGAGGGGCTTTCTTTTTCACTTGTGCTTTTGTACTTGCTTTAGCTCGGCTTCTTTCACCCTTATAACCTTCAAGACTTACTCATATGTAATATTCAAATCCATCAAACCTTGAATCCTAAGTCCTCATCCGCAATCAACTCTTTTGGCTTCTCTTGCTTTCAAGTTCATTCCTTGTGCATGTTCAATCACTCCAGTTGCTTTCTGCTTTGATCATGTCAGCCTCCAATTCATACCTCCATTGCTTTGCAAATTCAAGTTGAAAAACACTTACTCTTACTCAACGTAACTACTGTTATCCTGCTACAGCAAAAAGGATCATAACAACATAGCTAAGGATGCAATCTGTTTTACCTTATTGATGCAGCATTAATTCTAACTTCTTGTTACTCATTATTTTTCAACTCTTTTTCTTATTTTCATGCTGTAACACATACCTCACTTCTTTATTCACACAAAACTGAATTTAAATTTACTGAATTTAAAATCTAACTAACTAGCAAACATGTTCCTCTTTTTCATTAATTTCCTAAGTGATTCAGGGGATTATATATATAGCAAAAAGAAAATAAAAGAGCAATACAACTTAGATATTTTTTCTTCTTCTAAATCAAAACTATTACAAGTTATGATCTAGTCTTCATCTTGTTCTTCTTGGTCTGAGGGGTTATCTTCCATGTTTTTATCTTTTTGCTCAACCTCCTCTTACATTTCTTCTTCTTTTTCTCCTTCATCATTACTCCCTTGCTGCATCGGCTTTGCTGCATCAGAGGCTTGAGGTGCATAATTGAGGAATCCCAACTTGCCTAAAATGAAATTATCCATTTCTTTCAACTTGTTCATCACAAGTTTTCTTGTCTCCAGTTGGTCTTTCTCCATCTTCGTTAGCCTCTTCTTAATTTTCTCCCGAATTTCAGCACCTTCAGCAGATGGTGCTGTGTCATCATTTTTCTGGGGAGTTGCAGTAGCACTGCCTTGTGCTAACTCTTCAGCCTTCTTTGATATTCTCTTTGCAGCAGCAGGGGAAATTTCTCCATTCATTTTAATTTTCTCCTCTTCCTCTCCAATCGGTACTATGGCTTCCCTGCACAAACGAGTTATTAAACCTGGAAACCATAAGTAACCACTGTCATCTTTGGCACAAGCCAATATTTCAGAATGTATAATTCGGCCTACATCAATAGGCCTTCCGTCCAACAAACAACAGAGCAAGACTGCTCTATCTTTTGAAACCGTCTCAGTGTGAGACGTGGGCATCAATCTATTTTTTAGAAAATGATACCACACTCTAGCCTCGAGCTTAAGTGTGGTTCTTGAAAAAGACATATGCTGTTGGGGTGTCACGGTCCACTCGGTCCCTGGCCTACAACATTCATTTAGCACTTCTTGCAATTTTTTCTTGATCGGAGGTGTTCTTCCACTCATAGAACTCATCCACAACCTTGGGCAAGTCGTAGATTTTCCGGATAGCAGCAACACTAAATGGTACAGCCTTCTCTCTCATTTCTACCTTCGACGGTTTTCCTTGAGGCATATTGGCATAGAACTCTCGGACGATGGGGAGTACACCATCTTGCTCATGTAAACAAAAAGTTTTCCATTGGTGAGCCTCGATGATGGTAGTCATTAGAGTCAAGGGGATCTTTGATGAAACCCTTGTCTGGTGATGGTGTCCGCTTGAGCATGATCGCATGCCTCTGCATTGCTCTTTCGGTGGAGAAAGAGGGGACTGATTCTGATTGAGAGCTGCTCCCCCTGGTCCTTGCCCTAATTTTGCCACTTCGAGTGCTTGGAGTCTCCATTGCTCCACTCCAAACTCAGTTTGGTTGCCTTGGGTGAAAGAAAGAAAGAAAAGAATTTGGGCGACTCCAAACTCAAGCCTTTGATGTGGCTTAAGTTCTTGCAAGAATGTTCTTGAAGATGAAGTTGGAAGAGAGAAATTTTTACTCAGAAATTTTATAGAAACACGATAATGGAGGCAGAAAACATAGAACCTGGCTTTTTTATTGGGGTAAAAATGCACATGGGTCACAACGGTTCAATGTTGATGGCTGGGTGAAATGGACGGTGTTGTATCAACGTGTTCGTACAGGGTTGCCAGCTGTGTCGTTTCTCCCTTCTTTGAAATTTTCAACCGTTGCACTGTTACATCGTCAGTGATGATGTGGCAGCTTCTGAAAATTTTATCGTTGGGCTTGCTGTACATCATATTGACTTCAATTGCTGCATCTGAATTGGGCCCAAAGTTTGCTTGGCCCGATTCTTTATTCCAACCAAATTGCTATGGGTTTTAATTTCCCATGTACTTGTGCTGCAGTCTGGTTCCTATATTTTTTTTTTTAATGGGTATGAACACCATTTTTCTCCCTGCAAAACATCTTAACTAAAATTAAAAAGAACATGAAACTAATTTATCCTAATTCTAATAATACGAAATTTAATACTTGCAATAATTTAAAATACTGAAATTAAAATGCATATAATTTAAAAAACTTCATAATTAAACTTTGGGCTGCCTCCCAAAAGCGCTTGTGTTATAGTCTTCAGCCTGACTTCTTCCCATTGGATCTCAACTTGGTTCACTCAAGGAGATAATGGTTGTCTCCTTGTTATTTTGATCTCCCTAATAATGCTACAGCCTTTGTCCATTAACCTTGAATGTGCTCCCATCTTTTTCATTTATAAATTCAATAGCTCCATAGGGATACACATGTGCAACCTTAAAGGGTCCTGTCCACCTTGATTTGAGCTTGCCTGGGAAGAGCTTGAGCCTTGAGTTAAATAGAAGAACTTGTTGACCTTGCTCAAATACCTTTGGCAGGATCTTATTATCATGCCATTTCTTCATATTTTCCTTGTAAAGTTTGGCATTTTCATATGCATTCATCCTGAACTCATCCAGTTCATTTAGCTGTAGCATTCTCTTCTGTCCAGCTGCTTGTTCGTCCAGATTCAGCTTTGATATAGCCCAGTATGCTTTATGCTCTAACTCAACAGGTAGGTGACATGCCTTGCCATAGACAATTCTGTATGGAGATGCACTTAATGCTGTCTTGTAAGCAGTCCTATATGCCCATAATGAGTCATCCAATCTGAATGACCAATCCTTCCTTGAAGAATTTACCACCTTCTCTAAGATCCTCTTGATTTCTCTGTTGGACACTTCAACTTGCCCACTGGTTTGAGGGTGGTATGTTGTAGCAATCTTGTGCTTCACTCCATATTTGGCCAAAAGGTGTTCAAATTGCTTGCTACAAAAATGACTTCCTTCATCACTTATGATTGCTCTTGGTGTGCCAAATCTTGTGAAGATATTCTTTTTGAGGAACTTCCAAACCACTTTGGAGTCATTGGTGGGTAATGCTGCTGCTTCTACCCATTTAGAGACGTAGTCCACTGCCACCAAGATATATTGATTTCCAAATGAATGTGGGAATGGTCCCATGAAATCCAGCCCCCAAACATCGAATAGTTCAACTTCCAAGATAGGGTTGAGAGGCATTTCATGTCTCCTTGATACATTTCCGGTTCTTTTGCACCTATCACAACTTGAAACAAAAACATGTGAGTCTTTAAATAAAGAGGGCCAGTAAAAACCTGATTGCAGCACTTTTGCTGCTGTTCTGACTCCAGCATAGTGGCCACCATAGGGAGATGAGTGACAATGTTCAAGTATAGATTGCATCTCCTCTTATGGCACACATCTTCTTAAAATTTGATATGGGCATCTTTTAAATAAGTATGGTTCATCCCAGAGACAGTACTTACAGTCATGGATGAACCTCTTTCTTTGTTGTGAGTTCTTATGATTTGGCATTATTCCACTCACCAGAAAGTTTGCTATATCAGCGTACCATGGTGCTATAGCATAGTCAATAACAAACAGTTGTTCATCTGAGAATTCATCATTCACTGGTTCTTCATCAACTTATGACCTTCCATCATTCAGCCTTGATAGGTGGTCTGCAACTTGGTTCTCTGTGCCTTTTTTATCTTTAATCTCCAAATCAAACTCTTGAAGTAAAAGAATCCACCGTATCAATCTTGACTTTGAATCCTTTTTGTCTACCAAATATTTGATGGTTGCATCGTCAGTAAAAACAGTCACTTTAGCACCAAACAAATAATATCTAAATTTTTCAAATGCAAAAACAACAGATAAAAGTTCTTTTTCAGTGACTGTATAATTAAATTGTGCCCCTGTAAGTGTTTTGCTAGCATAATATATAGGATGGAACATCCTATTCTTTCTTTGACCAAGCACTGCTCCAATGGCACATTCTCTAGCATCACACATGATTTCAAATGGTGAAGTCCAATCGGGTGCAACATTTATGGGTGCTGTAACAAGCTTCTGCTTCAATTCTTCAAATACTGCCTTACATTGATCATCAATTATGAATGGGGTGTTCTGCTCCAGCAATCTGCATAGAGGTCTGGAAATTTTTGAGAAGTCCTTGAAGAACCTCCTATAGAATCCAACATGCCCCAGAAAGCTTCTGATTCCTTTGACATTAATGGGTATGGGCAGCTTTTCAATCGCGGATATCTTTGCTCTATCAACTTCAAGTCCATCCTTTAATACTTTGTGACCCAAGACTATACCTTCTTTGACCATGAAATGGTATTTCTCCCTATTCAGCACTAGCTTCGTCTCTTTACATCTCTTAAGTACCTCTGATAAATTCTTAAGACAAAACTCAAATGATTCTCCAAAGACCGAGAAATCATCCATGAATATTTCCACAAAATTCTCCACCATATCTGTGAATATTGCCATCATACACCTTTGGAAGGTTGTTGGTGCATTATATAATCCAAATGGCATCCTTCTAAAGGCAAAGGTTCCATACGGGCAAGTAAATGTGGTCTTGTCTTGATCTTCTGGTGCTACAGCAATCTGGTTGTAGCCCGAATATCTATCTAAGAAGCAATAGAACGTCTTTCCTGCTAGTCTGCCCAACATTTGGTCAATGAATGGCAAGGGGAAGTGGTCCTTTCTTGTAGCATCATTAAGCTTCCTATAATCCTGGCATATTCTCCATCCGGTCACAATTCTAGTTGGTATAAGCTCATTTTTCTCATTCTTCACAACTGTGATTCCTCCCTTCTTTGGTACACATTGCACAGGACTTATCCATTGACTATATGAAATAGGGTATATTACTCTAGTATCAAGCCATTTAATCACTTCTTTCTTGACAACTTCTTTCATCATAAGATTCAGCCTTCTTTGAGGCTGCACAGTGCTGTTGTAGCCATCCTGCAGCAATATTTTGTGAGTGCATAATGTAGGGCTGATTCCTTTTATGTCTGCTATGCTCCATCCGAGGGCTCTTTTGTGCTCCTTTAGTACTTTTAGCAACTGCTCCGTTTCTGCATCAGAGAGAAAAGATGATGTAGAAAATTAGAATTCAAACATGTTTCCGTTTTTATTTCCTATTAATTAGGATTGATTAGGATTGATTATGATTGATTAGGATTGATTATGATTGATTAGAATTAATTGTGATTGATTAGAATTAATTGTGATTAGGATTGTGATAGGATTGATTAGTCATCGCTTAGTCATTCTTAGCGATTCTTTCTTGTATAAATACTCACTCATGTAATTTATTCAATATGAAATATAAAAAAACTTCTTTTCAATATGGTATCAAAGCGGGTTCGTTCCTACCCTAATTCAAATCTGAAATAACCATCCAAACACTTCCATCACCGTCAAACACCTCCTAAACACCGCCTTGAATCTGTCCAACACAGAAACCTAGTTTACTGACCTCCGATCAAAAAAGTGAGGTGACCATTCGACTCAGAAGGATCCGACGAGTCGACCGCCGCTGGACCCATCGCCGTCAGCCGCTGCACACGCCACCACGCGCCGCCTTCCAGACGTTTTTTTTTCCGTCGCGACTTGCACAGACCTTCTCGCCGGCTTCTCCCTTTCCTGTTCCAGAGGTCAGATCAAAAGTTTACAAAACTTGATTTTTCATCAACGGTCAACCCTTCTCTTTTTATTCATGGCTTCCTCAAAACACTCTTTTTATTACCACGAGCAACCTCCTAAGGCCACTAGTCATGTGGTCCAGCAAGGTACAACTTTCCATGTTGATAGTCAAAATCATTGGATCCTTGATTCTGGAGCCTCTGATCATATGACAGGTAATCTTGGCTTGTTTTGTTCATACACTGCCAGGATTCTGAACCATGTTCTAGTTCCAGCACCCCAATACTTGAGTGTCATGGTGAAAATGATCTACACTTGCCCATTGCTCTCAGAAAAGGTACTCGATCTTGTACTACTCATCCTATTTCTAATCATATTTCATATGGAAAGTTGTCCCCAGAGTTTCGTGCTTTCAATACTATGTTGGATAGTACAAAGATACCGAGAAATATACATGAGGCTCTCAATGATCAAAAATGGAGGGATGCTGTCTTTGAAGAAATGAATGCTTTAGAAAGAAATGGAACTTGGGAGATAGTGACCCTACCCAAAGAAAAAAAGGCAGTAGGATGCAAATGGGTGTTTACAATAAAATTCAATGCAGATAATAGCATCAACAGATACAAGGCAAGATTGGTTGCAAAGGGTTTCACTCAGACTCACGGGATAGATTATCATGAGACTTTTGCTCCGGTTGCTAAAGTCAATACCATCCGAGTTCTCTTATCTCTTGCTGCCAATCTAGATTGGCCTCTGCAACAGTTAGATGTGAAGAATGGATTCCTAAATGGTGACTTACATGAAGAAGTCTATATGGATCCTCCACCTGGTTTTGAAAAGGGAAATGGATCAGTGTGTAAACTAAAAAAGTCTCTATATGGATTGAAACAGTCTCCCAGAGAATGGTTCGACAAATTCACACAAGCAGTCAAAAGAAGAGGCTTCATTCAAGCACAGACTGATCATACTCTCTTCCACAAACACTCTAAGGATGGTAAAATTGCTATTCTTATTGTATATGTAGATGATATAATTCTTACAGGTGATGATATTGAGGAATTGAACACCTTGAAGAAATTTCTAGCAGCTCAATTTGAACTCAAAGACCTTGGCACTCTCAAATATTTCCTTGGTATGGAAGTTGCTAGGAGCAAAACAGGCATCACTCTAACACAAAAGAAATATGTTCTAGATCTTTTGTTGGAAACAGGAATGTTAGGGTGTAAACCTGCTGAGACACCTGTGGAACCTAATACCAAGTTAGGTATTGAAGATGAGAATGAGGTGGATAAAGAACAATATCAGCGATTGGTTGGTAAACTAATCTACTTATCTCATACGCGTCCTGACATTGCCTTTGCGGTGAGTATGATTAGTCAATTCATGCACTCACCCAAGGAGAAGCATCTTAGTGCAGTCTATAGGGTGCTTAGATACCTCAAGAATACTCCAGGAAGAGGATTATTCTTTAAAAAGGGGTATAAAAGGACAATTGAAATCTACACTGATGCAGATTGGGCAGGCTCATCAGTAGACAGGAGATCTACCTCAGGCTATTGCACCTATGTGTGGGGAAATCTTGTTACTTGGAGAAGCAAAAAGCAAACAGTGGTTGCAAGAAGTAGTGCTGAAGCAGAATTTCGAGCTTTAGCTCATGGAGTTTGTGAAGGAATCTGGTTGAGAAGACTTCTTCAAGAGTTGAAGATTTCATATTCCCTACCAATAAAACTATATTGTGACAACAAGGCAGCTGTTAGCATTGCTCAAAATCCTGTGCATCATGATCGAACAAAGCACGTGGAAGTTGATCGTCACTTCATCAAAGAAAAATTAGATGATGGAAGTGTGCGTTTGATATATGTTCCAACCAAAGAGCAAACGGCAGATGTCCTTACCAAGGGCCTACACCGTCCAGCATTCGAAGACTTGATTGGCAAGTTGGAAATGATCAATATTTACCTCCCAACTTGAGGGGGAGTGTAGAAAATTAGAATTCAAACATGTTTCCGTTTTTATTTCCTATTAATTAGGATTGATTAGGATTGATTAGGATTGATTATGATTGATTAGAATTAATTGTGATTGATTAGAATTAATTGTGATTAGGATTGTGATAGGATTGATTAGTCATCGCTTAGTCATTCTTAGCGATTCTTTCTTGTATAAATACTCACTCATGTAATTTATTCAATATGAAATATAAAAAAACTTCTTTTCAATAGATGAAATAATAACAGGTAAAGTATTTTCATCTCCTAAGTATGCATATTTAAGATACTGAGGCAGGGGTTTGAGCTCAAGGATTGAAGGTTCTTCTATGGATGGCTTGAGTGTCTTTATCACTCTTTCTCTAAGAGATTCAAAGTGTCTTTCTTTGTATGGCCTTATTGGTTGGGAATCCATACATGCAAGGCACTCCTTTATTTTATCTTCATCGTTTGCACATTCCTATGCTATAGCAACGTTCAGTGGTTCTGTCTCTGTTTGCTGCTTGAGTTGCTGTAGCAGAATTGCATCAATAGTATCCATGCTAGCGCATTCTTCCACTTGATCAACATACTTCATAGCTTTGAGTACATTGAATGTAACTTGCTCATCATTGACTCGCATGGTTAAGTCTCCTTTCTCAACATCAATCACTGCTCGTCTAGTGGCTAAGAATGCTCTTCCCAAAATGATGGGTACTTCCCTATCTGCTTCAAAGTCAAGAACAATAAAGTCAGCGGGAAAAATGAACTTATCCACTCTTACCAACACATCTTCAATTTTTCCTTTTGGATAATTTATTGATCTATCAGCCATCAACAATGTAACAGTAGTTGGACGTTCTTCTCCTATTCCAAGCTTCCTGAAAATACTCTTAGGCATACGGTTAATACTTGAGCCTAAATCCAGTAATGCATTACCTACATATTGGTTACCAATAGTACAAGGAATAGTGAAACTCCCTGGATCTTTTAGCTTTGGTGGTAACTTGTTGAGGTAGTATTGACTACTTTCTTGGGTGAGAGCTACTGTCTCATATTCCTCCAGCTTCCTCTTCTTTGCCAAGATGTCCTTCATGAATTTTGCATAACTTGGCATTTGCTCAAGAGCTTCAACCAAGGGTACATTAATATGCAACTGTTTTAGAACATCAAGGAACTTCTTGTATTGCTTGTCATCAGTTTGCTTCTGCAGTCTTTGAGGAAAGGGAGGTGGTGGTCTTGTTGCTTTGCTGACAGTCTGTCCTTGCTGTGGTTTTGCTATAGCAATATTCTCAGTGTCAGCAACTTGAGGTTCTTTGGGTTGATCATGATTTTCCACCTCTTCAGCAACTTTATCTTCAATGCTTTCTGTTTCTGCTCATGATAGTTCTTTATGACTTTTGGTTCATCTACAGCTTTACCACTCCGCAATAGATATAACATTGACCTGTTCTTCTCCATTTTTCTTTGGGACTTCAGTATTGCTTGGCAAGGTTCCTTGAGGTCTGCTTCTAAGTGCTTCTGCCAATTGATCTACTTGAGTCTCCAAATTCTTGATTGATGCAGCTTGATTATGAATTATAGCATCACTTCTTGTCATGTAATCTTTCAGAATGCTTTCCAGCGAATTTGATGTATCAGCTTGCTGTCTAGGTTGATGATGCTGCTGCGTGAATCCAGAAGGGTATGGAGCTTTATATGACCTTCTTGCTATATCTGAGGACATTTGTTGCTGTCCTTGATGTTGTCCATGATGCTGTCCTTGAGAATATGATAGATTTGGGTGATTCCTCCATCTAGGATTATAGGTATTTGAATGTGGATTGTTGTTCCTGTTGAAATTACCTATAAAACAAACAGATTGAGGGTTTTGTGGACAATTATCATAAACATGGGGACCATTACAGAAAACACATGATATATCATTAGTTATGGCATTGACTAGTTGTGCTTTAGCTTCAGCAGACAGATTCATCGTCTTGATAGAGTTGTTCAAAGCTGAAATCTGTGCTGACAGTGTTGTGACAGCATCTAGTTCCCAGACTCCAGTAGCCTTCTTTGGTGTTAAACTTGATCTTTCTACAGGCCACTGATAGCTGTTGATTTCCATCCTCTCTAATATTGCATATGCTTCTGTATATGTTTTTTTCTAAAAGGGCTCCTCCAGATGATGCATCGACCATGCTCTTTGTTGGTCCATTAAGCCCATTATAGAATGTCTCCATTTGAATCCATTCGGGAATGCCATGATTTGGGCACTTCCTCAACAGATCCTTGAATTTCTCCCAAGCCTCATAAAATGACTCTTCTTGCAATTGCTTGAAGGTTGATATATCATTCCTGTATTGGACTGCCTTCATGGGAGGAAAGAACTTCAATAAAAACTTGTTCGCTAACTCCTCCCAACTTCGGATTGACTGTGATTGTAAAGAATTTAACCATGCTTTAGCTTTGTTGGTGAGGGAATATGGGAACAACTTCATCTTTAAAGCATCGGATGTAACTCCCCTGATTTTGAAAGTGTCTGCTACATCCATAAAATTTTTGAGGTGAAGGTGAGGGTCTTCACTAGGCATTCCATTGAATTGACCAATGGTTTGCATCATGTTAAACATCACTGGCTTCAGCTCAAAGTTCTCTGCTGCTACATCAGGTTGAACGATTCCAGAATGCAGATTATTGAGCGTAGGAATTGCATCCGCTCTGATTGGAATCTCAACTTGATTTGGACCTTCATTGTTATGTCTAGGTCCATCTTCTTCACCGTTTCTCAGCCTTTCTGTCATGTTGGGTATTGTTGTAGAATTGTTGTGTCTTTGTCGTCTCCTTCTTGCTCGAAATGTTCTTTCAATCTCAGGATCAAAATCTGCTTCTTGCTCTGAAGAAGAACTGCTCATACGCTGCAATTAACAAATTTAAAACAGTAAGGGGAGCGGTAAAGGATATAAAAGGAATAAAATTCTTCACTAAAATAAAAACAATTTTATAATTATCCCCGGCAACGGCGCCAAAAACTTGTTGTGCAATTTGTAATCAATTAAATCTTCCACACAAATACGCAAGTGCACGTGTCACAAGTAATAAAGGGATGTGTGAGTCCAAGTATCGTTCCCACGGAGATAAGTGTCAAGTAATGATTATTTAGGTGAAGAAAGTAGGTGAAATGATTAATCGTGATGATTGGACTGGTAAAAATAAAAGACAACTAAAAATAAGAAAGCAGTAAACTAAAATTAAAGGTATTAAGATGATGGATGAGATATAGGTCAGGTTCAATTTTCCTGATACAGCAATACTAAAATGATGCTTTAACGATGCTATATCAATGCTTAATTAGTAACCGAACACTAAGGTATGCTGGGGCTTTTGGCCAAACTAACATATATACCCAATAATTAATTCCCACATCTCTTTGGCCAAACTAATCACTGAATTATTCAAGCTCAAGTTCTAGGCTATGTGGTGTGAATGATCTCTCTACCCACAACTTAATTAAGTTAACTTAACCTAATTAATCCACACAATTCAACAAGGGTCTGGATTCGGAAACCTCTCGGCCCCAACCTCCTCAATATCACATATGTATCTCTCGACATGCACACATGAATGAGATTAAGCAAACTCGTTGAATAACTAATTAAACATTAACATAAACAAAGTTTAGGCATACATCTCAATGTTACAGCATAGGTACTTTATCACCTAACCTATAGAGCAAATTAGCTCATAATGGAATTAAATAAAAAAGAGAAAAGAAAGGAAGAACTCATTGAAAAATAGGAAAGAAGATGAAAATGAATGCTGTAGGAAAACATCGTCACTGCCTTGCTCCAACACTGCTCCAGCAGCTCTTCCCTCTCCAAGAACCTTACTTTCTCTCTTTAAAACGTAGTGCTTCTGACTTCTCGAACCTTGAACATCTCTGAACTCTCTCCAAAACCGTGCTTTAATTCGTGGCGGAACTCTTCTTTAAATAGGAAGAATGGTTGGAAAATTGGGTTTTAGGGTTAGGAGTGAAAAGCTATGAATCTTGTTGCTACAACCTTATCGTATCCCTAGATTTTTGGGCTGTTGGCACTTGCTTGGATAAGATCTCGATCTTCTTGAATTTCTTGTGCCAATGTTGTTGTTGACCGAATGTGTGTGTGAGTTTGTTGTCCTTGTTCTTTGCGATTTTTGGGCTTTGTTTGCACTTTTTTGGATAAGATCTTGATCTTCTTGGATTCCTTGTGCCAATGTTGTTGTTGACCGAGTGTGAAGTTGTTATCCTTGTTCCTTGGGATTTTGGGACAAGACTCAATCTTTGAATATCGTCCTTGATCCTTGGGATTTTGGGATAAGATTATATCTTCAGAAACGTCCTTTGCTTGCTGGTGTATTGTTGGAGAATAACTAACTTTTGAATTTCAAAAGTTCGGTTGTCCCTTTGTCCACGCTGTCTTGCTGTAGCGATTGCTATGTCATCAATTCTTCAGCTCCTTTGCTACAGCATTACTACGTCAATTTTTCCTGCAAAGTCAAACACTCAACAAATCATCTTTTCTTATACAAAATCAAGAAATATTGTCTTATTTTCCATACTTAGTCATCTCAAAGCACTTAATCATGAACATACAATAATTAGCTCAATTATCATGCAAAAAGGTCAACTTATATGGAGTTTATGCAACAAATTCATCATAAAAATAATAAATTAACTCTCATTTGGGAGAGTTATCATGAGCCCAGGGTATGGAGAGCTTTCCATAAACCTGGAGCTTACTAGAGACTCATCTCTAACCCCATTTGGGGATATGATTTCAGGAACACAGTTAATTGAAGAGCCCTCATGGGAAAAGGACACTACCCGTGGCTAGAGGTACTAGTATAAGGATATGGAGTTCTGGGTGGCCGAACGCTACTATTTATTATAGATGTTATTTTTGGAGAATATGTATTGTTTTATAGTGTTCTATTCATTTTGGGATCATGATGTTTGATCCATTATACAATATATGCTCTGTATATGTTTTGTACATGTGTTCATATTTGATGCATGTACATTTGTGTATTCAGATATGTGCATATGCTGAAATATGTATGTTGTTAGACATAGTGGCACGGAGCCATTTATGCATAAACCAATGGATGTATATATAGTCCTTTATAGATCTCTGGTATTTCTGAAATTATATATGGTATATTGTTTATCAGGAACCTTTGAGAGTGGGATTGACAAATCCCCAGTTGTCCAATTTACAGATGTTACTCTGCCCGATTTTCGTCTTCGTCAAATACGAATTAAATTAGGAGAAGTATGCAATGTGAGATATCATGTGAATTAAGATTAATGAAAAAGGAAAAAACAAGTTAGCTCGTATTTTCGTAAATTAAGTCTTTCGCTGTTTCTGTTTGTATCATATGTATGTTAATTAAACCGGCTCGAGACGAGGATGTTACAGTTCACAAACCAATGGAAAGGGATGTAGCGCAGCTTGGTAGCGCGTTTGTTTTGGGTACAAAATGTCACGGGTTCCCACAAAGTGGTGAATTAGATAGGATACTTTGGTACAAAATAAAAGAAGAAATAGCAAATCAATCTTCAAAAATCTCATCGCAATAAAAATAGGAAATATTTATACCAAACTTATAAAAATAAAAAAGGGCAGGAGAAGTAAAAAAAATGCGTAGACCTCGATCATTATTCTGTGAGGGTAAATAAGAAAAATCTTGGAAATGACTAACAAAGGTTATTCCGAATTTTCTACATCTCAAATTAAAAAAAAAAAAATTAATTTAGGCATGTTTTATCTTGGCATTTAACCTTTTTCCTTTTAACGTTACATATTCTGTTGTCTTCAAGTTGAGGAAGCATAATGATTTACTGATTCTTTTATTGTGGTTTATAGTGCTTACTGAGAACAAAAGCATATCAATTTCAGCACACGAGAATATTATATCAGCTTTGGCACATGCAGTCTCATGTCACTGGAATGGTCGCCTCTGCGAGTCATGACAGCTCTGTAAAGTTGTGGAAATAAATTTCAGATTTTAGGTCGTAATATGTCATATATTCTTTGTAAGTCAGCTTTTATTCTGCGTTTACGTAAATTTACACGGAAAGAAAAAAAAAGTTGGTCTCTCAACTTGGTTTTCAATAAAGGTGTACTAGGACTACGTTGTACAGTTTTGCACTATAGTTATGAGTCCTAGTACTGTAACATATGTGCCCTAATTTACAATGCAATCTCCAGTTATTATATTTAATTTAGGCGATGAGAATTGTTTACAGCAGCTTTTTTGGTGATAGTTCACTGATACGCTGTAGCCTAAGTTTTTTAGAAGGACTGCCTTCAACTGAGTTGCATGGGTTAAAAGGGCCAACGCTCTGTGTACATGAGAGGATGATAACTGACGTGAGCTGTTTTTCCGGTTTTATTGTTATATTAGGTTTTACCTATGAGGGAAGGATTTCACGATAGGCAGCAATGGATGCTACTAGTTAACCAAATGATGGTAGTTCAATAGGTATCAAGGAACTGAGTAGGTGGGGGTGAGTGCATGTGTTCGATCCTTCTCTATACTATCTTTGAGAGGGATTTAAAGCCCTAATTCCGAGACTCGTTTCGAATTGGACTAGTCGAATCGATGAATCGATTAGAACATTAAAAATAAAAATAAAAATCAATGGATGCCAATTTGCAAAATGGGTTTAACTTATGGGGCAGTGAGTTTAACTGGGCACATTTGGCACTTGCAAAGTGTTTAGAGAATGGAACAACTGCTTGAGGTCTGATACATAGAAATGATAGAGCTTGGGTATAGAACTGAGCCCACACCTAGAATTCCGCCTACCAATCTACAGCCAGGAGACAGTAAGGTAGGAACTTCATATGTTTGGCCAATGAGGAATACTGGGACAAAATAAGGAGAAATATATGCTTCAGGTGTAATTAGCCTTTTTCTCCTAATCAGTGCCAACAGTCTAACTTGAATGTAATATTACAAGGACTGGATGAGAAGGGGAAAGAAGGAAACACTTGAAATACGGAAATCAGAAGAGGAGGAAAGGGACCAGGGGGGAGCATTAGCATGAACAGTATTGCTTGTCTGACATAAAAAAATTGCTGAAATTATGGGGAAGCTGATATCGGATTGATAGTAGCAAGTTCAGTTGACTTTTTAAATCTTTTGCCCTTAATTGAAATAAATTGTAATGCTTTGCCCTCGTACTTAAACATAATGTCAATTTATACCTGTTTGACTATTGAACGACTTATGTACTCGAGTACAAGAGGTTGATACTTGAGTATATTAATTACGCGAAACAGTAAATACTCGAGTACACAGGTAACATACTCGAGTATTGTTCATAATCTGTGTTTTTATTAACATTTACTAGAGTACATGGGTGATGTACTGGAGTAAATATTCCTAAAAACCCAGATCACGAACAATACTCGAGTATTCAATCCAAGTTACTTGCGAGAGCTAGTTTTTTTTTATTTATAAAACTCTCATATCACGCATTCCTGACTGTTGGTTGGACCAAGTAATCGATTACACCAGCATTATATCAGTGAATTGAGGCTCATATCAAACATTCCTGACTGTTGGCTGGACCAAGTAATCGATTACACCAACATACGGTAATCGATTATATAAGTGAACTGAGGCTCATATCAAACATTCCTGACCGTTGGTTGGACCAAGTAATCGATTACACAAGCATATGGTAATCGATTATATAAGTGAACTGAGTCATATAAATTTTTTTCCATGAGATTTTTTGTATCAAACAAGTTTCTATGGTCATATACTCATAATATTGTACTTGACTTGGGTGACCTGAGGAGGGGCTTTGTGGGTACCACAAGACGTATTTGCATTACAAAATTTGGGAAATTTTACCGTAAAACTTCGGAACGCTATAACTTTTGACTCAGGTGTCCGAATCAAAGTGCTTTTTTTAATTCCACGTAACTTTTCCGAAGAAAATTTGGTTTTTTGTGCCTCGTTTGACATATTTTATCTTTGTAAATTTTTTTTTTAATTTTTACTTTTTAACACTAACAAATAATCATTCAAAGACACCCCCACTTGCTCAAAACTGACACCACCGCCCAAATCATTTTCTAAATTTATGCTCAAATCAGAGACACCCGTTCTGGATTCAGGCACCTGCTGCAACACAAGACAATATTGCACACGTTTAGCTTGGCTATAGGGGAAAAAGATCTTTTCAAATACTATACATACAGGTAGAAAAACAACATTTTTCTGAGACAAATGGACACCCAATTTCATGCTCAGGTGGAAAAAGATCTTGTATAAGGCCGGAAGCAATTTTGGGTGAAATTTACCCAGGTAGCCCCTCCCTATCCGGATAAATAATTTAAGTATTTTTTCAGTTTTTTGAAATATATTTGGGTAGGGTAAAATTTTCAAAAAATACCCGGGTAGGGAGGGGATACTCGGGTAGGTTTAATGGTCAAGGTCAAACAGGGACAGATTGATGTTATATTTTTTGGAGAGGTTAAATTTTTAAAATAGTTTATAATCAAGGTCAATTTAGTAATTAATTATTAAAGAAGGACTATAGTGGTCAAAAAGCCTTTCAGTTTACATGTTTCTTAGGTGATGGATTTGAGCTGGATTTTGAGTTGATTTAATAGTCCGTAGGTAAAAATTATGTCAAATAAAATAAAAAAGCTCAACTGTCTTAAAAATAATGTAAATAAAATTGATAAATATGTTTTCCAAAAATAAAAAAATTGATAAATATTGAATGAAAAACAATTTTTAAAGTGATTGTTCAATTAATTTAATTTAAGGAAGTAAATGTAATATAATAAATTAAAAAATCAATGCCTTTATAAAAAAAAAATTAAAAAATCAATGATACTATACAGTAGATGCACATTAATATTCATACATCTGATTTAAAAAAATTACGATTTGTTTAATTATTTGGAAAGATATGATTTGCAAATGTTATAAATAGAGATAGAGCGGCTTAAGAGAGACAACTTTTGGGGCAAAGAAAGGGGCGTAACCATGCAAGATCCTCAACACTGTTGATAACAGAGACAAGCGAGTAATAGGTAAGTTCGAAGAGTCTGTATTGTTTCGACTTGCCGCATTCAATCCGTCCGTCTCTATTAACAATGGCCGTGCCTCCTTCGTTGAACAACGACTTCAACAAGTTTTCAACTCCTTTCACACCCCCAATCATCCCCCTTATTCCTTGGTAACTCTCTCTCTCTCTCTCTTTTCATCACCCAACTCATCTTCTTTTTCTTGGTACTCTGTATTTTTGGAATCCAAGTTGATAATGCTGCAATTGATTTTTTATTTATTTATTATGTTTCTTGGGTTTTCTTTCTTCATAGCGAAAATTTTAACAAGTTTTTTTGTAATTCCTCATAAGGCGTTTGGTACAAGATTTTTTTTCGGATTTTTGGAAAATTAAATTTTTTTAAATTTTTATTTTTTGGATTATCATAAACTGAATGTAAAAATCATATCTCTGAAAATTGAGATTTCTGGATAAAAAAAAATTTCACCTGTACCAAACACCTCCTAGTGATTCTAAAGAAAACTTAATGGGCGGGTTTTGAAGTTTCCATTCTTTCTATTTTTTGTTTATTTCAGTGGCGTTTAAAATAAGAGAAATGTTTTTCTCATGTTACATGAGAAATCTTATTTCATGTTATACACATATCAAAATCTGAGCCTCAATTTTCTTTCTTCCATCTAATTATGTCTCTACATAAGACAATGTTGTCTCCTGTAACTTGAGATTAACATTATCCTTAAAAATAAAGTTTGAGTTTTGAGTTAACGTGTCTTTTTATTTTAAATAAGGGTAAAGTATTTCTCTAGTCAATGGAGATAAGTTATCTCCGGTGAGCTCAAAACGACGTCGTTTTGCGACGAAAATGAAGGTAATTTTGTAATTATAATATATTGCAGGGTTATATTAGTCTTTATCATTATAATTTTTTAATCTTATAATCCCAAAACGACGTCGTTTTGAGCTCACTGGAGATAATTTTATCTCCAGTGACTGGAGAAATACTTTTTCCTTTAAATAATTAAAAGTTATGAAATTCATTATGGAACAGTGACCAAAATGCCACTTTTCACCAAGCTTTTTATCTAAATGCCACGCGAACAGTGTTATTTCCCAATATGCCACGTGCGCAAGTTCACTGGGCACTGTAGCGAACTCAGTGCTGATGTGTCGCATTTTAACTTGGTACTTGATTCGCTGCAGTGCTCACGTGGCATATTGGGAAATAACACTATTCACGTGGCATTTAGATAAAAAAAACTTGATGAAAAGTGGCATTTTGATATGTGTTCCATTCATTGTCAACTTGATTTGTTCTTCTGGTATTTAAAAATATGACGATTTTAGTGGATTATCTTTTGATATGGATTTCATGAGACTTTGTAGTGAGAAGTATAAATAACATATCTCTCTCACAATTTCACCGTAACTCCTATGATTTCTTTATTGCAGTGTCTCACAATCTATCCTTGCATTTTCTCAAAGTCAAGAATGTTCTTTTTTGACTATAATATATTTTCTCTGTTTTTGGCATTCCTCCTTATGCTATTATTTTTCATGATTAACTGATAATTTATTATTGTGCTAGTCGTATCTGATGATGTGCTACATTTTATTTTATTTTTATAGAATCGTAGCACTAGAAATATGTTACCGATAAAAATGTTTAATAAACAGTATATTACCAATAAAAATTTCTCAAGAACTTTTATTCATCATATTAGGCACACAATGAGAGACAAAATTTCAATATTCATTTGTTGAATAACAATACAAAAATCGTTGTTGCTATTGCATAACTTGCTTTCGTCACTAAGTTAAAAGAGCATATACTCAACAATGTTAAACATTCTTATACCATAATGAATACAAGTTACTCTTAGACAAGACAATGAGTAAAAGAATTATGCTCATTGCACGGTATAAATGCCAGCTTTTCTCTTTATGATCTATTAAATTGGGATAAATACATTTGCTTTTACTATAAATAATTTCATATAATAATTTTAATAAACATTTTTAAAAAATATTGATGAAAATGAAATAAAATTTTTTAAATGTGAATAACATGCTCTCTATCACACTAATAGCACGCAAAGGTATCACAAAGTTTTAATGAATTTTAAGCATATCAATTTTTGATTTGATTATCTTTCTTAAGAATTACCTTTGAATGTTTGTTAAAATTCATATGATTTTTTAAAATACTATAAATTCATATTGTCCTTTCAAATCTTATAAATTCTATGGAAATCCCTTTTTTCCTCGTTAATTTAAACTGAAAATACCAAGAAAAATAAAAACCTAGTAATTTTCAAGCTATACCAACCAAAAAGTGTCATGCACACAAATAATCTAAAAATCAGCCCAATTTTTTTTTTAAAAGAAAAAAATTACAAAAAAAAAAAATCCAAAATGCAAAACACCACTATATACTCAAATAGGTTGAAATAAGAAAAGAAGAAGAAGACAATTTTGAAGCATAAAGATACATAACCCTTCCTTCAACCTCCAATGTGTTTTCCCCTAAAGAAGCCTCAGCTTCCTCAATTAACCTGGAATCAAGAGACGCGCTGCAAAAGTCGAACTTCATAGGTGGCGGCGGTAGGGTAGGGACGACCTTAAGGAAGTGGTGGCGGTTGTGGAGCTGTAGTAGAGCCCGTTTGGATGAGCTTTTTTTTCTTCAAAAGCTGTTTTTTTTTTTTAAGAAAAAAAAGTACTTTTCGAAAAAAGTACATTTCGAAAAAAGTCTGTTTGTATGCCTATTTTTAAAAAAAGCAGAAGTCATAAAAAAAGTCAAAAACTTACTTTTTTCGAAAGCTAAAAATTTTAGCTTCTAAAAAAAGCAGAAGTCAAAAGCCAATTTTTTTTTTCAAAAATCAAATATTTTTCTAAAAATCTGTAGCTTTTATAAAAAGTACTTTTAAAATAAGAAAATGATAAAAAAAAACTTTCTTAAAAAGTGAATACAAACGGACCTATTGGAAGAGGAGAAGTCATTGGAATTGCGGAGAGCGAGGGTTTTGGCTCTGATGCTAACGCCAATAGGGAAAGAAACCTCCATCACTTTAACATCACCACCACCAAAGAGTGGGGTGAAGATTGTCTCGAGTTTAGGGTTGGATGACATAGGAAATACTATCTCTATCTTCTCTCTCAATAAATAAATAAATGTATATATTCTTTTGATTTTTTTTTTCCTTTTGAATGAAACGATGTTTCGATTAACTTTTGTAGAAAAAATTTATAATCTTAAGTTATTGAAGAAATAATAATTATAAGCAGTGATATGTAATGATAATCGAATAATTTGATGAGGTTATAAATTTATAGATATATTTGGTAGTAATGTTATTGGGTGTATTTAATAATTGTAATGTATTAGTTAAATGTGACTTTTTTTTATATAACCTTGAGGTATCTCCATTCAACCTCCTCCGGTCATCTTGTCCTCAGAGTACGGCAGTACGTCCGAAGGCTAGCGTCTCATTGGAACAGTGGGTCCATTGAGCTTCGCTATCGGAAGAAGGATAAGACTGGAGAGTATCCCCATTCAATCTTTGGGTGGCACGTCCTCTGGCACCCAAATTTGAAGACTATACAGAGTTAATGGAGCAATTACTAGAAAGAAAAATGTTTCTTTTCAGTTTAGATTGTGGTGTATTTATGATGTAATAGTGAACTTGATTTCTGTATGGTTATATTTTAAGGGTATTTTGTCATATGTCTTATTTCATATCTGTTGCGTTAGAATTTTACTTAAGAATTAATGTGATATCCTTTATGCTAGTCAGTAGTAGAGGAGGTTACAAATTTCATTTACTAGCTACTCTAGTTTTTTTTTATTATTAATTGTCACATAAACTGTACTTATTTCTAATTTTTTTTTTTTTGATAACAACTTATTTCTAATTTTATTAAGAGAGAATGTATTAAAGGAGCATTGAAAATTCACCCATATTTTATTATTGAATGGTCTTCAACAAACCAATGGTTTCATAAGAAAAAAAAATCATATTTTTTCCTTGGTCTAATATTTGAGTATTACAAAGATAATAAGCGGAATTGATAATATTTGCACACTATAACTAGCTATACATGTTTAAGACTCACAAATATATGAAGAGAATGGATTAATGCATGTTACAAAATTAAAGTAGTGTAAGAATTACATCGCTTTTGTAATATATAAATAATAAATAACACAAACAATACGATATTATATGATTGGAAAAACCAAAAAAAAAAAAAAAAGTTTGAACTTTGATATAGTATACAAATCCCAAATAAATAAAGTACGTGCCGTGAAACGCTTTAGCTGCGTTCCTAGGCAAAATGTAACCAGAATAATTTTTTTCATATGATATGAGAGGATACCAATCCTACAAATATAAATTAATGACCATTTTTTTTTAAGGCATAATTCTATTACCATTGGTTTATTTAGAGGATGTTAACATACATACTTCTTACATTAACTATTTTATTTTATTTGGAATGTAAATATTTTTTTAGTGCAGGTCATTTAGTTGGATGTAAACCGCGTATTCTGTTTTGTTTTTCCTTTTGTATATATGAGACTTCACTGTACAAATGGAATATGAATAAATGAATCTTTTTCATACTAGATTTTCTGTTCAGATTGTTAAATGGTATCACATGATTTTTGGCCCTTGCTTTTTTCCATGTCTTATAAATTCTTGTGTCGCATAAGAGGACCAAATAAAAAACTTTAAATTTAAAATAAATAAATAAATTTGATCAACCAAAAAAAAAAAATCCCGCAGCCAGAAGAAGTTTGGAGTTCAATAGCAAAATTAATAAATAAACAGTCATGTTTCCATCCACGTTCTTTATCCTCGTCACCCTGCCGCTTGCACACGCAAATACATAGATGCCACATTGTGGACACGCGCTTGCATGCGCACAATAATTTATTGACCTTGCGTATTCTTCCTTTTTCATTTTGTCATAGGATAATATAACTTAATAAAAAAAAATTCACCAAATATCTTAAGATTTTAAATTGAAATGATTCTTTATAAATATCAGAGTTCCCGTAATCATAAGGTCACGAGTTCGATATCCCTCCACTTGTGGAATTAAATAAGTATAAGATAAAATAAAAACAAAAAATATTAAAACACACAATATCCACGTTTCAAGCCTAAATGGCTCTTAGGTAAGAAAATATATTAGAGAATAATATATATCATTAAAAAAGTTTTCACTTAATAATATGTTTTTGGAATGATTCTTTACACACTTTGTAGTATTAATGTTAATGGCTCACCGGGAAGAATTTATTATTTTAAAAGTATAATAGAAGGGAATGAAAACAACATATGCTTTATTCAGTTCTTTAATAGCCATTATTCATATTACCTACATTAAAAAAAAGTGGATTTTTACGTAAAGGATGGTGGCTATATATATATATATATGTATGTGCAAGTAATGATTATCATCTCGTTATAGGAACTTGTTAACTACATCCAACTATTTCCCATTATGCTAGCATTATCCCCTCCTCCTATGTTCTCACCCATTGAATGGCCCTTTGAGGAGCCCAAAAGCAATAGCCAGAACTACTTATACAAAGACACTGAGGCCTATGAACAATTTTACCATCAGTTGTTTTCATCTCAGACACTTGTTGGAGTCAAAAGATCTACTGATCATTCATCACCCATATGCAGCGACCCAACTATGGTCAAGAAGCTTGATCACAATGCTAGTGAACGTGATCGCCGCAAGAAGATCAATGCCTTATATTCTTCACTTCGTTCACTTATTCCAGTGGCAGATCAAATGGTACTTACTGTCTCTCTATCTCTTCATTTGACATGGATTGGTTATTGCTAGTTAAGAATTTCTATAAGCAACAACTTCAAGAAATTAGGAATTGCTATCCACAACAGTCACCAGCATGCTTTAATTAGTTTAAGGGTTTCATTTTTCTCATGCAGAGAATTATTTCTAAAAATATTAATTATGTATTACAGGTAATATCTAGTTATAATGATAAAATTATTTTTTTTCTTTTTGCCATGTCAATTGACAATGTGTGAGGCGAGAAAAAAAAAAATTTTAATATTATAATTATATATTATCTATAGTACATAGTTTCTTTTTTTTTTTCATGAGATTTTCTTTTACAGCAATATAAGAAAATGATTACCCTTAGTTTAATTAGAATGGATGCTTATATATCCTAAAAATTATTACGAGGGAAATATTCTAAATCCTAGACTCTTAATTTTTATTTTTATTTTAAATTTCTTCCTCAATTCATCGATTATTCGATAAATTCAGTTTGAACGGGACATTTTTAAGTTGAATTTTTTTATCCACCAAATCCTTGTGTTTTCAACAATAAAAATACTTTCTCAAATTTTAGAATAATAATAATGTACAAAGCACGGATACGCTCCGTAAGAAAAAATTTGCGTGTCGGGCTCGGACACGCGGTCAATATTTAGAGACACGTGGTTAACTCTCCGACACGTTCTGACACGTTTTTCGATACACAGTCAATTTTTTTGGACACGCAGTCAACGCTCGGACACGTTTTTTTTTTTAAATAAATTTTATTTTTATTTTGTTAACTAAATATAAAAGAAATAATTTATAAATTAATTTTTTTCTGTTATGAAATTTGACATGAAAAATTAACAAAGTACGAAAATTTATTTATATTTATATTTATGTTATGAAATTTAAATATTTGATTGGTTATATGACTTATTATGGAATCTTGTATGTATTAAATATAAATTATATTATATATATTAAAAAATTTATTTAATATCAAAACGTATTCCAACGTGTTCAAATATGACATTTTTTAGAATTTACGTGTCGGCGTGTCGTGTCCCGTGTCCGCGTCCGTGCATAATAGATAATAATAATAATAATAATAATTCATATTAAATATGAACGTGGACATGTTCATTTTAATTGTCAGTTCTATAACGTAAGTTTTTTCTTCCTTTTGGAAAGCTTAGAAATAAGCTTAAATTATAATCAATAGAGATATCATTTCCATATATGTCAATGGCGCAGAGGAAGTTGAGCATTCCAGCAACAATTTCACGCGTCCTAAATTACATACCAGATTTACAGCAGCAAGTGGAAGGACTAGCAAGGAAAAAGGAAGAGATTTCATTGAAAATTTCTCAGCAAGGAAATGCTGTGATCAGTGAAGAATCTAAAAGGAAGATAGCCCATTACAACTCTGATTTTGTAGTTTCAGTAAGTAGGCTCAATGATAGTGAGGCTTCTATTGAGATTTCGTCTTATAAGGTCCACAAGATTCCACTATCTGAGATGTTGCTGTGTTTAGAAAATGATGGCCTTGTAATGCTAAATGCTTCTTCGTCTGAGACCTTTGGAGGGAGGATCTTCTATAACTTGCATTTCCAGGTGTGCTTTATAATTATATTAGTATTCTTTTTGTGCCAACTAAATGATTGTAGGTCAGTTGGCGTTAGCGAACTGAGCAGTTGGGGTTGAGAACATGTGTTCGATCCTCCCCAAGTATCATCTTTGAGAGAGAGGTTTAAAGTCTTAATTTCGAGACCCGTCCCGAATCGGACTAGTCGCGAAATGATGAACCGATTGAAAATATCTCCAAAAAAATAATATATATTTTTTGTGGCAAGAGGAGATAGAGAGAGAGGGATAGTGTTAGAGGGAATCCATTATAAATTTGTGAACTGATTAAAAGTGTCAACTGGTATTTTTGCAGGTGGATAACACTCACGGATTAGAATCCGAGATTCTGAGTGAGAAGCTTTTGTCAATATTTGAGAAGAAGGAAGGGAATTTTCCAGTTAAATGAAATTAAACTACATAGTCTCTAATTATGATTATGAAATGATCTTAACAGCTCTGATTCCTAAATGTATGTGCATATTTTGAAAGCAGGGATTGTATTTTGCATGGGAGCAATCACATGTCCGCAATATGCGAAAGAGGGCAATTCGTATATTTTTTAGGAGTTAATATGTGCAATGTAAACATAAATGTTAGATCGTCGACATCTCTATGCTTTTATGTCAAAGAGAAAGCAGAAGAATATGGGATAGGATACAAAAAAACAATGTATGTGTGTGTCGGGGGGGATTAACAAGCCCAAGCCCAAGTCATGAAATGTACAAAGTTT
This sequence comes from Gastrolobium bilobum, assembly GCF_033153095.1. Taxonomy (NCBI): domain Eukaryota; kingdom Viridiplantae; phylum Streptophyta; class Magnoliopsida; order Fabales; family Fabaceae; genus Gastrolobium; species Gastrolobium bilobum. The sequence continues at coordinate 67,056 of NW_026897857.1, read as the reverse complement.
TACGGAATATTAATGTATGTAGTGTCCCTAAATTTTATATCTATACGAATTAGTACGCTGAAGATAATAACACTGCATTCCCCTCTTCATGTTACAATAGTAATGTATTGAATTATAAATGTTTTGAGTCAATAACTTGGCATATTGAATAAATTAAGCTTGACACCTTATTGTTAGTATTATTAGTAGGTGTCTTAGAGATAATTTGAAAGTCAGATGCCACTAATTGTACTATTAAACGTTTATGATTATTATTATTAGCATGCTTTATCTTTTTTCATATTACCTATCTCTTATAATATTCGTAATAGATAAAGTCCCTTGGAAAAGTATAGGTGTGCCTTGAGGATCTATGATGAAATTATTATTATGAGGACTCAAGCTCATTACATGATTATGCCCTGAAACTATTCTTAGTCTAAAGTCACCGATGAAGGGCATTGGTTGTCTCGATTAAACTAGTACGACAATAGGTTACTTACATGGAGATATAATGTATAGATATCATGAGTGCATGTATGAAGATGCTTAACCTATGTTGTAGGAGGTTTTGTAGTAGATGATCCATCAAGAAGACTTTACAAGAAAACTTATAGTACACTACAACAAAAGAGGTATACAGAGGCGGTTCATAAGTCATTTAACGACGTTTAAACCGCCCCCAAATGCGCGTTTCAGCAGTTAACCAACCGTCGTAGTTACTATCGTCGAGAGGCTATTCAATGACGGTTTCACTGAACCGCTGGAATAACCGTCGACTGGGAAATCAATGATGGTTTGTAAGGCGATTATCACCGCCATAGCATATCCTTTACAGAAATTTATTAATATTCAAAGACGATTCGCAAATGATCTTGGAATTCAAATTGACGTCATTTGCACAACTGTCATGGAATAAGAATTCCAAGGCGGTTAGGTAATAGTCGTGGAATAAGAATTTTAAGACGGTTAGGTAACAGTCGTGGAATAACAATTCAAAGGCGGTTAGGTAATAGTCATGGAATAAGAATTCCAAGGCGGTTAGGTAACAGTTGTGGAATAAGAATTCCAAGGCAGTTGGGTAACAGTCATGGAATAACAATTCAAAGACGGTTAATAAACAATCGTCGAATAACAAATCCAAGGCAGTTAGGTAACATTTGTGGAATAAGAAAATCAATGGGACACTAGGACACTGTATCTATCAAGAGTACTTCATATATATAAATTATTACATGCTTCAACAATGGGTCACTGTATATAAGCTTCAGAAAAACAAATTAATGTATATCATGTAATTTATTATTAGTGTGGATACCAAAACATTAAACCACAAACAAACAATAAAATTAAAAAAAAAAAAAAATCAATCGTCGTGCAATGATATCAACTGCCTTAGAATAATCAATACAACAACGATTCACATACAACCGCCTTGGAATCCATGTTATTAGAAGACGGTTTCAATGTAACCATCGTGTTTTGCCAATATTCAATAGCGTTTTGTGTAACCGTTGTAGTAACCACCTTAGTACTTAATTCCAAGGCGGTTCACATGGAACCATCGCGGAATAATAGTCGCAAAATACACATTTTCTTGTTGTGTAGTATCACTGGATCAGTAATGTCTCTTTTTGATTAGTTATGCGGATCATCCTCGGAGTTGAGGTTGATATCGTGTGTAACTATGAAGCACCGACACCTCAAAAATCCTGACGTGTCGTGCCCGACACTTTCTGACACTCCCCGACACTCCAACACGCGTTATAGAAATTCAAAAAAAGGTTCAAAGGTTAAGTTGAGTTGAGTTTTTAGTTCCAACTATTAAATTCGTTGGATTACGATTACCATTTTATTGAGTTTAATATAAATATTTGGGATATCTTATGTTCCTTTGCAAAATTTATGAATATTATAAGTTTAGATTCATTTTTTTGTTTAATTATTGAATATTAAATATAATATAGGGAAAACTAGGGTTATGTTACTGGAAAACATAAATATTTCCAGTTGACACAAAACAACTGATGGGCCCACATGTGTTTTTTCAAAAAAAAAATAGGAAAAAGAAAGCACAAAAATCAATGTATCAGCTGGACAAATTTGTGGTTTTGATGTAACAGGACCGTAGTTTAACCCATATAATATATACTACATAAATTAAAAATATTATTTAATATTAAAAGTGTCCTAACGTGTCGAAATCTAACATTTTTCAAAATTAACGTGTCGGAGTGTCGTATTGTGTCATGTGTCCCGTGTCAGTATCGGTACTACATAGGTGTGTAACACCCTGTTCCGGACCAGTTTATTATCATATATTATGGTATTAAGCGTAGCATAATTTAAATAATTAAGTGAAAGACTTTATTATAACAATCACAATTACACTTAAGTGAATAAGTGAACTAAATTTTTTTCTTTCTTTTCCTTATGTATTGCAATGTATTCATTTTATCTCCCTCTTATCGTAAGTGATTTCCTTTTTCATTAGAGCATCTTTTATGCTCAAAACTTGAAACCTTACCATTAATCATAATCACAAGGCTTTGTGCCTTTCAATCCCAAATTATGGTAGCTAACTATACACATGTGGTAATCTTCTATCATCATTGGTCAAAATGAAGCGGACGAATTTCATCTATATTTTAAACAACTAAGGACAATTCTCACTAGCATAATAACACCTGATTGACAGTTTATCCATTTATCATATACAATTGAACAATGGGTCCAAAATACTAGGAGTCTATGACAACCTATCCTAACAGTTCTATTCCTAGAGCTCTAGCATGCACAACAAAATTCAGTAAGTATCAAAAGCCAGCAATATTTAACAAATTACATTTTTATCTCTACAGTCATGCCTAAGCAAAAGGAACATAATATCACGGTACATTAACACAAATTCATATAACTAAAGAAAAAAAAAGGAGTAAATATCAACAATAATAAGAGTATCTGCTTTTTTGTTGGTAGTGAATCCCTCAAGGTATCTACTTCTATCTACACTAGCATACAAGGCATTAAAATTCTCAACAAAAAAAAAAAGGTAAAATCAAATCAGCAGACAAAAAAAGAATAAACAAACAACCTACTTACAACCCCCAACATGATTTTGAATGATCCAACTGTAATTTGAGAAAGCAAAAGCCCGCCCCACAAACATGCACCTAAAGGGTTGAAAGGTTAAGTATATCTTCAAACCACAATTTAATCAAGGCAAATCATACTCTCATATTGTATGAAATTGATCTTTCTTCTTATACTCACATCGAAAAATTTGTTTTTTTTTTTTTTATAAAAATTGATAAGCCTCACTTTATTTGTCTCTCAATACAAAAGAACTTCTCTCATATACATGAGAGAAGTAATCCCGATTAATCAATAAGTAGAAGCAAACCGAAAAACTAAAAGTAAATTATGCGAGCAAATGAGAGGATTTTTCTTCAACAAGCATAATCAGGATTTTTTACCCTTATAACCTTTAATTAATAATTAATTACCAATTTGACCTTCATTTGAAACTAATTCAAAAATTTAACCCCTTCAGAAAACATAACACCAATCAGCCCCTGTTTGACCGTTGACCATGAAGCCTACCTAGGTACACCCCTCCCTACCCTGGTATTTTTTGAAATTTTTTATCTACCCGGGTAGAGAGGGGTGTACCCGGGTAGAGTTCTTGAATATGAAAAAATGGTTGAATTAGTTACCCGGGTAAGAAGGGTTGTACCCGGGTAAACATCCAGAGTAGCATTTTTATATAACCGAGATGCTAAAAAGTTTCTTTTTCCAATTCATATTCTCCTCGGATTTATATTTCTATCAGGTTAATGAAAATGCAAAAAATTGAAGCACCTTCTGATTACAGAAAACAAAATGAAATTAGTAAAAAATTAATACAACATTACCATGTAATTGTATCCCCTAGTTTCTCTAATCTTCCTCAACATCATTTGGATTCAGCTTCCAGTATAAGAGTCCCAATTCTGCAAAACTCACCATTTTTCTGCAACGTCACAACTAAGTAAAACTATAGATAGATAGAGAGAGAGAGAGAGTAATGACCTGCTAATTGGTTGATGGAAACAAATTCATTAGGGCTGTCATGGCGAGGAAGCCTTGGATCTTCGTTGCTATCGTCCATGAACCATGCCTGTCACAGTTTTTTTCATTTATATAAAAACGCTACTCTGGATGTTTACCCGGGTACAACCCTTCTTACCCGGGTAACGAATTCAACCATTTTTCCAGATTCAAGAACTCTACCCGGGTACACCCCTCTCTACCCGGGTAGATAAAAAATTTCAAAAAATACCAGGGTAGGGAGGGGTGTACCCGGGTAGGCTTCGTGGTCAACGGTCAAACAAGGGCAGATTGGTGTTATGTTTGTTGGGAGGGTAAATTTTTGAAATAGTTTTGAATGAAGGACAATTTAGTAATTAATTATTAATTAAGGGTCAAAAAGCCAGCATAATCATCACCAAACATCCAACTATTTTCATAGCTCCCACACGTGCCGCACAAGTAAAGAAGAAAATATTTAATAAGAAACTGACACGTGGAATAAACAATGTCAAAATAATAAAACAAGCTTCCTTCAATTGTATAGTTTATAGAATAATATATATTAGATTAACATGATAATGACTTGAAATGCAATTGAGATTCAGATACACACATTGTAAACAATCAATAATTTGTTATTTTTTAGCACTTCGCAAAAGGCTTATCAATATTATAAGTGTTCTCACAATTGGAAAGATGTACACGTTTGGATTAACTTGATTCTTTTTTTTTTTTCAGTACCGCATTACTTACCAGGAAAACATTTTTAACACTTTAGTTGTATAGAGAAGTAAAAATTGAAATTAAAAAAAAAAAGGTCATATCCGCATTTTTTTACCCCTTCAATAATCCATACTTTCATACTTAATTAATATAAAATTACAATTGAAAAATTAAAAAATCATATTTTTTTTTTTTTGATAACAAAATCATATATTTTTAAATTAAATGTATTGATGTATTATTAAATGAATATATTATCTTGTTATTTTAATAAATATGGATGATAAAAAAAAAAACCAAAAATATTAATTTAATTTCAATCCATAATACCTTTACACTATCATATTAAGAAAGAGTGTAAGACAGTTAAATAAATATAAAGAGATTAAAACACCATTAATTAATTGACAAAATTATTTCAATTTAACCAGAATTATTAAGTTCAAACTCTGATTACGCACCTGTGTTGATTTTTTTTTATAAGGAAAACTATATTGTGCTCGACTTGAACGGAATTAATCAATGAACAAATAGAAAAATCCAAAATATAAAAGAAATTAAATATTTAATTAAATTCTTAAGAAATAAAAAAAAATAGTAAATTTCAATAAAGGTACGACATTAAACATTTTGCAATATACACCGTTTTAGGGGGGGGGGGGGGGGGGGGTGGAAATGATAGTATATATCTCCAAATATTACACAGAGAGAAACCCATTCAACACGTATTAGTCATTCAGAGATGTTCTTATTCAAACAAAAGATATGTGCTGTCAAGGTACAATAAAGTCCAAGCACAAAAATGGCAAGACACATCGAATGAAATTTAAAACGAATATAATATGGATCCCTTTTTTCTGCCGTCACTGCAGATAAGATTTTTTACAACAGACACAAAAAGTGAGACCCACTAGATTTTTTTAAAAAATAAAAATAAATAAGGATCCACTAACATATCCTTGCTGCAGAATTTTTTATTTTCCAGCAACAACATAGCTATATTTCCCATAAAATATATCTGATAATTAGATGACCATTTTCCAGCAAGTACTCCTGTAAATAGCAATGCTACGGAAGGGTACTAAATAGTGAATACTGTCAAAACAATACAACAAGGGACATGGAAAAATATTTGCAGTTGTGCACCTCAACCTATAGTCACTTGAGCAATACGTTCACCGCAATTGATGAGTCCGTCAAGAAAATATCCCTTCCATTATCAGCCTTTGGATGATCAAGATTATTTAATTTTAATCTGATGTGAAGTGGTTTCATGAAAATAAGCTCTCTCAAATCACCCTTAAATTGCAACAAAAATGCATTCCATAAATCTCTCTCTGTTTTCCCAGTTCTCTTAGAGCTCATAATATCAAGTATCCTTGCTGCTTGTTTCTCCCGGTTGCCTTCATCTATGTTTGGGACTTTTCTAAGTTTAAAATACATTGCAGCGTAAATAATAACCTGTATTAAATGAAAAAGACATTAGTTCGTTGTCATATGAAGTAGCTCATAATATCAGTACTCATAATCTTGAAGTAGCTCAATGATGACCAATACCAAAGTTCATTGTCATATGAAGACTTCAAGCGGTCCACTACGGTACTCCATTGAAAAAAGGGAGTAAGGGTTCGCTAGAGTACTCCTTTTCAAAAAAGTGAGTACCGTATTATCTTTTTAAATTTACAGATTGAGTAATGTAAGTTTGTAATTTGGAGACCCAGTAATAAAAGTAATTTTTTTTTGTATGAACCTGGAGGTATTTTCATTCAACCTTCTTTGGCCACCTTGTCCTCGGAGTACGGCACCAAAGGCTACCTTCTTATTGGAAGGAGAGAATTGGACTTTGCCACTGGAGAAAGAATGACTAATCCCCCCTCGAGGAGAGAGGCATGTCTTCTGACTCCCAAAGATTTTTCAAAAATTTGCTTTTCCCAGAGTTTGAACCCATGACCAAAGCAAAGTAATAAAAGTAATTAACTTTAATAGTTAAGACCTTGACTTCTATGTTGGGCTATGACAAGTGGCCCAAGTCTGGCAATGTAAAGGAGTCCGTTGTAGTTAGTTAGAGCAGAAAGAGAACGGCTGTTATATGAGTGGAATTTACTCGCGCATGAGTAAAATTTTCTGAGTGGGTATTGGCGATCTCTTGAGGACTTGGGTTGCTGGTTCTAAAGAGGGAGCTTGGGAGGCCCTTTTAATGTCTTGTTTAATCTTTTTTTGCTTCTTAGTGGGTATTTTCTGTTTCTTCTTTTAGTAATTTCATGTTTTCTACATTTCAATTTTCTGTATGTATTACTATAAGGAGCTAGTCTCCTCTATTCTTTAATAGAAATACAGTTCTATCAATTTGGTATCAAAGCACTTAATCTTAGGGATGATTTCTAGTCTTTTTAAGAAATGAAAACCATTGAAGTACATATTGGAGCTTTGGAGAAAAACAAAATGTCAAAATTCAAAGAAATGTTGAAAAATATGTTGAAGATTCTAGACAAGGTGATAGAGGAGACACAACCCTCGAAATCAAGAAGAAGCCCAATTATGATGGCAATATTCAGTCCTGGAAAGATGCAGAATAGGCAGAAATAGAAGAACAAAAAATGAAAAAGGAGAAGAAAATGAAGAACAAGAGCGAGAAGTAGAAGACAAAGATTGGTCTTCCGTTCTGTATAATGGACCAGAAATTATAGGGACAAAACAGTGCCTCCATCTCATTGATGATTTGGAGCAAATGATGGCGTTAACACAATGCGTGTAGGAGAAGGAGAACGTTCAAGGTCGGATAACCACATGTATGGGTTGTTTGGGAGACAGGTTAGAAAACAGTACTGGTTTTAATGGGCGTTTTAAATCTCAATGTTAAAGATCGTTTTAAACTTCCTTATGCTTCTCTGGTATGGTCTTCCACTAATACTTTGGGCAGTAACACATCATGACATTCATGACCATCATTTTTGTTACGATCCAATTACATTGTATTGGAATTGGAATCCCAGATCAGAAACATAAGGTTCTGGTGTGGGATTTATATGGACTTTGGGCTCTCCTATCTTACAAGCTAACTTTTAAGGTGAGGCGCTCTCAAGGTTTGTATCAACTAGTATCAGAGCCTTTCACTATGTCTCCCAATTGCAATCGAGCTGCACGGCTAGTGAAACTGGCATTGCAGTGTTCACCCAAGGTTAGTAAAAAGAAACCAGCGCCAAGCCAGCCCGTGTGGGAGCCTGGACTGCAGAGCGTGGTGGGATGTTATGATCCAATTACAATGTATGGGAATTGGAGTCCCATGTGAAAACATAAGGTTCAGCTGTAGGGTTTATATAAACTTTGGGTTCTCCTACCTTATGATGGAACTAAGAAATCAAATAATCACAAATAAATTTGTATGAAATTATTTCTGATATATTGATAACGAGAAAATAACAGAGCAATGCTCCTTACAACGATGGAGTTACTAAGAACCAGAGACACTCTTAAGCAAGACACTTTTAACTGAAGAAAATAACCCTCAAGAGGTCCACCATGGATCCTCTAAATTCCCCAACTGACTCACTATTTTCCTCCCCTTTTTGGGATGCTGCCATCCCTAATAAATCCCCCACACCCTCAGTCTTTTTCCCTCCACACCCCCTTCTAACTAACTTCTTTTCCTTCTCCCACGCGCGCACTGTGATCATTCTCCACGTGAAGCTCTTTCTCCACGTCATGTCTCTGAAGAAAAGAAGAAGTGGAAGAAGTGTTTTATCTGAATAATACTTTCTTGATTCATTGAGAGACCCAATGGGTCCTTTTTATATTGAGTACATCCAACTACCTCAACTACTTTAATAAATATACAACCACCAACTACATCAATAAATATCCAACTACCAACTAAATATACAACTACCAACTACATCAATAAATACTATCTAGAATATTCTACATATTCTACACCCCCCCTCAAGTTGGGAGATATATATTGATCATTCCCAACTTGCTGATCAAATTCTCAAAGGTCGGCTTAAGTAATCCTTTGGTGAGGATATCCGCCGTCTGTTCCTTAGTGGGTATATATGTCAAGCATACACTACCGTCTTCTAATTTCTCTTTGATAAAGTGACGATCAACTTCCACATGTTTTGTTCTGTCATGATGAACAGGATTTTGAGCAATGCTGACAGCAGCCTTATTATCACAATATAATCTGATAGGTAGGGAATAAGAGATCTTCAACTCCTCTAGAAGCCTTCGTAACCAAATTCCTTCACAAATACCATGGGCTAGAGCCCAAAATTCCGCTTCTGCACTGCTTCTTGCAACAACAGTTTGTTTCTTACTTCTCCAGGTCACAAGGTTTCCCCAGACATAAGTACAATATCCTGAAGTAGATCTTCGGTCCATTGCAGAGCCAGCCCAGTCTGTATCTGTATAGATTTCAATCATCCTTTTGTGCCCCTTTTTAAAGAAAATTCCTCGACCAGGGGTATTTTTGAGGTATTTGAGAATTCTATAAACAGCACTAAGGTGTTTTTCCTTAGGAGAATGCATGAATTGGCTAACCATGCTCACAGCAAAAGCAATATCAGGACGAATGTGAGACAAATAGATTAATTTTCCCACTAGTCTCTGGTACTGCTCCCTATCAACATCTTCCTCGTCCTCAACTCCCATCTTGATATTAGCTTCAATTGGAGTCTCTGCCGGCTTGCACCCAAGCATACCTGTTTCTTGCAACAGGTCTAGAATGTATTTTTTCTGAGTTAAAGAAATTCCTTCCTTACTCCGAGCAATTTCCATGCCAAGGAAATATTTGAGAGATCCAAGATCTTTTAGTTCAAACTGGTCAGCTAAATATTTTTTTAAAGAACTTATCTCCTCGCTATCATTACCAGTGACAATTATGTCATCAACATAAACGATCAGAATAGCGATTCTTCCTTTGTCGGAGTGTTTAAAAAATAAAGTGTGATCAGTCTGAGCTTGGGTGAACCCTCTTCCTTAACAGCTTGAGGAAATTTCCCAAACCATTCTCTGGGAGATTGTTTAAGTCCATAGAGAGACTTCTGCAACTTGCACACAGAACCATCCCCTTTTTCAAAACCAGGAGGTGGATCCATGTAAACTTCCTCATGGAGATCACCATTCAAGAAGGCATTCTTAACATCTAACTGTTGCAATGGCCAATCAAGGTTGGCGACAAGAGATAGCAAAACGCGGATAGTGTTGAGTTTGGCAACACGAGCAAATGTCTCCTGATAATCTATCCCATGAGTCTGAGTAAATCCCTTAGCAACTAATCTGGCCTTATACCTATTGATGCTATTGTCTGCATTGAATTTTATTGTGAACACCCACTTGCAACCAACAGTTTTCTTTCCTTTAGGTAATGTCACAAACTCTCATGTTCCATTTTTTGTAAGTGCATCCATTTCTTCTAATACTGCATTCCTCCATTTTGGGTCATCAAGTGCTTCTTGGATATTTTTGGGTATCCTGGTACTATCTAACATAGTGTTGAAAGCACGAAAATCTGAAGACAACTTTTCATATGAGATATAATGGAAAATAGGATGAGCAGTGGAAGATCTAGTACCTTTCCGAAGAGCAATAGGCATATCAACGTTGGCTGTACTAGTACATTCAAGTGGGTTGCTGGAACAAGGACTCGAGTCAGGATCCTGGCAGTCTAGAGTATCTTATGTGTTTTGCGCCTGCTGTAAAATTTTCCCCATTTACCAGGAGGATCACAAGGAGGATCATTAGATTCAGGTATAGTTGCTCCCCCTGTTTCCTTCCCAATAACTCCACCTGTTTCCAAAGGCCAAGGTAAGACAGCAGCATCATTTGGTTTCCCAGGCTTATCTTCATCCATACCAATACCAATAGACTCCCCCTGAAGAGAAGTCGGGGAAAAAAAGGATTGTGTCTCATAAAAGGTAACTATAAAGAACCTTGGGATACACCACCCCAAAAGCTAGCTCAAAAGGTGGGAGTGCCCAAGACCTTATAAACTCCACATTAGTTGCACATACAACCAATGTGGGACTATATATCTCAACACGCCCCCTCACACGAGAGCCCATTGGGCTTGAAGAGTGGACAATGCAACAGGCTCAGCCTACCTGTGCTAAGAAATGCCACAAGAGAAAGTGGGGGACGACGAGGCTCTGATACCATGTAAAGAACCTTGGGATACACCACCCCAAAAGCTAGCTCAAAGGGTGGGAGTGCCCAAGACCTTATAAACTCCACATTAGTTGCACATACAACCAATGTGGGACTATATATCTCAACAGTAACATCCATGGAAACAAAAACCTTACAGAGAGAAGGTGAGTAACACTTATAACCTTTTTGATTAGGGGAATATCCTATGAAGACACATCTGATGGATTTAAGGTCAAGTTTGGACCTTTGATGTGGAGGAATATGCACAAAAACCACACAGCCAAATATTTTGGGAGGAAGAGAAGAAAGAGCACTGAAAGAAGGAAAAGATTTAGTAAGACAGGATAAAGGAGAATGAAAATTTAGTACCCGAGAAGGCATCCGATTAATGAGATAACAGGCTGTCAAGACGGCTTCCCCCTACAGATATTTAGGGACATGCATCGTGAATAAAAGAGCTCGAGCAACTTCAATTAGATGTCTATTTTTCCTTTCAGCCACCCCATTTTGTTGAGGGGTGTTAGGACAAGAACTTTGATGAATAATTCCATGCTGGTTTAGGTACTCTCCAAGAACTGAATTAAAATATTCAGTACCATTGTCTGTTCGCAGAATTTTGATAGAAGTCTGAAATTGAGTTTGAATCATAGCATGAAAGTTTTTAAAAGTGGATGCTGCCTCAGACTTATCTTTTAAGAGATATACCCAACATACCCTAGAATGATCATCAATGAAAGTAATAAACCAACGAGCACCCGAGACATTTTTTTCACGAGCAGGTCCCCAAATATCACTATGAATCAATGTAAAGGGAGAAGATTCATGATATTTCTTAGGAGAATAAGTGACACGAAAGTGCTTTGCAAGCTGACAAATATCACAAAGAAGGGAACTTGGCTTTTTCTTGATAAATAAGTTCGGCAATAACTTCTGGAGATAAACAAAATTTGGGTGTCCCAACCTACGATGCCATAACAAAACATCATTACAGTCATCTGATAAACATAGAGAGTGGTTCGAAAAAATCCTCTTTTCACAATGAACATCTGTAAAATAGTATAGCCCTTCTTCCTCTCTAGCACTGCCAATCATCATCCCCGAGTCCTGTTCTTGAAAGATACAAGCATTTGCAGAGAACTTAGCAACACAATGCAACTCAACAGTAAGTTTGCTAATAGAGATGAGATTACAAGTAAGAGAGGGAACATGAAGTACTGAGTTCAAAATAATATGCTCAGAAAGTTTAATGGATCCCTTTCCCGCAATAGTGGAGAAATTCCCATCATCTGTTCTTATTCGTGACAGGGTGATAGTAAGGGATATAGGAGAAAAATAAGGTTGCATTACCTATCATGTGATCAGAGGCCCCTGAATCAAGGATCCAACGATTACTACGTTCAACATGGAATGCCATACCTTTTTGAGCAACATGACTAGTTGCCTCAGCAGGTTGAGAGGTGGCCTTGGTTTCGTGGTTGGAGGTGTCTAGGTAAGGATTCTGGCTTGGGCAGTGGCTAAAACGAAAAAAAAAGAATAGGAAAATGACTTAAAAATAAATCAGAACGGGGAAGAGACTGGAATATAACCAGCTCTTGATACCATGAAGAAAAGAAGTGGAAGAAGTGTTTTATCTGAATAATACTTTCTTGCATTGAGAGACCCAATGGGTCCTTTTTATATTGAGTACATCCAACTACCTCAACTACTTTAATAAATATACAACCACCAACTACATCAATAAATATACAACTACCAACTAAATATACAACTACCAACTACATCAATAAATACTATCTAGAATATTCTACATTTTCTACAGTCTCCAACTCAGCTTCCGGATCAGCTCTTGAGCCTTCTTTATCTGGACTTGGATCTTCTCTTACTGGGCCCGTTTCTGATTGTTTATTTGGGCCTTTCCCTCTTCTTTTATACACCTGTTTGATGCTCCCATCATTACCCCCATCCTTAACTTTTACCTTGTCCTCAAGGTAAAAACCCGGGAATTGATCCTTAAAGGTCTCCAAATCCTCCCAAGAGCTTTCATTGAGAGGAAGGTCCACCCAGCTCACTAAAATCTTAATTTTTCCATTCAGTAAACGACGGGCATCTAGGATCTCTACAGGCTGAACTTGAGGCTCATACTCCTCTGTCAAGCATTTAGGAAAATTCAGAACTGGACTGGCTGGATTGACAGCTTTTTTAAGTTGGGATACATGGAATACAGAATGGACCTTAGCATAATCTGGTAACTTCAACTGATATGCAACCAGACCAATTCTCTTTATAATCTCAAAAGGTCCATAAAAACGTGGACTGAGTTTTTGGTTAAGCTGTCTTGCCAATGAACGCAATTTGTAAGGCTGAACGCGCAAATATACCTCTTCCCCAACCTGAAACTCCACTTCCCTCCTTGATTTGTCCGCCTGAACTTTCATGCGTTGTTGAGCCTTCTCTAAATTTATTTTCAGTTCCTCCAAAATGGCATCCCGAGCTCTAAGAAGCTGATCCACTGCTTCAAGTGGGGTGTTGCCCTATTCGAACTGAATTAAAGTAGGAGGATCTCTTCCATATACTGCCCTGAATGGTGTCATCTGAATGGATCGATTAAAAGGTATTGAACCAAAATTCTGCCCACGGGATCCATTTGGTCCATGTCTTTGGATGCTGTCCCACAAAACACCTGAGATATGTCTCCAACGTCCTATTCACCACTTCGGTTTGCCCATCTGTTTGGGGATGATAGGCAGAACTGAACTTAAGTTTGGTGCCAGCCATACGAAATATCTCCCCCCAAAATTTACTCATGAATACTCGGTCTCTATCAGAAATAACTGTCATGGGAAATCCATGAAGGCGGATGATTTCTCTAATGAAGACAACAGCCAAGTCTTGTGCAGAATAAGGGTGAGCAAGTGGAATAAAGCGTGCATATTTTGTCAACCTATCCACCACCACTAATATGGTATCCATTCCATGTGCACGCGGCAAACCATTGATGAAATCCATAGACACTTCTTCCCACACCTTATCAGGTATACTTAAAGGCTGTAGGAGACCAGCTGGCTGTAGATTGGTGTATTTTTGTTGTTGACATACATGACATGCTTTGACATAAGCTGCCACATCCTTCCTGGCCCCCTTCCAAATGAACAATGCAGTAATTCTTTTGAATGTCCGCAACTCCCCTGAATGACCTCCCCATGGTGAAGAATGGAATTCTTGCAAAATAATAGGGATTTGAGGAGATTTTGAAGGAATCACCAACCTACCTTTATGCCATAGACACCCTTTTGCCACTGTATATCCAGGATAGGAATCCGGATTCTGCATGACTCCCAACATCAGTTCTTGCATGGCCTCATCTTTAGTTACCTCCTGTGCCAATCACTGTAATGTGGGTCTGGATAACAGATTCAGCTCTTTGAATTCCATGACTCTAGAAAGAGCATCAGCTGCCCTGTTTTCTGTGCCCGATTTGTATTGTATTTCGAAGTCAAAGCCAATTAATTTTGCAACTAATTTCTGCTGACCTTCAGCCATAAGCCGCTGCTCAGTAATATACTTTAGACTCCGTTGATCAGTCCAAATGATAAAACGTCTCCCTAGTAAATAATGTCTCCATTTATGGACCGCAAACACAATGGCCTTTAATTCCCTTTCATACACGGACATCTGTTTGGCTGCTTCTGAAAAAGCTTGGCTCAAAAAGGCTATTGGATGACCAAATTGCATCAACACAGCCCCCATGCCTACTCCAGACGCATCAGTCTCCACTTCAAATGGTGCATCAAAATTGGGTAGAGCAAGCGTTGGTAATTGCATCATCTTCCTCTTCAATGTATCAAAAGTTGTTTGTTCCTCCTCACCCCATTTAAAGCCATCCTTCTTCAATAACAGTGTTAGAGGCCTAGCCAGTTTGCCATAGTCTTGAACAAACCTCCTTTAATATCCCGTTAACCCCAGAAAGCCCCTGACTGCCTTAATCTTCTTGGGTACTGGCCAATGTTGAATTGCTTCCACCTTCCCCGGATCATCTCTTACTCCTTCTTTGCTGATGATATGGCCCAAGTATTCGAGTTCTTCTTGCTCAAAACTACACTTCTCAACACTTGCAGAACTTGAGT
This sequence comes from Gastrolobium bilobum, assembly GCF_033153095.1. Taxonomy (NCBI): domain Eukaryota; kingdom Viridiplantae; phylum Streptophyta; class Magnoliopsida; order Fabales; family Fabaceae; genus Gastrolobium; species Gastrolobium bilobum. Next base: position 52,012 of record NW_026897857.1, on the reverse strand, counting down.
TAAATGAAGCGCATGAGTAACAACATCCTTGCTATATATAAGAATATCATCAAAAACTACTAAAACAAATTTTTGCAAAAAAGGGCGAAATATGCTATTCATCAGAGACTGGAATGTAGAAGGAGCATTTTTTAACCCGAAGGGCATCACTATATACTCATAATGCCCTTCATGTGTTCTAAATGCAGTCTTAGCTATGTCTTTAACCCGCATTAGAATTTGATTGTACCCAGATTTAAGATCTAATTTTGAAAATATCACTGCCCCTTGAAGTTCATCCAGCAATTCATCAATTATGGGCATAGGAAATTTATCAGAAATGGTTACCCGATTGAGTGCCCGATAATCCACGCAAAAACTCCAGCTGCCGTCTTTCTTCTTGACCAAGATCAAAGGGCTGGAGAATGGGCTATTGTTGGGTCGAATCATCCCTGCCACGAGCATCTCTCTCACGAACTTCTCAATCTCCTCCTTTTGATAATGGGGATATCTGTAAGGTCTGATATTAGGGATGTCAGCTCCCTCTTTCATTATGATTTTGTGATCACATGCTCTGCTTAGGGGTAGCTCTGTAGGTATTTGGAAGACATCTTGATACCTCTGTAGTACCTCCACTATTACCTTAGATTTACCATGTTGCCTTTCATGCGTCACCGCCATCATGCCTAACTCCACCAGATACTACTCCTCTCCCTTTCTCCATGCTTTACCCACCTTCTTATAAGAAATCATGCTACAAGTCAAAGAAGGGTCCCCTTTCAACTCCACGGTTCCTTGTTTGGTTGGAATTTGTAAGCTTAACTCCTTAAAATTAGCTTTAATATTCCCTAATCCAGCCAACCACTCATAACCCAAGACTACATCTACTCCCGTCAGTTTAAACAAGAAAAAATCTTGAATAATCATCAACTCAGGAAATTGTATTTGCAACCCGCGACATACTCCTTGGTTATTTACACGAGACCCATCCCCTATCTCAACAGTATGCATGTGGGTTTCATCAGTCTGCAGTTTGAGGTCCTCCGCGAGCTGAGCGTCTAAAAAGTTATGGGACGCTCCTGAATCGACTAGCACCCCCACCGGTTTGTCCCCAATCTGACCCCAAATCTTTAACGAACGATCTGTAGTTTTGCCTAAGATGCTGTGCACGCTCAATCTGAACGCCGGATCTCCACCGTCAAGTTCTTCAGCTCCGTCGTCCTCTTCTCCTTCTCCGGTTGCCTCTCCGACTCCGAGTATTATCACTCTTAATTGAGGGTAAGCGCACACGTAATCTGGTGAGAACGGCCCATCACACCGGTAACGTGAGCTTCTCCGATCACCGTTACTGCCTCCCTCCTTCTCGCCTCCGTTACTGTCCCATTCTCCCCTCTCCGTTCGCTGCTATGCCCTAGGGAATTAGTGGCATTACCATTTTGGGGGTTACTTCCCACACTACTGGGTTGAAGTTGATTGTTGTTGGGCCCAGTTTTATTAGATAGGCCCATATTGTTGCTCCCTTCTCCTCCCATCTGATTGGCATACCGGTTTGTCAATGCAGGCCTGGAGTAGCGGCCCATTCCATTTCCATTGGACCCGTACCCACTACGGCCCCCTCCCTCATTTCGTCTTCCCCAAACAATTTCCTTCTCCTCCACTTTCTGAGCTAGGGACATGATCTTTTCCATAGTCTCTGTATGGTGTAGTTGGACTTCCGCCCTTATATCCTCCCTCAAACCATTCAAAAATGCAGCACGTATCACCTCCTCATCAGCATTCCTTAATGGGACGGCCAACATCTCAAAATTCTCCCTGTACTCTGAAACTGATCCCTGTTGGCGCAAACACATCAGAGCTTCATATGGGTTTCCGGTTGCCGAATTGTGAAACCTCTGTAAAAGCGCAGCTCTGAGTTACTCCCAAGTCATCAATGGATTTCTCGCCTCTACCACTGGAACCAATTCAACGCCCTCCCCTCCATACAGATCGACGTCGCTTCTACTTGTTCTTCGGGTGGAATCTAGTAGACCCGAAAATATCTCTCCGCCCTAAATATCCAACCATACGGGTCGTCCCCTGCGAAGAACGGCACCTCCAATCTTCTGATTCTGCCCTCCTCTATGCCCCCACTATTTCCTGTCCCTCCTCCGTTTTCCATTCCTCCTGAATCTCGCCGTGGTCGTCTCCCTTCTCCAATCTCTCACAACCGCTGATCAATTCGTTACATATATGCCGTCATCATCTCCCGCATTTGACGTATGGATGCGTTCACCTCATTCATTCCCTCCTCTGTTTGGGTTGCTCTCCTCTCTACTGATTCTAACCTTCCCTCCATTCTGGTTTGTACCATTCAATGCTCTAAGGATCTGAAGCTTTGATACCAAATGATGGAACTAAGAAATCAAATAATCACAAACAAATTTGTATGAAATTATTTCTGATATATTGATAACGAGAAAATAACAGAGCAATGCTCCTTACAACGATGGAGTTACTAACAACCAGAGACACTCTTAAGCAAGACACTTTTAACAGAAGAAAATAACCCTCAAGAGGTCCACCATGGATCCTCTAAAACCCCAACTGACTCACTATTTTCCTCCCCTTTTTGGGATGCTGCCATCCCCTATAAATCCCCCACACCCTCAGTCTTTTTCCCTCCACACCCCCTTCTAACTAACTTCTATTCCTTCTCCCACGCGTGCACTATGATCATTCTCCACGTGAAGCTCTTTCTCCACGTCATCTGTCTCCAACTCAGCTTCAGGATCAGCTCTTGAGCCTTCTTTATCTGAACTTGGATCTTCTCTTACTGGGCCCGTTTCTGATTGTTTATTTGGGCCTTTCCCTCTTCTTTTATACACCTGTTTGATGCTCCCATCACCTTACAAGCTAGCTTTTGGGGTGAGGCTCTTCCAAGGTTCGTATTAATTTCTTTTGGGAAAAGTATGTTCAACAGAATTACAAATAGTTAGACTCATTATCAAGAGTTATGAATAATGAATGGAAGGGGACAATTGTCAGATGATCACTGAAAATGAGAGTTCAGTCAGATTATGTAGATAGAGTAAGAAGTTGGAAAGGAGTGACAGCAAGGTGGTAGAAGATAATATAGGCATTTATCAGTCAGCTGTTCAATCACTCATCTAAAATTGAAAGACAACTACAACTATAAAAAGCTTTGCAAAGGTAAATACTTAATACGGTTATGACTCCAATAGTAAGAAAACTAATACAACTCAGTAATACTAGTACAAATTGAAAAGAAAATCACCAATGTGTTTTTTTTGAAAACGAAATCTTAACAATCGAGGTCAAGTACTAGTGTACTACAACTAGTACAAGCCCAGCCCAATAGGACTACTAACATTACAAGACTCGTAATACATGAATTACCCAAGTATTCTAAAAGGATCATAATCTAAAAATTAGTTGAAGGTGAACATTCGATGGCATAAGTGTGTACACACTGAAGGTAGGACTAGAGGAATGAGAAAAGGAAAACCTTTGGGAAGATATAGAAGGGTTGGTTCAGGAAATCCCACATGAAAACATGGTGAGAGAAACTGTATTGAAACTCTTTTCCGATAATTGTTCGTTACATTCAGTTACAGTTCCCGGAGAGAGAAGTGATACATATAGTGCACAAGAAGCTTGTGTAAAAAGCTTAAAATTAGGCCCCGTACTGATTTATGCCATTGGGGAGCAACCTAATTATTATCGAAATCTTTTAGTTCTGATCAAATATTCCTAATTAGTCTGTCAAAAGCTTTTAGTTCTGATCATAATCTCACCCATGATACGAGATTCAGTTGTAATCAGCAATCAAAATGCCCCGTAAAAATAACAGAATTGGGGAGCAACCTAATTTTATAGGATCTGCAGTACGAAGTACTGCTTCTTATGTACCCGGGTACTTTATTACACAAACCCACACATAAATGTGTCTGATTCAATTATTAGGGGCGTAATCCCGTGTGCCCCCTCATACAGTACACCTGTAGGATGGGAGGTTTCGTTATATAATATGTCTAATAAAAGGGGAAAACAATTATATAATAATTACACAAAAATTGTGTGTTTATATATATTAGTTTTCCACTTTTACAAGATATATTATTCATCCTATATTTTAAAGAGAGCAAGCTTTGAGTAGTGGTAAAACTATTCTTTTGTGAATGAAAAGTCACGCGTTTAAATTCAAGAAATAACCTATTTACCCACATCCCTACCTTTGGTATTAGGAGTTTAATGAGAGTGGTTATTCATTCTATATTTTCTACATAATAAGACAATCCAAAATAAATAAACATACCTCACTTGTTCCAGGACTAGTACAGACAACACAGCTACTGCGAACTTTCTCATCATCCACCACTAAATTTTTATCCATATTATCATCTTCAACAGTCGTTTCAGATCCAAGTTGTGTAGAGGCAAGATAATCCAATTCATCGTACCACTGTTGTGCAATGCCAACCTGCACCGATAAAACCTAAGTTACTGCATGCAGAACCAGATAATTTCACTAAAGAAAGTTCCCATCTGCAAAAGAACCTTATCTAAGGATCCCGGAACATCATCCATTCCAGAAATTTCAGTAGCTGCACCTCTTGCTTGACGCCATATACAGGATTCTTGTAATGGCTCTACAAGCTCGATATCCATAGGAACATCCACATTCAACTGTATGTCAATCCTGCCTGTGACACAATGCAGACAAATTCTAGATCCCAAAATATATTTAGAAGTAATAGCTTGCTCTAGCATTACATTATTTTTTATGAAAAAGCACAAAATTTAAGAATTTAAAAGATTTATAAATAGCCAATCTAATTGATAATCCTAGTCATATTAACAAGTCTGGAGAGATATATCCATAAAGGGGGCGAGGCAATAAGCACTATAACGGACAAGGGATACTAAAACTAAACAATCGCCCAACTGATTAATGCCAGAATGTTTAAATTCAGAAATGCCCAATTTTTAAATGTAAAATGAATGACCTGGTAGCAAATCAAAATGCTGCAGATGATCAATTGGTGTACCCGAAAGCTCACTTCCACTGTCAAATGTGATGTAAAAGTTAGTATGTTTCAAGGAAAACAATCTTAAATATTCAACATAATGTACACACAATGAATTGAGAATTTGAAAATAAAAGAACCTGTGAAGTTTAAGACAAATAACTTACACAGCATAAAATGTCTCCAGAGGGGAATCCAACCAATAAGGTAAACCAAGTATCCCCAACTTAGATAACTGGAAGTTTAAACAAACCCCAGATTCTGCATTGACCTTCAGAATCCTCTGTCCAACTAGTTAAGACACAAAAACTGGAAGTGAAAAATTTCTTAAATTGCAACCACGTAACAAGCTATAAAGCATTCAGCAACAACGAGAAAAGAATACCTATATCACAAATGAAAATGTTCTTCTGCAAGGTTGTCACTGAAGATAAAAGATCATAACGTGGGAGGCCCTCCACCAAACAGCCAATATTAGTTTGCTGTTCAAACCAATCACAGGGAATCCGATCCAAGACGGATAACTTTTTCATGATTCTCTGTCCACAAACCTCGAGAATCCTAGGAGAACCTATTTTTAAAAATTAAATATTAAAGAATCCATCAGTTCTAGCCAGACAAGATTGTTTTGATTAATGATCATATAAACAATATTGAATCGAACCTTCAAAAACTTCGTCTATCTTTCCAGAACCAAAATCCATGGTCCATAATGTTTGAAACCTAAAAGTTAATATGATAAGTATCAAGAGAAGACAAGAACACAACTTGAACCATGTACAATCTGCACCATTATCTACAGCCAATCTTCGCACAAGACAATTTAGCGGTGGGTTCTTGAGAAGGAAAAAGTACAGCCAAAGTATGTGAAGGCAATCAAGAAATTGTATAATGGTGTTACTAAATGTGTGAAGGCTTGTAATGTCACATCGAGTTATTTTCCAACCATAATAGACTTGCACCAAGTTTCTGCTTTAAGTTCTTATCTTTTTTCCCTAGATATAGATGAGCTAATAAAAGATATTGAAGATGAGGTGCTATGTTGTATGTTATTTGCAAATGATATTTCTGCTTTGAGTTCTTATCTTTTTTCCCTAGATATAAATGAGCTAACAAAATAAATTGAAGACAAGGTGCTACGGTGTATGTTATTTGCAAATGATATTGTGCTTATGGATAAGACCAATGCCAATGTTAACACTATTTTAGAATTGCGGAGAAGCACGTTGTAGTCTAAAGGATTTACATTAATTTGCAGTCAAAGACTGAATATATAAAATGAGAAGGTTTTAGATATTTGCGATCAATATTGCAAAGGGGAAAAAGTTTGATAAGTATGCAAGGAATAAATGCAGGGTGGAGAAACAACATAGTGCATCAGGGTTTTATGTGATTGCAAAATCCCTCTAACGCTAAACGAAATTTTTTATAAAATGTAGTAATGCCTGAAATGCCATATGGAACTAAATATTGGCTAGCACATAAGCAGCCCTCTCTTGATGATGCCTTTGCTAAAGTTTGGAGATAAACTAGTCATGGACCGTCTCATGCATGGAGAAAAAGAGTTAGCCGTCATGAAGAAGACAAATGATGCATTTGCCTCAACTAATAAAGGCCCCCCTTGACCATTCCCCTGAATATCAGAGGTGAAATGGTTGACCTTGGCGGACTCATTGCAACAAGAATGGCCACACCCATGACAAGTGCTGTGAGATTCATGGCCAGTCGACAAACTAGAAATCTAAGCGACAAAATAAAAGTACTGGAGTCATATTCCCTCCCAATAAGGTAGTATTGGGACAACAAGACAACGATCAATATTGCTCATAATCATGTACATCATGATAGGAAATATGCAAATTGATCACCACTTCAACAAGAACAAATTGAATGACGAAAGTGTGTATGAAATAAGTGCATACCAAGTTGTAGACTACAAACATTCTCACTAAAAGCCTAAACAAAGTAACCTTTGATGATTTAATAAGCAAGTTAGGAATGATCAACATATACATCCAACCTTGAGGGAGAGTATGAAAAATTATCATTTTTTTTTTGTTTCCTTATTCTTAGAGATCAATTTGGATCTCCTTTTGGTTATTTTATTAATTAGGTGAAATCCATGTAATTAATTAGTTTCCTTATTACTCTTTAGGCCTTGGTGTATAATATACATATTGTAATCTCTCTTATTTGGGATTCAATCAATCAAAAGTATTCTTTTCACTAGGAGTAAACAATATTTTACAGAAAAAATGTTAAAAGCACAGAATCATTCACCTGTGATCTATAATGTAAAGAGTGTCATCAACTGATTTTAACAGATGCCATGGGAAATACAATTTAGAATCAAATACTTCAGATCTTTCCTCAACATTGCTCTCCTTAGTACTTTCTAGGCCAAGCTTACTCATGATCCAATTCCATATGCGAACACCTTCTTTGCCTGAGGCAGTGGTAGGATAAAGTGTCTCCACTGTTCGTGCTTCCATGTCAGCTTTCCTGATAGCATGGTTCTTAGAAAAGAGGAACCAGGATAAATGAAAAGATAAGATACAATTCTATCACGAGATATAGGGATATCAATCTATTAAATCAATCTACATAAAGGAAAAGGAACTTTATAAATCCAAATAAAAAAAATAAAAAAATTGAAGTTTTCCTAAAGACAAGATAAAGATAAGAGAAGAGAGAAGTAGCTCTCATGGCTCTTACTCCCTTGCAAATTCAACCCATTAAGTGAAAACCACTAGTTCAAAGTCCAACCTTTTCGGGATGAATGTTAAATCTTAAAAGGATGGATGCCAAAGCAACAAACCCACGTGCATCTCTCAAGCATAAATAGAGGTTTCCAAGACCAAGAAGCCACCATGAAACCTCAAGTTTTTTCTTTTCCAGGAAAAACAATTAAAATAACTTCATAAAGTAGGGGTGCAAGGAAAAACATGTAAAATCCTATACAAAGTAGCCCTTCAGCTTACAAAACAATTCAAACTAAGTATGACTAAAGGTCTACAGCAAGAAAAACTTTTTCCAATTAATAAATACTTCTCAGATTTTTTTTATATGAAATTACCAATTTTGGTTTGGTTTTCGTATCGTACGATACTGTATCGTATGATACAGCAATACACAACCGATATGTATAGCACAATACGTATCGTGTACTGTGCGATACTAAACTATGATTAAAAGCAATATAAATCTTTGATAGTCAAATTGACATACATAAAGTTTCCATCAAATGTGGCGAAACTGGGTTTGAAATGTGATCATAATGATTTATTAGATAAATCCAAATGCATACCTCTGAATCGACAAAATATAGGCAATCCTCAGTAGCATGGTAATAAGAACCTGCAGGACGCCTTAATTTACAAGATTCAAAATCTCCATCCTCAAATCCGGGGGAAGAGCCAATCTGAAGAAGAGATAGTGAAAGTGTACCTATAAATTTTTAGTTTCATTCTATTTTATTTGTGCTAGCAATTAAAGAAAGAAAATTTAATGCCTCTTATCCTTACAATTGACAAGCATATGTACGTAAGAAGGTGAAAATGTCTAATAGCTAACTGCATAAAAAAATGATGGAAAAAAAAGGCACCGATACAGAATATCTAATTACAGTGAAGCACGGACACTTCAAAATGGTCCCCGTAGGCATACTGTCAGTCACTTCAATGACATCATCAGTCAGATACTCCTATTCAGCATCCTAAAATTTGTAATTATGATTTTATCTATATACTCCAGCTTGAGAATGAATGTATATATAGGAGTATGGATTAGTTTAGTGCTAGGGACAAAGTCCTACATCATGTATATCTCTTTGTAATTCCTTTTCATTCAGTTATATAATAGAGGGGAGTGGATCCTTTCGTGTGTTTTTTAACATAACCATATCATGTGAGAGGATTATAACCATTCATGGTCTGATTAATGGTGATAATTTTATCACTCCTTATCCCAACATTTTTTTTCTCTCATCTCTTATCACCATTGATGTGACCATGAATGGTTATGATTCTCTCACATGACATGATCATGTTAAAAAACATATGAGAGGATCCATTCTCATAATAGAGCCTCCGATATGTAGTTGAAACACACAGATTTAACCATATGCCTCTCGAGTCCTGATATTTAACAACTATGATTGATGAGATGAATGCACATCATTACATCAAAGCAGTGGTACATGGGAACTAGTACCTCTTTGTCCTAGAAAGTCTGTTATTGGTGGATTTTTACTAATGTTGGTCCTAAGCAATATTGATCACCTTAAAGGCCCATCTAATGGCTAAAGGGTACGCCCAAATTTTTTACTTGGATTATGGAGACACATTCTCACCAAGGGTAAAAATGGCTTCATTCGCATCTTTGCTTCTATGGCTGCTATTTGCCACTCGGCATCTGAAATAAAAAGTTTATGTGGAACGACCTCACTGATTAATTGCTCCAAGGGAGTATATTGGCATGGTTTGTCATCTATATGATTTTAAGTAATCTCTTCAGGTTTGGATTGGTTGGTTCAACATAGTTGGTCAATACTTTGGTATGTCAAGAAGTGAAATTAATCACTCTATCCTTTACAGACATTCAGATCAACAAAGTATTTAATTGATTGTATATGTCGATGGCATTATTATCATTAGCAATGATCCCCATGGCATCATTTAGATAAAAGAGTACCTTGGTCATCACTTGCAAACCAAATATCTTGGCAAACTTCGATGCTCCTTTGGAATAGAGGTAGCACAATCCAAAAATGGTATTGTAATTTCAAAAAAAAAATATTGAATGGATATTCTTGAATAAATTGGTCTATTGAAGTTGATACTCATATAGATCCAAATATTAAACTCCTATCAAATCACGACGAGCCACTTCAGGAGCTGGATAGGACAAATTATAGGGAAGATTGTGACAAATGGACTAAAATGCATACTTAAGAAAGCTTAGGGATTACATGGCACATTTTAAAGTATAAGGACCAAAATGCACAAAATTAAGTTAGATGGGATAAATTCTAATTTTCCCTAATAAGAGTTTAAATATGTTACCAATTGCACTACACAATGTCAAATTCATTGTTGCAAATTTGTCACTATTTTACATCTACAAATTTCAATATCCGAAGCAATTGCTTCAGCCATATAAGTTCAAAAGTTACCAATGCTATAGCTTGATATTCAGGTCTTGCATTGGATCTAGCAACATGTTCCTGACTCTTCCAAGATACTAGTTTGCTTCAATAAGAATAGAAGATCTTGATGTTGAGCATGTATATGAGGACATCCAACCCATTCAACATCAATTAAGCCAATCACCTTGGTAACTCCCTTTTATTTGTACAGAAATGAATTTTCTTACCCTTCTCTCGGATTATTTCCCCATACTTAATTTATAAAACAAACCCTTTATGCCTCCTTATCCCTTGCCCCTCCGTATCTCTCATTCAAATATAGCATTAGGGTTTCCTATTGTAGACACACGTGCCATTGGAATAGAGAGGATCTAGAAAGAGAATCCTTGTTTTTTTTACCACATCAGCATAAAGCACCTTAAGACAATTATACAACTAAGGGCGTACTAGATAGGATAAGACCTGATAGTATAAGGCCTGATTCAATTTTAATACTATCCAACGTTTGGCATGGTATTGTATAAAATACTATATTGTATAATATTGAAAAGAAGTTTTTGTATATTGATATTGAATAAATTACATGAGTGAGTATTTATACAAGAAAGAATCGCTAAGAATGACTAAGCGATGACTAATCAATCCTATCACAATCCTAATCACAATCAATTCTAATCAATCACAATTAATCCTAATCAATCCTAATCAATCATAATCAATCCTAATTAATAGGAAATAAAAACGGAAACATGTTTGAATTCTAATTTTCTACACTCCCCCTCAAGTTGGGAGGTAAATATTGATCATTCCCAACTTGCCAATCAAGTCTTCGAATGCTGGACGGTGTAGGCCCTTGGTAAGGACATCTGCCGTTTGCTCTTTGGTTGGAACATATATCAAATGCACACTTCCATCATCTAATTTTTCTTTGATGAAGTGACGATCAACTTCCACGTGCTTTGTTCGATCATGATGCACAGGATTTTGAGCAATGCTAACAGCTGCCTTGTTGTCACAATATAGTTTTATTGGTAGGGAATATGAAATCTTCAACTCTTGAAGAAGTCTTCTCAACCAGATTCCTTCACAAACTCCATGAGCTAAAGCTCGAAATTCTGCTTCAGCACTACTTCTTGCAACCACTGTTTGCTTTTTGCTTCTCCAAGTAACAAGATTTCCCCACACATAGGTGCAATAGCCTGAGGTAGATCTTCTGTCTACTGATGAGCCTGCCCAATCTGCATCAGTGTAGATTTCAATTGTCCTTTTATACCCCTTTTTAAAGAATAATCCTCTTCCTGGAGTATTCTTGAGGTATCTAAGCACCCTATAGACTGCACTAAGATGCTTCTCCTTGGGTGAGTGCATGAATTGACTAATCATACTCACCGCAAAGGCAATGTCAGGACGCGTATGAGATAAGTAGATTAGTTTACCAACCAATCGCTGATATTGTTCTTTATCCACCTCATTCCCATCTTCAATACCTAACTTGGTATTAGGTTCCACAGGTGTCTCAGCAGGTTTACACCCTAACATTCCTGTTTCCAACAAAAGATCTAGAACATATTTCTTTTGTGTTAGAGTGATGCCTGTTTTGCTCCTAGCAACTTCCATACCAAGGAAATATTTGAGAGTGCCAAGGTCTTTGAGTTCAAATTGAGCTGCTAGAAATTTCTTCAAGGTGTTCAATTCCTCAATATCATCACCTGTAAGAATTATATCATCTACATATACAATAAGAATAGCAATTTTACCATCCTTAGAGTGTTTGTGGAAGAGAGTATGATCAGTCTGTGCTTGAATGAAGCCTCTTCTTTTGACTGCTTGTGTGAATTTGTCGAACCATTCTCTGGGAGACTGTTTCAATCCATATAGAGACTTTTTTAGTTTACACACTGATCCATTTCCCTTTTCAAAACCAGGTGGAGGATCCATATAGACTTCTTCATGTAAGTCACCATTTAGGAATGCATTCTTCACATCTAACTGTTGCAGAGGCCAATCTAGATTGGCAGCAAGAGATAAGAGAACTCGGATGGTATTGACTTTAGCAACCGGAGCAAAAGTCTCATGATAATCTATCCCATGAGTCTGAGTGAAACCCTTTGCAACCAATCTTGCCTTGTATCTGTTGATGCTATTATCTGCATTGAATTTTATTGTAAACACCCATTTGCATCCTACTGCCTTTTTTCCTTTGGGTAGGGTCACTATCTCCCAAGTTCCATTTCTTTCTAAAGCATTCATTTCTTCAAAGACAGCATCCCTCCATTTTTTATCATTGAGAGCCTCATGTATATTTCTCGGTATCTTTGTACTATCCAACATAGTATTGAAAGCACGAAACCCTGGGGACAACTTTCCATATGAAATATGATTAGAAATAGGATGAGTAGTACAAGATCGAGTACCTTTTCTGAGAGCAATGGGCAAGTGTAGATCATTTTCACCATGACACTCAAGTATTGGGGTGCTGGAACTAGAACATGGTTCAGAATCCTGGCAGTGTAGAGGCTCTGGGTTATTCACACTTTGAGGAGGCTTTCGCCTGCTATAAACTTGTCCCCATTTTGAGGAGGCTCCTGATGGTGAGGATTCTGTAGCTCCCCCTGTTTCCAAAAGTAGAGGTAATACTGTGGCATTAATAGGTTCCCATGACTGATCTTCATCTACTCCTATAGACTCCCCCTGAAGAGAAGTCGAGGGGAAGAAAGGGTCATTCTCAGAAAAAGTGACATCCATAGAGACAAAGACCTTACGAAGAGAGGGTGAATAACACTTATAGCCACGTTGAGTAGGAGAATAACCAATAAAGACACACTGGAGAGACTTAGGATCAAGCTTAGACCGTTGATGGGAGGGAATATGGACAAATACAACACAACCAAATAACTTGAGAGGTAAGGAGGAGACACCTCGGAAGGAAGGGAAGATACGAACAAGACTAGAAAGAGGAGACTGAAATTTCAGAATGCGAGATGGCATTCGATTTATCAGATACGAGGCAGTGAGAACTGCCTCTCCCCAAAGATATTTAGGAACACTCGTGGTAAACATAAGAGCCCGAGCAACTTCAAGGAGATGTCGGTTTTTTCTTTCCGCAACTCCGTTTTGTTGGGGTGTGTCAGGACACGAGCTTTGGTGAAGGATGCCATGTTGGGAAAGATATTCTCCAAGAATAGAGTTAAAATACTCTTTGCCATTATCTGTACGAAGAATTTGTATAGCAACTTGGAATTGGGTTTGAACCATGGCATGAAATTTTTTAAACACGGATGCAGCATCGGACTTATCCTTTAGAAGATACACCCAACAAACTCGAGAATGGTCATCAATGAAGGTAATGAACCATCGAGTACCTGAAATATTTTTAACACGGGCTGGACCCCATATGTCGCTATGAATTAAGGAAAATGGGGAAGAGTCATGGTGAACTTTAGAAGGATAATGAGCACGAGTATGCTTGGCAAGTTGACAAATATCACAAGAAAACAAACTTGGACTTTTATTAATAAATAAGTTTGGCAACAACTTCTGAAGATAAATAAAATTTGGATGGCCTAGCCTACGATGCCACAGCATAACATCATTACATGAATCAAAAGGAAACATAGAGTTTTTTTCTACGAAAACAGCTTCATGAGTCACATCCTCCTCAAAGTAGTAAAGTCCACCATCCTCTCTAGCACTGCCAATCATCCTCTCCGAGTCCTGTTCCTGAAAAACACAACCATGTGGAAAGAATTTAGCAAAGCAATGGAACTCAGAGGTGAGCTTGCTAATGGAAATGAGATTACAAGTCAGAGAAGGAACATAAAGAACTGATGTCAAAGTAATCAGCTCAGAAAGTTTAATGGTTCCGTGTCCCGCAATCTGGGAAAAACTGCCATCGGCGATCTTGACCCGAGAAGGTTCAGAATATGGAGTGTATGAACAAAACAAGCCAAGATTACCTGTCATATGATCAGAGGCTCCAGAATCAAGGATCCAATGATTTTGACTATCAACATGGAAAGTTGTACCTTGCTGGACCACATGACTAGTGGCCTTAGGAGGTTGCTCGTGGTAATAAAAAGAGTGTTTTGAGGAAGCCATGAATAAAAAGAGAAGGGTTGACCGTTGATGAAAAATCAAGTTTTGTAAACTTTTGATCTGACCTCTGGAACAGGAAGGGGAGAAGCCGGCGAGAAGGTCTGTGCAAGTCGCGACGGAAAAAAACGTCTGGAAGGCGGCGCGTGGTGGCGCGTGCAGCGGCTGACGGCGATGGGTCCAGCGGCGGTCGACTCGTCGGATCCTTCTGAGTCGAATGGTCACCTCACTTTTTTGATCGGAGGTCAGTAAACTAGGTTTCTGTGTTGGACAGATTCAAGGCGGTGTTTAGGAGGTGTTTGACGGTGATGGAAGTGTTTGGATGGTTATTTCAGATTTGAATTAGGGTAGGAACGAACCCGCTCTGATACCATATTGAAAAGAAGTTTTTGTATATTGATATTGAATAAATTACATGAGTGAGTATTTATACAAGAAAGAATCGCTAAGAATGACTAAGCGATGACTAATCAATCCTATCACAATCCTAATCACAATCAATTCTAATCAATCACAATTAATCCTAATCAATCCTAATCAATCATAATCAATCCTAATTAATAGGAAATAAAAACGGAAACATGTTTGAATTCTAATTTTCTACATATAAGATAAAATATCATCTAGTATTTGGTAATAGACTGTATAATACTATATAGGATAAAAATAAATATTTATAATAAAAATATCTTTTAATAAAGAATTTATATAATTTTTCAAAAAATGTCATATGATATTAATTTTTATAAAAATCTATTGATCAATGTGTCCAAAAAATAAATTAATTTTTATAAAAATAAAAAATATTCAATATTTTAAAATTAATATATTGAAAAATTAATTTTTATTTTAATATATTAGTATTAAAATAATATATTAATTCTTTTAAAATTGCACTGGTCAACGATGTTAGTACACTAATCCCTTATCAGGCCTAATCCCTCCCCCTTAGGCTGGATTAAGTTATATATCATTTTGATGTATTAAGGGATTCTGCTGTATAAGCTTATACTATACGATGGTCACACCAAACAACTGAAAATGTCATAATGTATAGTATAAGCTTATACTATCAGGCCTTATGCGTCACACAAAACAGGCCCCAAGTGCAGTAAAAAATAATAAATAACAATGAATGAGTTATTCTTTCAACATGAATAATAAAAAAGGCAGTTATCCGTCAATAAGCTTTATCTATTTTACTATCACAAGATGGCATGTAAAAATAAGCTAATAAAGGACCTGAAATCAATTTCAAAATGGATCTTATACTGAACTTATTTCAATAATTAGTATACGTACACAGTCAAGAACCTCTCCATTGCCACAAGATACAATAATCCTATGATGATTGCAATCAGAAAAAAAGAGGCGGTTTGAACTTTCATCTGCAGAGACGCAACCTGCAAAATAAGATAGAAGATATTGCATTATCAAATAGTTTCAACCACAAAGAAATTGAAACATGAAAATATAAGCAATTATCTCTAAAATCTTCGAATTTATTATCTATTATAAATCTCTGATTTAATTTCTAAATTGGCTAACCCAAATGATATTTAAGTCTTCAAGACTATTAAAATGAATATCCCATTTAGGAAAAGGAATGAAACGCTACGGCAAAAAAAATGTATAAAAATATAAAATTACTACGGCTTCAGAAAAATTGGGTACCATTGAAAATGTAAAATATACCATTTGTAGGTTGATGTATTTAGTATCATTATCAGTCCGTAGTCTTTTAATATTTTTTCCAAAATGGGTCTCAAGCAAGTAACTCTGCCTATGTGTGCTTTCATACATAGTCTGTCCCAAGCCAGGATAAAAGAGGAGGGTTGGCATCAGGTGTAGCGAACCGGCCATAAAAAATAGCTATATTTATGAGATAAACCCTTATGAATTTTTGTTGGGGTGTCCCCTTCATAGGAGCGCGTTGCATTGGGCCCCGGGTGTAGCAAAAAATGGGCTAGGGCCCTTGCCACAAGGCAAGGCGATGCATCGAGCCCCGAGTATAGTGATAAATGTGCTAGGGTCCTTGCCTCAAGGCAAGGCGCCAGGTCTTCACCCGAATTTGGTGAGAAGTATGTCAGGGTCCCAACACGCAGATGGGTGAGCGTGGCGGGCAAGTACAGCCCATGGGTTAAGGATGCGATTGGGAAGCTGGAACACAAGAACATTAACAGGTAAATTGAGGGAGTTAGAGATGTTTTTGCTAGAAGGAAAGTAAACATTGCTTGCTTGCAGGTGGGCTAGAGAAAAGGCCAAGGAAGTGGATGGAACTGGTTTCAAGTTATGGTACACAGGTATTAACAAGAGTCAAAATGGTGTTGGATTTATGATCGATAAAAGTTTCAGAGATAAAGTTGTTGACGTCAAAAGGAAAGGCGACAAGATTATTCTGGTTAAGCTTGTAGTGGGTGATTTAATCTTGAATATCCTCAGTGTGTATACACCCCAAGTTGGATGCAACCATATGATAAGAGCCAATTTTAGGAAGACTTGGAGGAGGTTTTGAGGGGGATACCACGAGAGGAGAAGATTTACTTAGGAGGAGATCTAAATTGTCATGCTGGTAAAAGCAATGGATGTTTTGATAGAATTCATGGAGACTTTGACTATGGGACGAGAAACGAGACTGGAGAAGATATCTTGAATGTCGGACTAGCCTACGATTTGATGCTAGCGAACACCTTTCGAAAAAGGGAGTCACATCTAATCACATATCATAGTGGCCAAAATCATAGTCAGATCGATTTCTTTATGGCTAAAAGAGAAGATAGAACTTCTTGTGTCGACTGTAAGGTCTACCCTGGAGAGTGTGTTACTACGCAACATAAGCTGGTAGTCCTGGAGGTTCGGTTCAACAAAGTACTTACAATGAGGAAGAGGGCCCAGAATCCA
The DNA here is from genome assembly GCF_033153095.1 of Gastrolobium bilobum. Taxonomy (NCBI): domain Eukaryota; kingdom Viridiplantae; phylum Streptophyta; class Magnoliopsida; order Fabales; family Fabaceae; genus Gastrolobium; species Gastrolobium bilobum. The sequence goes on along the minus strand of NW_026897857.1, from coordinate 34,867 downwards.
AGGATAAGATGGTGGAAGCTTAAGGAGGGAAAAGAGAGAGAGTTCAATGAAAGAATGTTGCATGAAAGAACTTGGGAGTTTGATGGAGGAGTAAATGCAATATAGAATGAGATGGCTATGTGTATTCAGAATATGGGAAGGAGGGTGTAGGGAGAAAGCAAAGGAATTGGATTTCATACAAAGGAAACATGGTGGTGGAATAGAGAGGTGCAAGAGGCAATTAAACATAAGAAGGAATGCTTTAGATCTTTGCATAAAAGACTCAATGAAGAGAACTTGCAAAAGTTTAGATTAGCGAGAAAAAATGCAAAGAAAGCAGTGCGGGAAGCTAGAGGCAAGGTTTTCGCCGATTTATATAAAAATCTTGGGAGCAAGGATGGTGAAAAAGATATATATAAACTTGCAAAAATAAGGGATAAGAAAAGTAAATACCTTATCCAAGTTAGATGCATCAAGGATGAAAATCAAAAACTTTTGGTGAGAGATAAAGATATAAATGAAAGATGGATAAACTACTTCAACAAGCTGTTTAATGGGGATAGAGATATAAGCGAGGTGGACTTGGAGGATGCCTATGATGACTTGAATAAAAGATTTGTGCGCATAATTAATACACATGAAATTAAGGAAGCTTTAAAGAGGATGAAGACTAATAAAGCCTTGGGACTTGATGGTGTCCCTATTGAAGTGTGGAGAGGTCTGGGGGATGTGGCAATAAAATGATTGACCAATCTTTTCAATAAGATTCTTCAGACAAATAAGATCCCTGATGCATGGAGGAAAAGTATGATTGTGCCTATTTACAAAAACAAGGGAGATTTACAGAATTGTTCTAACTATAGAGGCATAAAGCTAATGAGCCATACTATGAAGTTGTGGGAGAGAGTTATTGAACATCGCTTGAGGAGAGATACCAAGGTTTCTGTAAATCAATTTGGATTGATGCCAGGAAGATGTACCATGGAAGCCATTTTCTTGATGCAACAATTAATGGAAAGATATCGAGAAAAGAAGAAGGACTTACATATGGTGTTTATAGATCTTGAGAAAGCATATGATAGGTATCCATAGAGAGTTTTATGGTGGGTTACTACATGTGCGAAAGCTTGTAACGGAACATCAAGTTATTTTCCTATCACGATAGGTGTACACCAAGGTTCGGCTCTAAGTCCTTATTTTTTTGTCTTAGTTGTGGATGAACTAAGAAAAGATATTCAAGAGGAACTGCCATGGTGTATGCTTTTTGCAGATGATATTGTGCTTATTGATGAGAGCAAAGACGGTGTTAATAGAAAACTTGAATTGTGGAGAAGCACGTTGGAATCTAAAGGATTCAGGTTAAGTTGGAGCAAGACCGAGTATCTGAAGTGTGAGTTTTCTCCGGTAAGAGATGTAGACCAAGATCCCGTCCATCTAAGTGGTCAAGAGGTACCCGAGAAAGAAGCTTTTAGATACCTGAGATCCATTTTGCAAAAAGGTGGAGAGATTGATGAGGATGTAAATCATAGAATCAGAGCAGGGTGGATGAAATGGCGTAGTGCATCTGGGTTTTTGTGTGACCGCAAAATCCCCCTTAAGTTAAAAGGAAAATTCTATAGAACAGCAGTAAGGCCTGCAATGCTATATGGAGCTGAATGTTGGCCAGCACATAGGCAACATGAACATAAAATAGAAGTAGCAGAGATGAGGATGTTAAGGTGGATGTGTGGTTATACGAGGATGGATAAGATAAGAAATGAAGATATTCGACGAAAGGTAGGAGTACTACCGGTGGCTGAAAAGATGAGAGAACATAGATTGAGGTGGTTTGGGCACGTAATGAGAAGGCCCTAGGATGCTCCCGTAAGAACCAAACTTTGTTACAAAGAGCTCAACACAAAGAAAGGTAGAAGTAGACCGAAACTTACTTGGGAGAAGGTAGTAAAACAAGACTTAATAGAGTGGGATATAGATTGGCGGACGGTGTGCCTTAGAACGGAATGGAGAAGAGCTATAAGCATGGTGGAGGGTTAGACCCGTTGTTATTCCTATTATCCAGATGGTCCATTTTTAGTCCTTTTCTTCTTTATTTCCCCCTCTTCTTCTTTTCCCTTTCTTTTATTACTTTTATATTTAAATATATATATATATATATATTATTACTATTTTATTTATTTATTTTTATTCTTATTTTTATTGTTTATCTTTTTTTAACCTTTATGTATCTTTTATTTGGGTTCATCTACCACCGACCCCAATTAATTTGGGATAAAGGTGTAGTTGATGTTAATGTTGTTGGTCTCAAGCAAGTATAGATTTGGATGAATAATTGTGGCACATCTGATTTGTCCTTCATTAGGAAAATCCAAGTTACTCAGGTACAATCATCAATAAATGAAACAAAACATTTAGCACTTGAGATATTATGTACTTTAGATTGTCCCCAAACATCAAAGAGAACAAGATAAAATAATTCGGCACTTTTATGGAGCTAGAAGGAAATGATGTACGATAGTGTTTTGCAAACTCACAGACATCACAATGAAGTGATTCAATAGACATGTATTTGAATAGGGTTGGAAACAAAGTGTTGAGAAGACTAATAGGTGGATGCCCTAGACGCTTGTGTTAAATCCAAAGCCAATTCATAGACTCTGAAGTGGACTGAATATGGGCCACCGGCAACTGTTCCCGAGCACTACTTGGAAAATGTTCTTGAAGGAGATAGTACAATCCACCATGTTCCTTAGCAACTCCAATCGTCCTCCCCGTTGTGAGATCTTGAAAAACAGAATGAGTAGGAAAGAGTATTATGGTACAATTCAAATCAGTGGTAAGTTTGTGAATAGAGAGAGGATTATGAGAGAATTTGAGAACATGGAGAACATTTTTTCGATATAAGGAGGGTTTAACTTGAATGTAAAGAGAACCCGCAACTGATACATGGGATCCACCAGCTACAATAATAGTACGAATACTAGTGATGGGTTGATAAGAGAGAAAGGTATCAAGCTGACTAGTCAGAAAATTAGTCACACTAGAGTCAACAATCCATAACATTTCAAAATCAAATCCAGAAGCCAAAAAAAGATTAAGTACATGTGTCTTACTAGTCCTAGCACGAAAGCAAGAGTATGATGTCTTACTAAAAGTATCTATATCAATCCTCAAAGAAGAGCGCTAACTTGCTTGAGTTACCGGAGATCCCCCAAACAACGATAAAAATGTCAAATCTGAGCAACAGAAGCTTGAACGAACCAAAAAAAATCCAATCTTTTTGGGAAAACAAAGACCCAGGACTCAAATGATGTCAGATAAAAAAAAAAACAACATATATGGAAACAAAAAGTCAAGGCGAGCATGGAGACAGCGAGCAACGACTGAGACAATGCTTCACGCGCCATAAAAAATGGCGATTGAGACTTTCTAGTGTGTGGAGGCTCGTGGAGCAGTTCTAGGATGCAATGGTGTTGTAGAATTGTAGATCTGGAAATTCCAAGTGAAAAGTTACCTTCTTGACCAAAAAAAGGCACGGGAAAAATTTTCTAGTGCCAGTCAGTGGGGGCTAGTAATTGGAAAAGTGACCGGAAGTTGAGAAACAATAGTTACGCCAGAGGATCCACACTAAAGGAATAAAGAAGGATCGACACTAGAGGCAGTGGCTACAGAAGCAAAAGGCTCCAAGAACAAGAGCCTTGATACCAAATTGAAAGGAGAAAAACTAAAAAATATTATTGATTTTCAAGAAAAACATGTATAAGGGAATACAATATATAGAAAAAGACAATAAGACTATTGGCATACCCTTTGAGCAGAATCAAAAGAAGAAATTTGTTAAGCTTTGGATTCTTGAAAGGTAAGAATTATAGTAATGGGTTTTTGGAAGAAATAAAGAAAGGAAAAATGAGAGAAAAGATATCTATCAATACGGAATGTCTCCCTTACACTTGGCTAAGACTAAAAGGCAAAAGGCAAACTCCAATACACAAGGCTCCCTGGCTTGAAGGGGTAGAGCGGAGGATCGATTGTATGCAAACATACCCCGATATTTTTTTTTCAAAGTGGTCGTTTCCTTGACTCGAACCCATGACCTTCTGGTCACAATTCGTTTCACACATAAGCCTCTAAGTCTAACCATCTAACTACCTAACTAACAAGTCTAGTTACCTATAAAGCAGCTACAAACTACTTGGGCAACTAATCAATGCCTTTAACTACTCTAGTTGTTGCATGGGTAAATTCCTTTGGGAATATACTTCCAAAGCTATAGGCAGAACTTATCCTAATATGGATTATAACAAAAGTCTTAGTTGAAAGAACTCAATATCATAATTAGTGGGTAAATTGATATAAGTGTCACATGCTAGACCACATCTAGCATATATTGTTATTGTTAACTAGTTCATGCATAACCTAAGGAGAAGACACTAGTAGGAAGTGGACAAAACTCTACAATAACATAAAGCTACATTGGCAAAGGATTATTGTGTAGAAAGGGTGGAAATCAATTACAATACCACCCTAAGAGAAATTTAGATGAAACAATTGTGTTGAATCAAAAATGTAATTTATTGACATAGTTGTCAAATGCGGATTGCGGCATGTCGCGGCCAACTCCGAAAAACGCTATAGCGGGTTGCGGTTGCGGAAATAGCGGAATAGATATATGACAAAAATAATGACAAAAATAAATTTTTTAAAGGAAGATATAGCATAAGTGACTAAGACAGACGCGGATAGACTAAAAAACCCTTAAATTTTATCTGTTACACATTTAAATTTAGAACAAAATTGACATTTTGCTTTATGACAACAATATGGCCGCAAATACGATCGCAATGGCCGCTATTGCGTTCCGGTGTGGTGCGCCGCGGTTTCTTGCGGCGAGGCACTGCAACGCCCATACGGCGCGGCTCGCGGCGCTATTGCGGCGCAATTAACTACTATGTTTATTGACCTTGAATATTCTAGAATGGACTCCACAGAATTCAGTTGGGGTGATAATTGGATCTAGGTAAAAAGAATTGAAGGGAACGCATTTAAGCTTGACAACATGATGACTTGCATAAATAGAAGTAGGAGCAACAGAAGAATTGTCTTGGAACTTGGGCTGGAAATTGCGGGAGACCTGAACCTCTACAACGTTCAGGAACATTTTGTTGTCATTTTACTTTCCCATTAGGGGGCGTTTGGTTCAGGAAATTTTTTTGGAATAGTAGAAAAATGAGATAGATAGAGAAATGATTGGAAAGATAGATAAAGTGAGATAGGTAGAAAAATGTAAAAAAAAGTTGTTTGGTGGGGAAAAACTTTACTGGGAAAATTAGGTAACTTTATGAAATCAACAGTGCATTAAAAGCCAGATAACCGGTTTTCCGAAAAATCTCACCTTCAAATTGGGTTTCTAAACAGTGCGGATATCTATGTTTCTCATAAATCCAGACAAATTGGATAGATGGATTTTTGGTGAAAAACGTTGAAACAAACATGGTATTTCTAAAAGCCATATTTGAGAAAGATAGATATCCGTTGAAAAGCTCCCAACCAAACACCACCTTAGTGTAATCCTTTCGTCTGTAATTTGCTACCACTGGTGTAGCTTCTGTCATTCCTTTTCCAATTACCTGTAATTTGTTGTATATCCATTGGGAGCAACCAAACTTCAATACAAATATCTTTTCCATTGTTAATTTCTTTTTGTTATTCTTGTTGGTTACTAACAAATCGGTATTAGAACTCTCCGATCTAGGGAGCTCTGAACCATATCGGTACAAACAATGGTGAATCAATCTTATAAAATTAAGATTCCTTTATTTTCCAGTGAAGAAGTATATGAATGGTTGAATTGGATAGAGTGATATTTTTGCAAGAACGACAAACAGAAAGTGGTGTGGTTAATAAAAGTGCGGAGAGCCTTGCGGGGAGAGGTTTGAAACTGGACGCTTTGGACAAGAGAAGTTAACTAGACGCGATTCCTAGTGGATATAATCCATTGATTTCTATTGTCCAATCATAACTCTTCGATAAGTGATGAAATATAAGACTGAAATGTTTTTTTCATATATTGATTGACACCCAAAGGGTTCTATATATACAAATTACAAGGTAGTTAAGGAGTTGAAGTAATAAATAAAAAATAAAAGTACACAATAAACGAAGAGGCATCACACTAATCAAAGAGACTAGACAAGTAAAAGACTCTAAAAGACTCTAGAATATTCTACACTCCCCATCAAGTTGGGAGATATATATTGATCATCCCCAACTTGCTAATTAAATCCTCAAAGATGGGTTTGTGTAACCCTTTGGTGAGAATGTCGGCTGTTTGCTCCTTGGTAGGTATATATGACAAACATACATAACCCTCCTCCAATTTTTCTTTGATAAAGTGACGATCAACCTCCACATGTTTGGTTCTATCATGATGTACAGGATTTTGAGCAATACTGACAGCAGCCTTATTATCACAATAAAGTCTGACAGGTAGAGAATAAGATATCTTTAATTCTTCAAGGAGTCTTCTTAACCAGATTCCTTCACAAATGTCAAGGGCTAGCGCCCGAAATTCTGCTTCTGCACTGCTTCTGGCAACAACAGTTTGTTTCTTACTTCTCCGGGTCACAAGATTTCCCCAGACATAGGTACAATATCCTGAAGTGGATCTCCGGTCCATTGCAGAGCCAGCCCAATCAGCATCTGTATAGATTTCTATCATCCTCTTGTGTCCCCTTTTAAAAAGCATTCCTCGACCAGGGGTGTTTTTGAGGTACTTGAGGATTCTATAAACCGCACTAAGGTGTTTTTCCTTAGGAGAATGCATGAATTGGCTAACCATGCTAACTGCAAATGCAATATCAGGCCGAGTGTGAGATAAGTAGATCAGCTTTCCTACCAACCTTTGGTACAGCTCCTTGTCAACATCTTTTCCATCTTCAATTCCCAATTTATTATTGGGTTCAACAGGAGTTTCTGCAGGCTTACACCCAAGCATACCTGTTTCTTGTAGCAGGTCTAGGATATATTTCTTCTGAGATAAGGAGATTCCCGCCTTGCTACGAGCAACTTCCATTCCAAGGAAATATTTGAGTGATCCAAGATCCTTCAGTTCAAACTGATTAGCTAAGCCCCCCTTTAAAGATTTTATTTCCTCTCAGTCATCACCTGTGACAATTATGTCATCAACATAAACAATGAGGATAGCAATTTTGCCACTATCGGAGTGTTTAAAAAATAAAGTGTGAACACTCTGAGCTTGGATAAATCCTCTTCCTTTAACAGCACGAGTAAACTTTTCAAACCACTCTCTAGGGGATTGTTTAAGTCCATAAAGAGACTTCTTCAACATGCATACAGAACCATCTCCTTCCTCAAAACCAGGTGGTGGATCCATGTAAACTTCCTCATGTAAGTCCCCATTTAAAAAGACATTCTTTACGTCCAATTGATGCAAGGGCCACTCAAGGTTGGCAGCAAGTGATAGTAGGACTCGGATAGAGTTAAGTTTGGCAACGGGAGCAAACGTCTCCTGATAGTCTATCCCATAAGTCTGAGTAAATCCTTTGGCAACCAATCTGGCCTTATATTTGTTGATGTTGTTATCTGCATTAAATTTTATTGTGAACACCCATTTGCAACCTACAGTTTTCTTTCCTCTGGGAAGTGTCACGGACTCCCAAGTTCCATTTTTTTTGAGTGTATCCATTTCTTCAAAGACTGCATCCCTCCATTTAGGGTCATTAAGTGCCTCTTGGATATTTTTTGGTATTTTTGTACCGTCTAATATAGTATTGAAAGAACGAAAACCTGGAGATAACTTTTCATATGAAATGCGATGAGAAATAAGATGAGCAGTGCAAGATCTAGTACCTTTTCGAAGGGCAATAGGCATATCTAGGTCAGCTATACCAGTGTTCTCAAGTGGATTGCTGGAACAAGGACTCGGGTCAGAATCCTGGCAGTCTAGAAGATCTTGAGGAGATTTACGCCTGCTGTAGATTTTTCCCCATTTACCGAGAGGATCTCCAGTCTCTGGTATAGTTGTTGTCCTTGTCTCCTGTACATTAACTCCCCCTGTCTCCAAAGGTAAAGGAACAACAGATGTTTCAGATGTTTCCAAGGGTAAAGGTAAGACAGTAGAATTATTTGGAATCCGAGACATGTCTTCATTTACACCAATAGACTCCCCCTGAAGAGAAGTCGAGGGAAAAAATGATTGTGCTTCATAAAAAGTAACATCCATAGAAACAAAGACCTTTCGAAGAGAAGGTGAGTAGCACTTGTAACCTTTTTGATTAGGAGGATATCCTATGAAGACACATCTAACAGACTTAGGATCAAGTTTGGACCTTTGATGTGGAGGGATATGAACAAAAACCGCACAACCAAACAATTTTGGAGGAAGGTAAGATAGAGCCCGAAAGAAGGGAAAAGAGCGGGTAAGGCAAGATATGGGAGAATGAAAATTCAGGACACGAGAGGGCATCCGATTGATGAGATATGAGGCAGTCAAGACAGCCTCCCCCCACAGGTATTTAGGAACATGCATTGTAAACAAGAGGGCTCTAGCAACATCAATGAGATGTCTATTTTTTCTTTCAGCCGCCCCATTTTGTTGAGGGGTGTTAGGACAAGAACTTTGATGGATAATACCTTGCTTGGTTAGGTAATCACCAAGAACAGAATTAAAATATTCAGTACCGTTGTCAGTTCGCAGGATTTGGATACAGATCTGGAATTGAGTTTGTACCATAGCATGAAAGTTCTTAAAAGGGGCTGCAGCTTCAGACTTATCCTTTAGAAGATATACCCAGCATACTCTGGAATGATCATCAATGAAGGTAATAAACCACCGAGCTCCAGATATATTTTTTTCACGAGTTGGCCCCCAAATATCACTATGAATTAATGTAAATGGAGACGAAACATAATCTCTAGGGGAATAAGAAACACGAGAGTGTTTTGCAAACTGACAATCATCACAAAAAAAGGAACTTGATTTTTTATTGATAAATAAGTTTGGAAACAACTTTTGAAGATAAAAGAAATTTGGGTGTCCTAAACGACGATGCCACAACAAAACATCATTACAATCGTCTGATAAACATAAAGAGTGATTTGCAAAAAATCTCTTTTCATGAGGATCTTCTTCAAAATAGTAAAGCCCTTCTTCCTCTCTAGCACTGCCAATCATCAGTCCCGAATCCTGTTCCTGAAAAACACAGGTTTTGGCAGAGAATTTAGCAACACAATGCAATTCAGAGGAAAGTTTACTAATAGAGATAAGGTTACAAGTAAGAGAAGGGACATGAAGAACAGAATTCAGAGTAATATGTTCAGAGAGCTTAATGGATCCATTTCCCGCAATATTAGAGAAACTATCGTCAACAGTCCTTATTCGTGACTGGTGATAATAAGGGGTATAAGAACAAAACAAGGATGCATTACCTGTCATATGATCAGAAGCTCCAGAATCAAGAATCCAACGACTATTACGATCAACATGGAATGCCATACCTTGTTGAGCAACATGGCTAGTTGCCTCAGCAGATTGAGACATCACCTTTTGAAATTGCTCATACTGAGCTTTAGGGATGAATACACCATCGGAATTTGGAGAGGCACGAGACTCCTCACCCTTATCATCAGAAGAGATTTGATAAGCACGACTCTTGTTCAGCCCCTTTGTTTTCCAGTTTGGTGGTTTTCCATGAATTTCCCATTTTTCGCGAGTGTGACCACTCTTATTGCAATGAGAACACCATCGGTCAGAACGTTTTGCATCGCTAGGGGGAGGAGGAGTATGTTTTGCTACTAAGGCAGATACATCGGAGGATTTAGAGTTCTTGTCTCCCAACATTACCTTTCGGCGAAGTTCCTCCCGTCGTACCATTGAAAAAGCAGCTGCAATGGAAGGTAATGGGTTTTGACCCAATATCCTACCACGAACATCATCAAGATCTCGATTAAGGCCAGCAAGAAAATCATAGAGACGTATTTTCTCTATGTAACTCTTAAACCTTGCATTAGCTTCTAAACCTTGAAGATCTGCTGCATCATAAAGATCCAACTCCTGCCACAGAGTTTTTAAAGCAAGAAAGTATTCAGTAACAGACATCCCCTCTTGATGTAACTCTCTTACCTTGATGTTTAGTTCAAAAGCCTGAGAAGCATTGCCCAGGTCAGAATAATATTCTGTAACGGCATCCCAAATTTCCTGAGCCGTATCAAGAAACAAATAAGTTTGACTGATATCAGGATCCATGGAGTTAGTCAACCAGGTCATGACCAAGGCATTTTCAGTCATCCATTTATCATAATCAGGTTCATTAGCTTCGGGTTTTTCCTTTTTTCCATCAAGATACCCCATTTTCCCTTTTGCTTGGATAAACAGCTTGACAGATTGATGCCATTGCACATAATTCTTACCGTTTAAACGGTGGTTTGTAATCTGTATAGCTGGGTTGTCTCCGAAAGACGAAGAACAGGGCAGAGGAGAGACACCGGAAACACCACAGGATGATTTGTCAGAATGCTTATTCTCAGCCTCATTATTTTCAACTTCCATTCTTCTAAAAAGAAGGAGTCACGTTTTAAAAAGAGCTTGACGAGCTTGACAAAGAGGAAACAACAAGACTCAGCAAGAAAAAAAGGCTCCAATCGTGATTTAAACCCTCAGAACGGGAAGAGGGAGGCCAGGCGAGCTGTTCTGTGAAAGCTGGGTGTCAAACGGAGGCCAGAAGGGAGGCGCGTGGCTCACACGTGCCGGCGAGGCTGCTCTGCTATGGCGGCGCGTGGCTGACTTTCCGGCGACGGGGCTGACGCGGGTCGACTCGGAAATGGCTTCTGAGTCCAGTGGTGGCCTTGGTTTCGTGATTGGAGGGGTTCAGATATGGTTTCTGGGTTATAGAAGAAGAACAGTGAAGAGAAAATGAAAAAAAGGACGCGGAGGTTTACAAGATTACCATAGGATAACCTGTTTTTGATACCATGATGAAATATAAGACTGAAATGTTTTTTTCATATATTGATTGACACCCAAAGGGTTCTATATATACAGATTACAAGGTAGTTAAGGAGTTGAAGTAATAAATAAAAAATAAAAGTACACAATAAACGAAGAGGCATCACACTAATCAAAGAGACTAGACAAGTAAAAGACTCTAAAAGACTCTAGAATATTCTACAATAAGGGAGTCACAAACATCACCAAAATCAGAGGTAATCCAACAAGAATGAAGACAACATTCAAATCATACAAGAATGACCAGAGATCATATCACTTCCAACCAATCTAATAGTAGATTTGAAAGAAACCATCATCGTCCAAACGAACGAAGAAAGAAACCAGATTTACCAATGTTCTCAGGCGATTGCTTAGATAGAGAAAGACAAAGTACAAATGTAGAGATGGAGAAGCCACCGATTGCTCAGATTAAGAAGTACAAAATACAAACGCAACTAGCATCTTGACGACAAGTTGCTTAAAAGGAGTATTAATACCATACCACCCTAAGAGAAATTTAGGTGAAATAATTGTGCTGAGTCAACAATGTAATAGATTAGCCTAGAATATTACAGAATGGATTCAACATAATTTAGTTGGGGGAAAATTGGATATAGGTAGGGAGAATTGAAGGGAACACATGGAATCATCTTGACACTTGAGCTGGATAATGATGGTACCTGTGGGTTACTAACAATGTAATCAACTAAGGTTCAATTGAAAACAACAAATCAACATCAAACAGCAATTCTGAAATACATCCATGATACATTATATTCACTTTGATGAACTCACAAGAGTAAGGTTCCCCTAATTACAGAAAAACAAGAAATAACAGATCCCAACCTCTGACACAGTGACAAGGAAATACACTGAAACGTAAATGATTGTAGACTCAACAATACTGACTCTAAGGACTCTCAAATACACAACCACCATTATAGACTCCAAAAGAGACCCTCTAGCAATTACATAGCAACAAAAAACCCAGCTCCCACTACAAACAACCACCAGTCTGCAGAGTTCCCCAATTCCCTCCCTCAAGGTTAATGCCTATTTTCTGCTCCCTTTTATTTGCTCTCGCTTCCCATATAACAACCTCCAGTCACGTTTCCTTCCTTTCCAATATCTTCTTCGCCACTTAGCATCTGCCAGCTGTCCATTCCTTCCCTTTGTGTAACTAACTTCATTCTTTTAATATTTTCCTGGACCACCTCTTCACTTTTTCTTTACTTCTGTTTTGGCTGGGATCAGAAATAACTCCTTGGGTTGTTAGGCTTGTTGTCTCCTTATTGGCTTGTTGGGCAGCAATTTGTTGTTGGGCTGAACGCCTTTTATCTCTCCTTCTTTTATAATTTTTTGGAAATGGCTCAAGTGGCCCATCAGATATTGGGAGAGACCAAAACCTCTACAACATTCAAGAACATTTACTGTTATTTTCCATTTCCATTAGTGTAATCCTTTTGTTTGTAATTTGCTACCACTAGTGTAGCTTTTGTCATTCCTTTTCCAATAATTTGTAATCTATTATATATTCATTGGGTGCAACCAAACTTCAATACAAATTCCCTTTTCATTGTTAATTTATTTTCTTTATTCTTGTTGGTTCCTTAAAGTTGTTCATTCATGACTGAAAGGTCATGGGTTCGAATCCAGGAAAAAGCCTCTTTGCAATTATGCAAGGGTAAGGCTGCATACAAGGATTGCCTCCACCCCACACTCGCTAGTCGGGTTTAACGAGGAGTGATTTTTTATTCTTGTTGGTTCCTAACAAAATCTATCTATGGACGAGTATGTAGTAGATTAACCTCTAGTCACTATATTTTCTTTGATGGAAATTTAGATGCATGGAGTAAGAAACAAGACATAGTTGCCTCATCAAGTGCACAGGCTAAGTTTCAAGCCATGGCATAAGGAGTTTGTGAGTTACAATGGTATGATTGTGGGTTTTCAAGAGGCAAGATTTGAAATAGTGGAAAAACGGAAAACGGAAAATAGAAAGAAATAAGAGAGAAATAATTTTATTGATGAATGATCATAGAATGGGTACCAGAGGTGAACCTTTTCACAAAATGAAACTCTCCCTTTCACACTTGGAGCATCCCCGTCACAAAACATTCTCCAAAAGTATCTCTTGATAGAGGAGGTATCCCCTTGTATACATGTATGGAGGCTTCTCAGACAAGCCCCCACGGCCCCACTAACTACTCATAAATGGTTAACCTTGGAGTTGTTAACCCACTAACGCAACTAGATTGCTCTAGTTTTTGCTTTCTAGTATACAACTACCAAGTCTTGGGCCACCATATCTTTGTGCGTAACATATTATGTATGAAGAGTATATGAGATGACCTTAGAATGAAGTATGAAACTCCTATAAAGTTGTTTTGTGACAACAAATCAACCATTAGCATTGCTCATAATCTTGTTTAGTATATCATGACAAAACATTGAGATACACCAACATTTCATCAAGGAAAAATTGAATAGTCGATTGATCACCATAGCATGTGTTCCTTCAGGAATTCAGTTGGAAAATGTGTTAACAAAAGTGTTGCCGAATAAAGGTTTGAGGATCTTACTAAAAGCTAGTAAAGATACATATCCATTAACCAGGTTGAAGGAGTTTGTTGTAACAGTCCCACATTGGTAGCATTTGTAATTATCGTAAAATATTTTGTTACCAGGGTATATTATTAGTTATCATAGATTGAATTTATTTTAGGGAAAAAAATTATTTACCTTAGAGCACCCTTAAAGATGGATCATTCAGCTCCAACCAAATACATCAAAGAATCGCAGTAAGAAACAAAACAATACAAAGAAGAGTGGTAAAGTGATCCAATATCCAATGATCACCAAACATGTCAAAGTTGCAACAGAAGCTCATCTACAACAATGTTGTATAGCTAAAACCCATTGAATGAGACGGTCTTCATGGTAAGTCCATGGTAGTCAATAGCGCACGATAAAGGGCGCTACAGCATTATTGTAGCGCGTCGCGGCAACGCGACGCATTTCTTCAAGGTAGCGGCTGTGGCAGCCATTTTGCGGCAAATCACATAGTGAAAGGGGCAACTTTACATATTTTTCCTCATTTTGAAATCGTAACAAAAATATTTTTAGGGTGCTTTCGTCTTTTAACCCTTAAAGTATTTGAACCCTTTTCCCTTTCATTGAGACCACTTCTTGACTCCCTCTCTCTCGTTTCTGACCTGCAAGCAATGACCTTCGACAGCAAGCAGCGACCTTTGACGGCGACAACGACATTTCATTCGTGTGACTTCTCTCTCATGTCTCTGTTGCGTTCTCTTTCATTTATTTTTTTTCTGTTTTTGTTTATAGCGTAACCTTTAATTGTTTTTGGTCTGACATCCCTTTATTTTTTTAACTCTATTTGCTTTTCTTGTTTTTGGTTTTCAACTGTTTTTTTTTTTAAACCGTAAACACCCTTTAAATTATTATCTCACTCACTCTTACATTCACTTCATTTGAGAAACATTTTGTTTCTATCTTATTTTTTTATGGTGTTTTCTTTCTGAAGTTGTTAGATTACTTGCGCTACTGTCTTTTATTATTTTTTTATGGAGATGTTTTTAACTCATTTTTTTAATTGTAATTGAAAGTATTTTGTATCCTTTTAATTGATAACATTATTTAGAAGCCTTATTATGGTGTTGGGTTTATTTTTTAGCAATTTTATGTGTGGTATATATACCTATATAACAGGTTCATGCATGGGACTCCGCTATTGCGCTACCGCTACCCGCTATAGAGTTTTCAATCTGCCGCTACTCGCATTTGATAAATATGCGTAAGTGTAGGGATTAGGAGACATTTTCCTGAGGTACCGATTCAAAATGCCGGTAAGAATGGAAACCCATTAAACAGATAGAATTTCAGTTAAGCAGCATAGTGGATACAATCGTACTGAATACCAAGCTTGCTTTCACAACTTCATGCAAACAGAAACGGTTTTTGTACCTTGGCATAACATTCAATTAACTCCACAACAATTGGGGACAAATAGATTAAGACACTTCACACTGACATACATGCATATTCTAATTAATGACATAGTATTCTTAAAGGAAAGATTAAGTACAGATTTGATAACCATCTGTCAAATTCTGAGGAAATTTGCCTGCCAGCACAACTTGGAGATGAAAGAAATAGAGAAAAAATGTCAATTGAACTCTTGATTACCTGGGTAATATAAAAGTAAATTCTGAAGAGGAGAACAAATATATTGATCCTTAGTGACCCCATCTTGCTTCAAAGATGTACATCTCAAGACATTATGCAACTTAGAATCACCACTTAGATGCATCTGTAACTCCTGAACAGCTATATTTCATACCAAAGTCAAAAGTTGTAAAGATGCATGCATAAACCATGAAAAATAGACAAATACTAAATTGTCTGCAAGTTTATGCATGGAAAATGCACCATTACCTTGGGATAGAACTTCAAGATCCGTGTCCTTCTCATTAAAAATTACTGGGCTCCTAAAATTTCTAAACAATATGTAGCACGCACCTTCCTCTATCTGTAAATATCAAAAGAAGCATAGTAAATAAAATGTACCCAACAACATCAAGTATACATTTGTAAGAAAATACGTTAAAATTAAGGTTGTTAGTTAGTAAGTCAAGAACCAAACCAACTCTCCTAAAGGCTAAAAGTTTGAGCTATTAAACGAAAGTTCATGACTGACTTTAAATCTAATCTTTGGGCTTGAAGCATGGATAATACTGTTAAAACACATGTACCACCCACAAGACAAGTGTAGATACAGGGGCAAGAAAAAGGGCAGGGGCAGGGGATTATACCTCTTACATTGTGTTGAGGCATAATAGAATTGTGGGAATGGGTTGTTAACAGACCGCTATCACGGCATTAGCTAGACAGTTGACTAGGAAGTTAGAATAAAGGAATCTGGTGAGATTGCAGAGGAGGCAGAAAAAATATTGGAGTACTCTTGAGAGAGAGTTTAGCCTCTTGAATGCTAGTGGGTTCTGGTGTACTGTATCTTGTTTATATGGTATTCCACTAAATCCAATACTGGACTTGCTCTTGCATCTGTGTTCCTCTTTTGCTGAGTTCCATTAAATACACAAGCTCACTCTATCTTGTGCCAAAATTCAACTTCTTATTCAAAAGAATGGAACTAGCAAGGATCGAACTCTTGAACACTTGATCAGAGGCTCTAATACCATTATAAGGACCAACTGTCCTAAAGAATTCAGCTGTTATGTGAAGGTTCATCATTAGTTTTATATATAATCTAAGCTAAGCTATTGTTGAGATATATAGTCCCACATTGGTTGTATGTGCAACTAATGTGGAGTTTATAAGGCCTTGGGCACTCCCATCCTTTGAGCTAGCTTTTGGGGTGGTGTATCCCAAGGTTCTTTACATGGTATATTTGGTATCAGAGCCGGATTGGGCTCGAGCTAGCCTAGTGATTGGCTAGGAGGCGGGTCGAGTACTTTACGCTTCGGGTACTCGGTTGAGGGGGAGCATACCAATGGTGGGTTTCACACTTGAGGGGGAGATTGTTGAGATATTCAAGTGTGATGAGTCCCACATTGGTTGGTAATGAGCTAAGTGAAGAGTATATAAGAGAAAGGACCCATGAACCCAATGCCTTAAGGTTTTGGGTTGAGACATGGTGTCGGATCCACTTGCTACGGTTGGTGTAGCCTTAGCTCATTGGTGGTGGTTCCCCGCCACGGGCTTCCCCTGGACCCGCTTGACATTGGAGTTTGAGGGAACGAATTTCCTAACAGTGGTATCAGAGCCTCGCCGCCCCCCACTTTCTCTTGTGGCGTTTCTTAGCACAGGTAGGATGGGTCTGTTGCATTGTCCACTCTTCAAGCCCAATGGGCTCTTGTGTGAGGGGGCGTGTTGAGATATATAGTCCCACATTGGTTGTATGTGCAACTAATGTGGAGTTTATAAGGCCTTGGGCACTCCCATCCTTTGAGCTAGCTTTTGGGGTGGTGGCCTTAAGGTTCTTAACATGGTATCAGAGCCTCGGTGTACCGGGTTCGAACCTCACCGCCCCCCACTTTCTTTCAAGTGGAATTTCTTTGCTCGCACAGGTAGGTGTGCCTGTGCATTGTCCACCTTTCAAGCCCAGTGGGCTCTCGTGTGAGGGGGCGTGTTGAGATATATAAAATCATTAATGTAACCTCACCCAACAACTTAAGCTTTTGGGTTGAATTGGTTTTTTACAGCTATGAATCTCCAAACTGTATATTGTGAATCATCAGGAAGAAGTGCTTTCAAAGTAATTGCACTAACAACTCAAATTTCAAGGAACACTAATTCCTTTTAAATTCCATACTTTATCTAGACAATTTTGGGAATTGCAGTAATGATTCTAAATTTGTAAAGCCAATTTTGATTTCACAATAGTTTATACACAACTATCATAGATCACATAATTGTATTTCATTTGCTTGAGAAAATTGGACCAGAGTAAACAAAATCTTCTTTTCTACAGCCCGCTAGTCATTCAGACAGCATTTTCTGAAGATTTTTCATCAAATGGGTCTTATCAAAGTAAAAGTAACTCTCTACATTGGGTAGATAACAAATACCATTTTAAACCTGTGATTGCTATACGTCATGTCATATCTTTGCGAGTTGTATTGTACCATCTTTCGAGAATCCCATTAGAAAGTGCATCTCTACGGCATATAATTTCTATTTCAAATTTAAATTATATAAATATATATATTTATATATTTTACATTTTTTCTTGTTATTGTTAATCACTATGTATATATATATGGTAAAATCATTTCTGCAGCCGCTTTACGTATAGCAACGACATGTGTATAGTTATGATTCTCTACATTTAATGCTTTCATCCTTTGCATGGTTATGATTCCCTGCATTTAATGCTTTCAAGTATATATATGGCAAGTATTTGATTGCTGCATATACAGCAGCTGTAAAAATGTAAATCCCTATATATATATATATATATATATATATATATATATATATATATATATATATATATATCACAATTCTTTTAATTAAGAATATGTACTTAAATATGAATTAATATAATCCCATATATTGTTTATGCATTATAATAGGAAAGAAAAATGGATTGCAGCTAACTTTTTATATCTCAAGAAAAAGAATAACTCTTCTACAAAACAATTGATAGCTTTTGCCGCAGTCAAGCTTCTAAATTCCTAAGCTTCTAGGAGTCAGTCTATTGACAGAAATTCTATCCAACACTGCCATGGGTTAAGCCTGCATCCTTTCTATACTGCATGTTCAATAAGAACAAACTATGTATTTTTAGCAGATGAATTAAATATTCTAGTTTGCAAGTTCTCTGGGTAACCACTCTGAACCCATCAGTCAATGCGCAGAGGTTTAGGCAGATTTAAAGGACATAGGTCCTTAGGATTTATAAAAATCAAATTGTCATTTTTCATTTCAGGCATAAAAAAATTAAGTTTTTACCGAAGACCTACGTTAAAATGCTTGTCTTTTGACAAGAAAGGTATTAAGGTATACAAATAAAACTATCAGCAACCTTAGGGCCTGTTTGATTGTTTTATGTTTTTTTTGTTCTTAAAACTATTTTATAGAACAGTTAATAAAATATGTGTTTTCTATTTTATTTTATTTTTTTGTTTTGAAAGTTAAAAGTTAAAACACAAAACAAAAACAACTAAAATATGTTCTCTGAATTTGAATCTAAAAACTAAAAAACAGTTATAATTTTTAAAGCTATTTTTACAAAACAGGCCTTATCAAACAAGTTTTTTAATTTTTTTTGTTCTAAAAATCAAAAAACAGTTTTTGGAAACGGGAATTCAAACAAGCCCTTAGTCTTTAGTTTATGGTTCCATGTGTAAAGACAAATTATAGTCCTTCCTTAACAAATCATCTTTGATATGCTGCAACATACTATCTGCCTACAATAGTTTTAATGAGGATGGAGATGGAATTGAGTTGCAAGAACAAATCGACCATATCTTATAAAGATTTCAATTGAAAACAATCACTACTTGATTGTTGTGTTGGCTGATATATTTACTAATCAAAAAATGGGCCTGGAAAATTTTCGCAAACAACTACACAAACAACATTCATCATTGCAGACATATTAGTCTTTAAATGCAACAAATTTTAATGTATGTAAGAAGCTAAACAAGAGATTTCACCACACCTCAGAAAATGTCCGCTGAGACAACAAAATGGGGAATGTTATATTTTCTGTCATCAGTAACTGGATAAGCTGCATTCCGTCAGCAGGAGTGTGAATTGCTTTTAGGCCCATAATAATAATATTAGGGAACCTGCCACCAAAATATATTTTAACTACAAGAAAAAAAGCATCTCTACTTGTATCAAGTCTAGGAAGAGAAGAAATAATATCCTTCCTCTACCTCTTCTGAATTGTCTTCAATTTTTCAAACATAATGCAGTGGTCAAAAATTCTGGCAGCAAGAACCAAAAAGATCCCTTCAGCCCTGAAAAGTTGTTTATTTTTGTGTGATCTATTTAACCAATAATGATGGGTGCCTGCAATATCAAATAAGAAGAAATGATTAAATAGGGGGAAAGTAGAGAAGATGGATCGATCAATTAATGCACTATATGTTAAATGCAGTAACAAATGTGTCTTAGAATTAGATCCATGTAATTGTAATACAAAAAATGTAGCACACAATTCAAAAATAAAAAGTATAACTGAGCAAATTATCATCTCATTCAACTGAAAAGTAAAAAAATTGCAGGTCATACTCAGAACTCCCTATTTCAATGACACTCGTCGCACATTCACAAGGTTTAAAAATAAAAAGAAGTTGCTTTTCAAAACAAAAACCAAGCATGAGCATATAGATCATAAAACTAACGCTCAAAAAATGTAGGATATGAAAAGTAGTACATTAGCATAACAAATACCTTCAAACTCATCCAGCGAAGCTTTAATGAAAGACAAAAGATCAATTTCAGAGGCAGGTTCATGCGATACATCAGCCATTGTTGAAAACCTGAATGAGACTGTTAATCAGAAGTCAGGAAACCTAACAAAGCTAGAAAATCATAAACGATGAGTGTTCAGAATTTAACATTCATAAATAACGACTTTCTCTGTAACTTATTTTGTTTTGCTATGCTGTCAGCCTCAAAAACTTCAACAGAAACAAACAAGAGTAAAGCCCCTTGTCCCTTACAAAGACAAAAAACAAGCTACTCACTTTAGTCCTTTAAAAAAAAATTAGTCGCCTGGTTTATATGAAATTCAAAGTGGACTCATTTTAGTCCTTTTGAAGGACTAATGTGGGTCTTTTTTGAATTTGTGAGAGACCACGATTTCAACTAAATGAATCCATTTTGAATTTCTTAGATACGACTAATTTTTTTTATAAGGGACTAAAGTGGGGACATCATTTTTTTTTGTTAGAGAGCAAAAGGAACTTTACTCAACAAACAATCACCAAACCACTCGATACCCTATAGGGGGGAAGTTGAACCTTCAAAAGTTATTACCTATGTTCATGAAACCCTCTCACTGGAGTCCAATTAGCAACTGACTTTGGAGCAGAAGGTATTGGCATTATAGACAATGCCAATAACTTTAAAGCTTTGCCAGATTGATGATAACAATCCCCTAGAAAGACCAGAGGGAAGGAGGGAGAAGGGAAAAGTTAAAAAAAAATACATCAAAATTGGTTCAGAAAATTAATATATTGAATAGTTATAGACAATAAATTCATGTTGTACTCATCAAACTTCAGTACCATAAAAACTCAAATAGCATTTTCATAATTCTAACATCTCCTCAGAAAAGAAAAATCTTTTCTAGGAAGGCACGGGGATAAGACACTGATGCACAGACACGATTTTAGAGAAATGTGTGTGGGACGCGTGTAGAACATCGACACGCTCCGACATGTTTCGACACGCGGTCAATGTTTTCGACATATTTTTTTTTTAAGATTCAAATTTTATTTGATTTTATCATTTTAACAAAACATGAAAAATTATCAAATATTTTCTGTTATAGAATTTGGCATGAAAATTAACAAGGCATGAAAAAATTATTTTTGTTTTATACTTATTATGAAATTTGAATATTTGATTAGTTATATTATTTTTTATGAGTTGCTATATGTATTAAAGTAAATTATATTATATATATTAAAGATATTATTTAATATGAAAAGTCAAAATTTTAGAATCAACATGTCAGTGTGGTGTGTCATATGATGCAACATAAGAATGTATTACAACTTTAGGCATACAAGGAAAATGGGCAAACAAATACACAGACAACAATGATTTTTTTTTAAAAAAATATTTCTTTTCTTTTTCTTCTTCTCTGTCTCTTTAAATTTCAAAGCAACCAAAACAGATAGAGTAATCTACTGGACAAAATCTCAAGTTGGAAACATTGTGGAAGATGGGTAAAAGAAAGATTGGAAAAGGAGCACACCTGGGTAGACAACGGGTGATAGAAACCTTGCGATTTCCTTCACACGACGATACCTCAGAGCCATCTCTCTCTCTCTCTCTCTCTCTCTCTGAGTGTGTATGTGTCTGGAGATTTTGAGATTTTAAGGTGAGCGAGGGTTTTAAGGTTTAAGATGCCCGACTCCCCGTAAAAGAACCCGAATAAGATAACATGGGGGTTGGCAATTAAGCGGGTATGGATTAAACCGAACCATCCCAATTTCATCTGTAAGATGCAAAAACTCGCGGATCGGGTAAATCTGGATCGACCCAAACACTTTCCTGGGATTTAAGCACATGTTGTGATATTATAATTAAGCAATTTTTTTTTCGGAAGAGTAATTATGCGGTTTTTTTTTTTTTTGAGATATGTGAGAAAAATATATGGTATTTTGAAAATATTTATCCTTTTAAATGTATAAGTTTGTGTTATTTTAAATAAAATAATATTATTTTTGTACATAATTAATAATTTTTTTATATTTTCTCTTCATAAAATTAGGAAAAGAGAGAAAATAAAGAAGAAAGAATTAAAAAAATTACTAATTATATAACAAACCGATATTAATTCATTCAAAATAACAAAAGTTATATATTTTGAAAGAACAAATATTTTTTTCCGATACGTAATTATACACTTTCTAGTAATGAATATATTTTAAGAAAATTTATAAAAGTACCTATTGCTACGGACTTTATTCCAGTACCATATTATGTGTTGGAAATTAGAGTTCACTTTATTAATTTTTTGAAACTACAAATTGAGTAATAGAAAATCCATAATTTATATTACTCAATTTATAATTTGTATAATTACGTAATTTTATTATTCAGTTTATGATATTTAACATAAAATCTGTATTTTTTTTAAAAAAAAATGCTAGGAATGGAGTACCTAACAGAGAAAGAATTAGAGAAAACAAAAATGAAATTTGGTTTTTTATTTCTTAAATGATTCTTGATCTGGATAAAATATGATAGGTTCATCAAAGATTAAAATCCATAGAGCAAGTCCCAAACCCACTAGGCCCATAATGAGGCGCGATGTCATCAATCGCGCATTAGAGAGCGCGATGTTACCATCGCGCCCAAACCGCCCTTCAGCATAACTACAGAGATAAGGAAGCAATCACAGGAACTAATAAAGATCTACCGCGCCATTAAACAAATAAACATAAGACAGCACCAGCTTGCCACCTGTTATGGATATAGCAACAACTCCACCTTTTTCTCCTCTAGTTGTGCGCCACTTAGATCAGAATTTTAAGTGAAAAATCTGATTTCAATAATCTCATTCACTCACTCTCTTGTGCACACACTTTGGGAAGTTCTCCTTAAGGTTTCACAAAAATAACCTAGCCTTTTCTAAGAGCATCCATGCCCCACTTTTGTGAAGTTTTCATGCTGAAGACTTCACTCTTCTAAACACATTTACCTAGCCTCCTCCTTCACACATTGGACGCCTAGCAAGCTTTTATGGTGATCAATTGGTGGCTTTTCAAGAAGAGTTCTTGCATCTTGACGTGTGGTGGTGTGGATCAACGTTAGAGGGTTTGAACTCTTCAAACCTGACACTGATCTCATTGGTGTTTGAATCACAAACAAAGGTAATATCATGTTGTCTTAAAGCATGAGTCTTGATTGCATGTGTGTTTCCGCTTGGGAAAAATTTTGTTTTTCCCTCTCACATGCTTCGGCCTTCAAGGCCATTTTACTTTCAGAGGAGGCTAACGATAGCCCATTTACTGAAAGGCTCATGAACTTGGCAATTCCGTCGAGATTCAAAAGTGCCAAGATACCTCCCTATGACGGGAGTTAGGACCTAGATGTCCACTTAGAGGCGTTCAAGACCGAGATGCTGTTCAACGGGATAACTGGACCTATTAAGGCCAGAATCTTCGCGACGACACTGACAGGTCAGGCGATGGCATGGATAACAAGGCTCCCCAGGAACTCGATCGATTCATTCGAGGACCTGGCTCAAACCTTTCGTCTGAATTTTGCTACAAGCAAAGCACATCCGATGCCGGCTTACGCCTTAGGAAGAATTCGTCAAAAAGAGAATGAATCATTGAGGAAATACCTCGATCGATTCAAAGATGCTTCCCTCAAGGTCCAGAACCTGACTGAACCGGTGCACCTGCATCTAATCATCTCAGGATTATATGGTGATTCTCCACTCGCAAAGTCAATCTATAAGAACCCGGTCAACGATTTGGAGGAGTTCCGACGTAGGTCGGACAAGTACATTGACGTTGAAGACATGCAGAAGGCTTGTGGGGAGTCCATAGGACGAAGCCCTAATCGTCGGAGCCCAAGCAAGAAAAACAAAGACCGGGATCAGCGGGGGTCGAAAAAAGAAAACGACGCTCATGACAAGAGATTGGATGACCGATCTCCAAGGACCAAGTATGACACTTACACGCCATTAAACATGTCCAGATCTCGGATATGAAAAAAAGTGGCTCAAACTGAAATGCGCAACGTCGAAAGACCTCGACCCCTCAAGAGCAAGAGCGGATTGGACAGGAACAAATACTGTGCTTTCCATGATCAAAATGGTCACACCACGGATGACTGCTGGGACCTCCGAGATGCTATTGAGAAACATGTCAGAGAGGGAAAATTGAAGCAATACATTATCCGAACTCAGGGTAAGAAGAATAGTAAGCGAAGGCAAAGAAGCTGGAGCAGAAGTCGCAGCCCGAATAGAGAGGATATGAAGGATCAGGAACAAGACCGCCCTTCGAAGGACAAAAAGGTCGAAGATAAAGACGAGGAATTCCAAGAAGCTGAGTTTGAGTGCAACGTGATAAACGAAGCTTTGGGTGGAGGAGGCGACACGACAAATGCAAGAAGAAAGCACCTGAAGGAGGTCATGTCATTAAGAGATAGGCCGACCTTCAAAGGGAAAGCCAGCAATCCTGCTCCCCCAAGACTGTTCTTTACTCAAGAAGACCTAGAAATGGTCGTACCTGGACACAACGATGGTCTGGTGATCACCGGGGTGCTAGTTAAGTGCCAGGTTAAGAGAATCTTCATTGACCACGGAAGCTCGGCGGACATAATTTTTGGAACGCTTTCCAAAGGATGAACTTGGATGAAAAAGACTTGAAACCATGTTCCTCCAAGCTGATTGGGTTCAAAGGAGAGCCATCCCTTCCAAAGGGCTAGATAGACTTGAAGCTGACCTTAGGAACGAATGACTCATTTCGAGCTGGAAGGGTTCGGTTCGTCGTAGTAGACGCTTCTTCTTCCTACAACGTGATCATTGGCCGACCTACAACCCACGACTGGGACATGTTAATCTCCACCAAGCATCAAGCACTGAAGATGCCGAGGGCAAAGAACCAGGCCATCACCATAAGGGGAGATCAGAAAGAATTCAGGGAGTGCTACTACGAGACTCTAAGGATCAATCACGGAGGTCCATCATCTCCCCCTTGGCTCAAAAGTGGAAGTAAAGCCTCCACCAGAGACCAATCGTTATACCCATGTGGAAACAAGGTAAATTTGGTCGAACTGGACATGAGGGAGGAGCTCCAAGCACCTCATCCAGAACTCCAAAAAGAGCTGGAAGACGTCAGTATTGGGGTGGACGGTAAAGGACACACCAAGGTAGGAAAAGGGCATGGAGGTCGAAACCAAGAAGGAGCTGGTCTCTTTCCTCAAAGAAAACTCCGACTTGTTTGCATGGAGGGCATCGGAGATCCCGGGAATAGACCCAACCTTCTACTGTCACAAGCTTTCCATGTACCCCGGGTCGAAGCCAGCGTCTCAAAAGAAGAGAAAAATAGGCCCTAACCGACGTCAGGCTTTGAACGAGCTCGTGCACGAGCTGCTAGAAGCCGGTTTCATTAGAGATATACAATACACCACTTGGCTGTCCAACGTGGTAATGGTAAAGAAACCGAATGGGAAGTGGAGAATTAGCGTGGACTACACCGACCTCAATAAAGTCAGCCCAAAGGACTCGTACTCGATGCTGAACATTGACCAGCTAGTTGATAATTCATCAGGATTTCAGCTACTGTCATTCATAGATGCATACTCCGGATATAATCACATCCCGCTACACCCAGATGACCACGACAAGACCGCATTCATCTCGAAAAAGGGAAATTTTTGCTACAACGTCATGCCTTTCGACCTCAAGAATGCCGGGGCGACCTATCAAAGGATGATGAACCGGGTTTTCCAAAGTCAAATTGGAAGGAACCTGGAAGTATATATTGACGACATGATCGTCAAATCCACACACGTAGCTACACATGTGGTCGACTTAAGAGAAACGTTTGAGCAACTAAGAGCTCATAGAATCAGATTAAACTCGGCCAAGTGCGCTTTTAGGGTACCAGCTGGAAAGTTTTTGGGCTTCATGCTCACCAACTGGGGAATCGAAGTCAACCCCGACAAATGCAAGGCCATCCTCGAGATGAAGCAATCGGAAAGCAAGAAAGAAACTCAACAGCTCAAAGGTCGCCTTGCGGCCTTAACCAGGTTCCTGCCTAAGTCGACAGTAAAACCCTTGCCTTTCTTCAAGCTCCTGAAAAAGGAGGCGGAGTTCGGATGGGGAGAAGACTGCAAAAGGGCATTCGAAGAAATAAAGAGTTGCTTAGCCACCTCACTTGTACTATCGAAGCCAGAGCCCGGAGAAACGTTGATCTTATACCTTTCTGTGGGTGAAGAAGCCATTAGCGCCGCTCTAGTAAGGGAGACTGACAAATCACAACAGCCGATCTACTTTGTAGGACGGCCACTGCAAGGACCTGAACTCCGATACCAGAAGCTTGAAAAGGTGGCGTTCGCTTTGCTTACCACGGCAAGGAGGCTCTGACCTTACTTCCAAGGGCACCAAATAGTCGTGAGAACCAACCAGCCCATCAGACAAGTGTTACATAACCAGATCTAGCTGGGAGGATGATCAACTGGGTCGTCGAGCTCTCAGAATTCGACATATCATATGAACCCCGGCAGGCAATCAAGTTCCAGGCATTGGCCGACTTCATCTTGGAGCTAAATCCGTCCAAAAGGAAGGAAAAAGAACACGAAGACCTCTGGACAATATACGTCAGCGGATCCTCAAACTCTAAGGGGAGCGGAGCTGGGGTGATAGTTGAAAGCCAAGAGGGAGTGTCCATTGAACACTCACTTCACCTTGCATTCCCGACCTCAAATAACCAAGCTGAATATGAAGCTTTCATCGCAGGAATTTTGCAGGCAAAAGAGCACGACACAAGAAGGATAAAAATCCTCAGTCATTCGCAGCTGGTAACTTCACAAGATGAAGGAAAGTATCAAGCTAAGGGGCCCCTCATGATGAAGTATCTCCAACAAGTCAAGGAGTTGTTGGCCGAGTTTGATGAGGTGGTGGTCCAGTACATACCTCGAAATGAAAATAGTAGAGCAGACATCTTGTCAAAGCTCGCCAGCTCAAAGGGATCAGGAAATCATCGTACAGTGATACAACAAAGCATCCCAGAGCCAACCTGCGTCATGGTAATAACCAAGAATGAAGACTGGAGAAGGCCAATAGTGGCCTACTTGGAAAAAGGAGTCCTTCCCGACGAGACCCAAGAGGCCAGAAAGCTCATGAGAAACTGGCCTGTTTCACTATAGTGGAAGGGCAGCTCTACAAAAAAGGTTTCTATACACCCATACTGAAATGCCTAAATAAGAATGAAGCTGAATACGCGCTGGCCGAGATCCATGAAGGCATAAATGGGCATCACATGAGAGAAAAAGCTCTAGCTAGGAAGGCACTTAGGGCAGGATACTACTGGCCTACTATGGAGGCGGACGCGCAAGAGCACGTCAAAAGGTGCGAACAATGTCAGAAGCACGAACTCATCCTTCGTGCACCCCCCGAAGAGCTACAAACCATCACGGCACCCTGGCCATTCTACAAATGGGGGATGGACCTGTTGGGACCTTTCGCCGCGGCCGAAGGACAACTCAAATGGTTGATAGTGGCGGTTGACTACTTCACCAAATAGATTGAGGCTGAACCCCTCACCACCATAACCTCGGCCAGGATTCAAAGATTCTTTGAAAGAAACCTCATCAGTCGATTTGGAATTTCCTGCCGAGATCATTATGGACAATGGAACACAATTCGCTGATAAGAAGTTCCAAGAGTTAATGGCCGACTTCAAGATCACGCACCGATTCGCATCAATGGAGCATCCTCAGACAAATGGACAAGCCGAGTCAGCTAACAAGGTGATCATCAACGACCTCAAGAAAAGGTTGTTCGATGCTAAGGGAAACTGGATGCAACAACTACACCTTGTCTTATGGGGGTACAGAACAAGTGCCCAATCTGCCACAGAGGAAACTCCTTTCAAGCTGACATACGGGTGTAAGGCTATGATCCTAGTAGAGATCGGAGAACCGTCCTGGAGAAGGGTGCAAAGACTACAAGGAACTGAGGAACAAAACAACGAAGCACTAGTTGTGGAACTCGACCTGCTGGATGAAAGCAGGGAGAAAGCTAGATATAAGAATATGATGGCAAAATGTCTGGTGACGGCTAGGTTCAATAAAAAGGTCAGACCTCGGTCATTCCAGAGCGATGACTTGATACTGAGGAGAGCAAACATCGGAAACAAGAATGCCAGAGATGGGAAGCTCGCCGCAAATTGGGAAGGCCCTTACAGAGTTAAGGAAAACCTGGGAAAATGAGCCTACACTTTGAAAACCATCCCATTAGTAATGAGGCCAGGGTTCAGAACCTGGGCTTGAGCAATAGCATTGGCGAAATCTCTAGTGGCAGCATTCACGACCACGGCCTTCGCCTCTTCGAAATCATCTTGAAGCTTTTGGATCTGAGCATCCTTGTCGGCCAAAGACTTAGTAAGGGTCTCCTTCTCGACCCTCAAACCTTCTGCCCTGGTATTGGCCGACCCCGAAGTCTTCTTAGCCTCAGAATGCTGCAAGGACAGATACTCAACTTTCATTTCAAGATCGAACTTAGCCTTACCGAGCTCGTCATGCTTCCTCAAAAGCTCATCCACCTTGATAGTGAGAGATGAGTTAGACGCAGCAAATAGATCGAGCCTTTGAAGGAGATCCTAGAAGGATTGGAGCAAAAAAGATGTTTTCATAGAGTCCTCCTCTAACCGAGCTACCAGGGCCCTAAGATCGGAAGTTAAGGTCGAGCTGCTGAGGGGGTTTCAGAACGGCCCTAAGTCGGTCTGAAACTCTGACCTTCCACAACTTCCCAGGTTCCAAGACAATCACGTCCCCTTGTGCGACCACCGAAGGTGGGGGAGTGGAGATGATGAGGGAAGAGTAGGAATATCGGCTGAGACCATCTCAGCATCCACCGAATTGCCACCAAGTATGGAATCAAGCCGTCATTTCTTTGAGACCTCCCGCTCTAGGGAGGAAACTTCTTTAGCTTTCCATTTGGAAGTTTTCTTGGGCTTAGGCAGAAACTTTTTGTACTCGGAACTCGTCATGCTGACTACAAAAGAGGATCAAAGATCAGAATGCAAGTTATAAGTTATGCAAAAAATAAACCAAGAAGATAAACCACATACCGAGCTACAAAAGGACATCTTCCCCAAACTTATCTACAATCCGACTTAGATCAATAATGCCATATTCGTCGGCATATTCGATCAGAACGGAATTCGCCAACCTTTCTGAACTGGAAAGAGCTGCCACTGGGGTAGCATAGTCTTTAGGACGCCTTCAATAATGCTTTTGCATCCAGTACAGTTCGAATCGACATGATAGATCCCCATTGTCCAGCCATTCTTCGGCGAACCAGGGAAGAGAGTCAGAACGAGATGCCACCTTAAAATAGGCATCCTTAAAGCCCTTGAAGGATTGAGAGTAAGAAATAAAGATACCCCTACCTGGAGTACCCCGAAGGGTTACCCACCCCTTCCTTTCTTTAGCCTCGGCACCAGTCCGGGCGGTATATACATCAAATAAAAAGAAGAAAAGAGAAATTGTGCAAGGCAGACAGAGGTAGGCACACACTTGCTCAAAACCTCGAATAAAAGCCCATGAATTGGGATGAAGCTGCGAGGGCACTGATCAACCCTTGGTTTACCATGTTTTTAGGCTTAATTATGATTGATATATGTTATGAATTGCATGGAAATTAGGGTTTTATGCTGTAAAGTTACAGTAATTGAATATCTTGCTAACATGTTGTCGTAATGCTGATTTACAAGGGTTTTTGACACATATTATGGCATTTTGGAACAAAAAGAAGACATCAAGTTGAGTTGAAGTCACAAGAAAGCAAGATTTCAAATGTGTACCAGCTGAAGGAGGACGTTTTGGCGTCCATGAAGCAAGTTTAAACGCACAAAAGAAAGAAAAACACCATTGCCCCCTAGAGGAGAATGTTTTGGCGCACAATAGCACGCCAAAACGTCCAGAAAACAATCAAAACCATTCGAAGAGCACGTTTTGGCGTGCTAATGGACGCCAAAACGTGTGAAGGCAGAAAAGAATACACACCAAGAACGTTTTAGCGCGCTACAGGACGCTAAAACGTCCATACACGGTCAAGCCAACTCCAGGAAAGATTTAATCAAGATATGCAACAGATTCCATGAAGATACAAAAAGGAAACACATCAACCTTGATTGAATAAAAGATATAAATCCAATAGGAAGGTGTGATGGAAGATCACAACAAAGATTTGAAGCTCAAAATCGTCAACCAATCTCCAAGATATCAAATACAAAAAGGAAACAAAGATGAAATCAACCATAAATCTGATATGGATTCATTGGAGATTTAATGAAGAATACAACCCCAAAAAGCTATAAATAAAGAGCTAGGGGTCAAGACTCATTCACCAATTCACAATTCTAGAGCATTACACCAAGACGGAAGGAGGAATCCTGTTGCGGAGCGCTGGAACACTGAGGACCAAGTCAACATCACACCAATGGAGGCTTGGGGTTCTCTTTTCTTTATTATTTATTTTCAATTCAGTATGCTAGAGTAGTCTTTTATGGAGTTAAGGGTAGATGGAACCCAATTGAATCTTTATATTTATGAATTAAATTGTCTCGGAATCCTGTTTTTTTTATAATTGAATAAATTATCTGTTTTTAATGCTTTCTATGAGTTTGTTCCTTATAGAATGATTTCGGGAAATTGTATGACAATAGGGATGTTGGTGTATGAACCTTGACTTGATAATTTATCATAATCCTTGTGATCTAGGAATAGGAATAGACATAAGGTAATTATGCAATCTTGTAATTCTTGATCTTAATGCATGTTTTCTTGGGGAATAATTGGGGAACTAGAGTTCTTTCAAGATTACATAGATTTAGGGTAACAAGGAATTGAGCCCTAATTAACTCAGATAGAATTGATTGGCAATATATTAAGAAACAGATTCTTGACTGTTTAATTCATAACATATTGAGAATATTGGGGGAAGTCGAAACCTTAACTACGCTTGTTTTAAATCTTAATCAAACATCATCTTCATTCATTCTTTTAATTCTGAATTTTCATATTGCATGTCTTTACTTGTTTTTAATTTTAAGTTCTTTGAATCACAACTCTCTTCATCTAAATTCTCTCAAAATAAACCTTTGATTGTCCAACTAAAACGCAATTAGCGAACTAGTGCTTGAAATTCTGATCCTCGTGGGAACGATCTCGTACTCAGTACATTTTATTACTTTCACGATCGGTGCACTTGCCGAGTCGCTATCAAGTTTTTGGCGCCGTTGCCGGGGATCGAATTCTTCAACATTAGAAGTAACTAATTAAATTTTAGATTGGACGTTTATTTTTTCTGCACTTTAAGCATACCATAAAAACATTTTCTGCATACAAAAATTCTACATATTTTTCTGCACATTTAATTTTCTGCATTCTTTTCTTTTTTATTTTTTTTTTTGTGTTTCTTAATTTTTTGCACATCTTTTCAACTCTTAGTTTATGCGAGGTACTTCTAACCCGCGACTCTTGCAGTTTGATCCTGAGATAGAAAAGACAGAGAGGAAACTTAGGAAAGACGCAAATGCAAAGAAAACGAAAGAAACAAAAACAACATCAACTTCTACGGAGACAAAGGAAATACCAAAAGAGGAACCTAAGGAAGAACCAATAACAGAAAACAACAATCAAATTGTTCGAAGGACATTGGGGGATTACATGACCCCGACTCGAGCTCCACAGACAGCGAGCATTGTTAGACCCAACATAGAGGCTAACAACTTTGAACTGAAGCCGACATTACTGCAACTGATTCAAAAAGAACAGTTCGCTGGAGGAAGCACAGAGAACCCCTTTTGTCATCTTGATGAATTTTTGCTTTACTGTGATATATTAAAAGTAAATGGAGTTTCTCGTTATGCTATATTGCTCAGGCTATTCCCATGCTCACTGAAAGATGAAGCAAGAGATTGGTTGCAGTCTCAACCTGAAGGAAGCATAACCAGTTGGGATGACTTAGCAGCGAAATTCTTGGCCATATTTTTCTCAGCCTCAAAGATGGCTAGGCTCAAGGCGGAGATCACAGCTTTTGAACAAAAATAAAGCGAATCTTTGTACGAGGCTTGGACACGATTCAAAGGATTACTCCAGAAGTGTCCTCAACACGGAATTGAAGCATGGGAGAAGGCAAGAATCTTTTTCCAAGGGATGACAACCAACACAAGAACATTAGTAAACGTCGCTTCAGGAGGCTCATTAAAAATAAAAACTCCTGAGGAAGCACTCAAATTGTTGGAACCATTAGCATCTCAAGAATTTGACAATGCTCCTGCTCCAGTTGCACCAAGAAGATCAGGGATCATGAAGCTTGAAAGCTATGATGCACTCTTAGCCCAGAATGAACAAATGCTACAAATGCACAAGAAACAACAAGAACAATTAGATGCCCTTAATAAGAAATTTAATATTTCTCAAGTTTCTTCTGTTTCTAATGCTAACATTAAATGTGATATTTGTCAGGAGGCTCATGCAACTGAGGATTATGAATACATCATAAACACGGAAAAACAACCAGTGGAGGTCAATGGACTCTGGTATGATCAAAAGAACTCGAACAATCCAGGAAGGAATCAATATGGTAATCAAAGGTGGAAGAATAATAATCAACACCCTGGGTTGAGTTACAAGTCAAACTACCAGCTGAATCCTCATATGCCATTGCAACAACAACCTCAAGGCACCACATCAGAATAGGAGAAGGCTTTTGCACAGCTATCCAAAACAACATCCGACTACATTCAAAATGCAGATGCCTTCAGAGATGAAACAAGAGCTTCCTTCCGAAATCAAGAAGCTTCAATCCGGAACTTGGAGACTCAAATTGGTCAGCTGTCAAGGCAGTTCACTGAAAGAACTCAGGGCACATTTCGAAGCAACACCGACACGAACCCAAAGGCACAATGTAATGCAATTTCACAATAAATGGGATCGTGATTCAGCCTGTGGAAAAACCACCAGTTGAAAAGAAGAAAGAAGCTGAACCTGAAGCCGAACCTGAAGCTGAGAAAGAGAAAGAAGAAGATGCAGTAGAAGCAGAGAAGAGCATTCCAGAGAGGAAACTGTTCAAAGGCGAGAAAAAGAAAGCTTTGGACAGACAACCAAAAGCAGCAGATCCGTCTCCTTATGCAAAAGTTCCATACCCTCAGCGGTTGAAACAAGAAGTCTAGAAATAGCAATACACCAAATTTCTGGACATCTTCAAGAAGCTGCAAGTCAACATACCTTTCGCAGAAGCCCTGGAAAGCATGCCAAACTATGCGAAGTTCATGAAAGACCTTCAATCAAAGAAACGCAAGTTGAAGGAATGCGAAATAGTGGCCTAGACAGAGGAGTGCAGTGCAATCATCTAGAAGAAACTTCCTCCCAAGCTGAAGGATCCGGGCAGCTTCAATATTCCTATTGAAATAGGAAACATTGAAGTTGGAAAAGCATCATGTGATCTGGGAGCAAGCATCAACCTGATGCCACTATCCATGTGCAGAGCTCTTGGAATCAAGGAGCTCAAGCCGACTATAGTTTCTCTCCAGTTAGCTGACAGATCGATCAGACGACCAGATGGGGTAATTGAAGATGTTTTAGTTAAAATTGACAAATTTATCTTCCCTGCAGATTTTGTAGTTCTGAATATGGTAGAAGACACCAAAATTCCCCTATTACTTGGAAGGCCATTCTTAGCCACCGCAAGGGCAATGATTGATGTGGAGCAAGGAAAACTAATGCTGAGGGTGAACGAAGAAACAGTCACCATTGACGTCTTCGAGTCAATGAAACATCCGTCAGACGGAGAAGACTGTTTTATGATAGACATAATACAAGAAGCAATTGATGATGCTATGAAAGAGGAGAATTCTCCGCTTGAGTTAGAACAAATCAACGAAGAAGTTGAAATAACTGATAAAGAACCAGTGGTGGAAGAACTTGAAAGAAAGAAAGATGACATCCCTCTTGGAGCACCAAAGGTTGAGCTTAAGGAGTTACCTCCAAATTTAAAATATGCCTTCCTGGGTAACAACAAAACATATCCAGTCATCATCAATGATGAGATAACAACCGCTGAAGAAGAGAAGCTTCTCAAGGTGCTGAAGAAACACAAAGCTGCCATAGGATGGTCCTTCTCCGACCTAAAAGGTATAAATCCTTCCTTTTATACTCATAAAATTCTAATGGAAGATGATATTAAACCTGTGAGGCAGCCACAAAAGGAGACTCAATCCAACCATGAAAGAAGTGGTTAGGAAGGAAGAAGTAAAACTATTGGATGCATGTATGATCTACCCTATATCTGATAGTGCATGGGTAAGTCCTGTACAAACGGTACCCAAGAAAGGTGGAGTCACCATGGTGAGAAATGAGAACAACGAGTTGATTCCAACAAGGACAGTCACCGGGTAGAGGATGTGCGTTGACTACAGAAGACTTAATACAGCCACTCGGAAGGACCACTTCCCACTTCCCTTCTAGGACCAAATGTTGGAGAGACTAGCTGGCCATGCCTTCTACTGCTTCCTGGATGGGTACTCAGGCTACAACCAAATAGCAGTAGCTCCAGAAGATCAAGAAAAGACAGCATTCACATGCCCTTACGGAGTCTTCGCTTACCGGAGGATGCCCTTCGGCTTGTGCAACGCTCTTGCAACTTTCCAAAGGTGTTTCTACAGACGCTTTATCGAAGACTTTTCCAAGATAGCAAAACCACTATGCAAGCTGTTGGTCAAAGATGAGGAATTCAACTTCACAGACGAATGTTTGGTAGCATTTAATATTTTAAAAGATCAATTGACCACTGCACCTGATTTCACACTTCCTTTAAAATTAATGTGTGATGCTAGTGATTATGCCATAGGAGCAGTTTTAGGACAAAGAAAGAATAAATTGTTGCATGTGATTTATTATGCTAGTAAA